>NC_058518.1:264867179-265170209 GCF_904849725.1 Hordeum vulgare subsp. vulgare | reverse complement strand
AGGAAATTCCTTTTGAGAAAATTCCTCACTGATGACTAACTTGGAGCGGAAACAACAAAAGGATAAGGAGTGCAAAGTATCACTGCAGCAGTTTTTCAGGGTGAAGAATATGGAAAACAGTTTGCACAGTACGCGGGCACAGAGACAACAAATGAGGATTGACTCGCGTGAAGAATTTGGGGTTGAGGAATTTCATAGAAAGTCTTCAGGAAATTCTTCAAACAGTGATAGTGAAAATCATCAACACACAATCTGAGGAATGTAAAGAGTTGAAGAAATAGAACCCATTTCACAGTGAAGACAGTGGTTGATGACCGAGTTCCAACCGCTGTGGCAGTTGTACATTTGGTTTGGAGCGGCTTGGTATTGAAACCAAAAGACACACAGTCCCGGGACACACAGTCCCTACCGTATTCTCCTTGGGCTAAGAACACACAGTCCTCGCCCAACACTCGTGGTAAGTCTTCAGGGCAGACTTCCAAACCCTTACAAACTTGGTCACCTGGCGATCCACAGTTGACTGCTGGATTGCTCTAGACCATGAGGCCTAACCGTCTGGAGGATGCCCAATCCTCAAAGGTAAAAGGCTTCAGTCCCACACAGGAACAACTTCTTCAGTGATGCTCAATCACTTGGTTTTCGGTTTGTGGTTTGGTGTTTGGGGTATTTCCTCACTGGTGAATTACCCTCGAAGACTTTGAGGAATTTGGGTTGCTCTTATGACAAGTGTCAGTTTCTAACGGAGCAGCCAACCAACTAATGGTTGTGGGGGCGGTTATTTATAGCCTGGGAGCATCCCAACATGATTTGACATTAATGCCCTTCAATAATATGACCGTTGGTGTGGATAAGACCAATGATGTGGCGCGACTTGCGGTAACGGTCGGGACCCTCAACTGTGAGAGTCCTCCTGTCTCTCATATTTCTCACTTGAGGCTTTTGGTAGGATTAGGATTCGGTTGAGCATCATGAGGAAATTCATTCTGACGTGTTAATTTGACCCCCTTTAAGAGCACGGTGTTCCTATGACCCAAAAGTGAAGAAAATAAAACACACAGAATAAATCTTCATGCTTCAAAATCTTCAGCTTGTTTTTCGTCCGGACACACCGAATTCCTCATCTTCAATTTCTTCATGAGGAATATCAATTTCATCGCAATTCCTTCGCGATTCAGTTCTTCAGCTTCAGACCAATTTCTTCAGCCGAAGACGTACATTTTTAGGGGTCGATATTCATCGAATATTTCAAACTCCTCAGCGACTTATAGATCCTGTGTACACTTATGAACACATTAGATACTTAACCTATAAGTCTTCAAACCACCAAAATCACTAAGGGGCACTAGATGCACTTACAATCTCCCCCTTTTTGGTGGTTGATGACAATTAGGTTAAGTCTTCAACGGGGATAAAAGTATGACGTGTAAATACTCATTTGAGGAATTTGAAATCAAGATTCAGATAGACTCCCCCTGAATATGTGCATATCTTGAGGATTTTGCTTTTCACAGCAAATGCACATTGATGATTTATATCATGGAGATCTCCCCCTGAGTCTTGTAAATCATGCATACATACGACATATAGTATGAAGAAATTGAGGATGCATTATGACAAATGGTATCTCACGAATTCCAGCATGCGTGCATTAAAATTTTGAGGAATAAGCATGCGAAGAAAAACGTTCAAAAGCGTCAGAGTACCATCGGGCTTAAGTTGCAACTCATTAGATAAAACACTTTAGAAGAGCCAAGAGTTTGTACCTTGAATAAAGTTTATAAGCCCCCAAAATATATCCCGCATGAAGACTAACTCTCAGATTTCTCCCTCTTTGTCATCAAGTGACAAAAAGGGATGGACTGAGGACTAACGACCGTGAAGACTTTCACTTCTTGGCAGTTGAGGAAGATGCGTGAGGATTCTTGGGAGCCGACTTACTCCTTGGACCAGTGCCAGTATCTTGTTGGTCTTCATCTGATTCAGCAGTGCGGAATGAAGAAAACGAACTGTCCTCAAGGTCTGGGACTGGAATTGGCCTGAATTTCTTCTTTGGTGGCCACGACCAGTCGAAGTCCTGTGCGAACTCCAATTCTTCAAGCTCTGCTGGAGTCTTCAAATGAGCTGGTGTGGCCCACGTGCGATCAAAAACCTCATGCAGATAATGATGGTTAAGCTTCACGACATTCTGAGTTTCATTGAGAGCTATCACAATGGCGTCGAACTGGCGTTCGACCCACTTGTGATTCCGATCAACCTTTTGCTGAAGACTGAGAAGAAGCTCTCTGGTATTCATCACCCTTGGAGCAACAGGACTGGGTGAATGGGTTTCAGTGTCATCCCATGAGGAATAAGCATGTGGCTCTCGGAACTGGCCATCAAGGGGTCGACTGCCTTCATCAATAACAGACTTGCCTTTTCCTTCAATAGGCTTGAAAGTATTCTTGTTGACCCTTAGGGGAGGCATATAACCTTGATAATTGTTGAAATCAGCGTGATAGTTGATGCCTGACCTGCGTCTGATGAATCTCATGATCCATGGAGCGTAAATCTTCAGGTCAAAAGGGAACATAGCATTTTCCGCCAGAGTTCTCAAGAACAAATCATGGATGTTGATGGGAATGCTATGGATGATGTTGAAGAGGATATTCTTCATGATGCCTATGACGTCTTCTTCATCATCATGTCCCTTGATAGGCGCAAGAACACTGCAGAGGATTCTGTAAACCGTCCTGGGTTCATACTTAAGCTCATGGACCAGGAAGGTTGTTCTTGGTGCTTGCCCCTTGGCCAAAGGCTTCATGAGGACTTCCATCAACTTGTTTGGCACATCTCGTTCGTCATACAACTTTACTGCCTTCTCTGAGGGAATTGACATAGGAAGTTCTCGCAGCAGCTCATTGGCAGGAGCCTTGAAGTGTGTGTGCTGCGTCATCCAATCCAGCACCCAAGTGTTGATGTCTGTTGGATCTCCAGAGATGTGCAGAGTTGCGTAGAATTGAAGAACAATGTCGCTGTTCCAGTCGCAGATATCAGAGCACATGGGGAGCAGTCCTGCTTCATGAAGAATGTTGAGGACTGGAGCAAAGCACGGAATTTCTTCAAGCTCAACATGAGGAATATGCCTGTGCTGGAAAATCTTGTTTCTTCCACACAACACAAATGCATAGAGTTGAGTTGTGTTCTGGTCCAAAACTTCAGCTGCCGGATGCGAGGCTTGTCATAGGGATTTTCTTTGATGAAGTACATGCGTTCTTCAAAGAAGGATTCCTTTTTAAACTTTGGCCGCTTGGAGAACGGCTGACGTTGCATCGGCTGAAGGTTTTGCTTCTTCCCTTGAGGAGAGACAATCACCGCAGTTTCTGGATTGATGACTACAAGTGCATTCTCTTGATTTGGTGCAGGGGCATTTTCCTCAGCATGTTCCTCGGGATAAGGAATTTCATCTGCTTGTGCTTCAGGCTGAGGAGCTTGCTTTGGTTGAGGAATGTCATCAACGGGAGCCTCTGGTTGAGGATTTTGCTCAGGAGGAAGAATTGCTTCATCCTGAGCCTCAGGTTAAGGATTTTGCTCAGGATTTTGATTTTCTTCAGGCTAAGGGTTTTCGCTTTGTTTTTTCTCAGCTTGAGGGGTTTGCTTGGTGGAGGAGCCAGATTCATCAGCTGGTTTAGCTCATCCTTGAGCAGTTTCTTCAGGAGGAATGAAGGTCTGAGGACTGTCATCGATCTGAATTTCCTCATCAGTGTGTTCCTCAGACACAACATTCTTCATTTCCTCATCAGCCAAGTGCTCCTTGTCTTCACTTTCGAAGGGAGTCATCTCATAAGATGGAGCAACATTGAGAGGTACAGGATCTAGAGGTGCATTTTCATCAAGTGATTTCAGGCGCTTGGCCTCAGTTGATTCTACTACTGAGGAAGCTTTTCTCTTCTTGGCTTCTTTTTCAGCAGCTCTCGTCTTTTTCACGTCTGATGCAGACGGAGTCATTTTCTTCACCTTTGAAGCTTTTGGTGAAGACGCTTTCTCTTCAGGAGGCGGAGACATATTCGTCCTGGCAGTTTCCTCAGTTGAAGCAGTTTGTTCAGCTGGAGCAGAGTCATCAGCTGGCTTAGAAGCATTAGCTATAGCAGTTTCATCAGCTGTAGCAGAGTCATGAGCTGGAGTTTCCTTGGTAATTTCCTCAATAGCCGGTTCATCATGACGGCTTTCTTGAGGGATTTCCTCAGCATGAGCAGTTTCATCAGCTGGTTCCTCAATTTGAGGTTGCGGTGTTGTTGCTGGAGGGGCAGCCTTCTTGCTGTAATCATCAACTGCATCAGTAGCAAATTTGATGAAATTGTTCTTGAGACTTTGATGATTAGAGAGCTTAGTGTACTTGTCAGTCGAAGTCTTCATTTCTGCCTATGTGGACACAAGTGCATCACGCGTCAAGTTGAGGAGATTTTGTCTGAGGAATTTCTCCTTTTTGAGCTTCGCAACCTTAGCTTGTTTGGCTTGCTGCTCCTTCCACTTGGCCTCGTTGATGAATGTGGCCACCATGTGGCTGATGCCTGGGGGAAGCTTCAAATCATCAATAGGAGTGTTGGGGTCCTCATACCATATGTTGATGTAATCTAGGAGGACTTTTGGGTCCATGCCCAGAGGAATGGCGCTACCTGAAGATTGTGCTACCCTCTCCTGCTTGTTTCGGATGATGGCTTGCAGAGTCTCATCATCATATTCATCACTAGCTTCTGATGCAGAAGGGACTTTGATGATTTTTCTAGGGCTTGGTCTGGTTCCTCTCCCAGCAGTCACCTTAGTCTTCATTGGAGTAGGTGAAGACTTTGTCTCGGAGCTTGTTACAGATGGAACAGAGGAGCTGGAGACAGTAGGCAGTTGCTTCACAATCTGCTTCTGTTCAGGCTTTGAAGCCTTTGGTGGTGCTGAGGGTTTTGGTGCGGATGCTGGTGCAGCTTTCTGAGGTATTTTCTCCTGAGGCTTTGAAGCCTTTGGTTTCGGTGGCACATACTTCATTTGAGGAATGGCCGTTCCAGAAGTTTCAGCTGCAGAGGAGGTGGCCGTAGTTGCAGCAGCAGCAGATTCTTCATTGAATTTCCTCACAGCGGCTTCTTCTTGCTTCTGAAGCTTTGACAAATGTTTTGACTTTTCTTCAGGATAGTCATCAATTGTCTTGAGGCTTGAGGGGTGTGCATCCAGATAATCCTCAAGAGGAGGTTGTTTGCCAGGAGGCTTCAGAGCGAATTTCTTCACATACTTGGGACTGACGAATCTGTATTCTTTCCACTCCATAGCCCACCGGCGTTCTATCTTTTCAAGCCTTATCTTCCTCTTGGGCATAGTCACTTGTTCATCAGGCGTGTAGTATTCCAAGTATATATCCTCAGGGATATCAATGGCAGTGTTCTGCTCGAGCTTCTTGCCACCCTTTTGCTTTCTTTCATCTTCCATTTTCTTTAGCCGAGGCTTTTGCTGAGGAAATTAAACTCTTGAGGATTCTGATGAAACTTGCAGATTTTATTCAAGAAACGCTGCAAATGAGTTAAGTTGGTGAGAACCTAGAGATTCATCAGCTGACATTTTTGTACCTGTGAACAGAGTATAGTTGCGAGGAATTTGGAGAGGTCATATGCGTTCTCAGATTTGATGAAATGAAATTTTTTAAAGTTGAGGAATTGGACCAGTGGATGAGGAATTCGTCTAAGCACACTGTTCTTGGGTTCCAGAGTTGTACATATTCGAAAAGTTGCACAATTGAGGAATCTCATGAAGATTTTTAGATGCTTAGTGAAATTCATCAATAGTTGAGGAATAAGCAGTGTTTGAGGAAAAGAGACTGATGGATACTTGAGGAAAAACAGATTTCACACATCTAAGGTAAAATAGTAGATCGAAAGAGCTGTAAAAATAGGGTTTTTATTTTCTATATAGCTCGCACGAAGAACAGAGAAGGAAGTAGCAGTAGATGCTCTTCAGTGCGAGTCCACTGCGCCCTAACTCGGCAATAGAGGACTGCTACGGCGGCGGCGGATGAAGATGATCCGGTTCTGGCGTGGTTTCGGCGGCGGAGGAGTCGAGGCAGTCAGGCTTTTCCTCGCCGGCGTCGAGACTTCTAGCGGTGGCACTAGGGATTTTGAGGTTTGCTGTAGCAGGAGGGCGATGGGACGAAGAAGATTTTACCAAAGGGAGATGGGGACATATTTATAGCGAGGTGGTAACTGTTGGCGCGAAAGTATCGGACCAAATAGCCCCTGTCTCTACGTCTCCGCAAGACACGTGTAGCACACTGAAAGTGCGTTATATCGACTAGAGGGGGGTGAATAGGAGATTTTTAGAATTTCATCACTCAGGAAATTCCTTTTGAGGAAATTCCTCACTGATGACTAACTTACAGCGGAAACAGTAAAGGATCAGATGTACAAACGTTCACACCAGTAGTATTTCAGAGTGAAGAATGTGAAAACAGATTGCACAGTAAGCAGGCACGCAGAATACAGATGATGATTAACTATTGTGAAGAATTTGGGGTTGAGGAAATTCAGAGAAAGTCTTCAGCAAATTCTTCAAACAGTCACAGTGAAAGTCATCAACACATAATACAGGGAAAGTAAGGATTTGAGGAATTAGAACCCGTTTCTCAGTGAAGACAGTCGTTGATGACCCAGTTCCAACTGCTGTGATAGTTGTACATCTGGTTCGGAGCGGCTTGGTATTGAAACCAAAGGACGCCCAGTCCCGGGACACATAGTCCCTGCCGTATTCTCCTTGACCTAAGGACACACAGTCCTCGCCTAACACTCGTGGTAAGTCTTCAGGGCAGACTTCCAAACCCTTACAAACTTGGTCACTCGACGATCCACAATTAACTGCTGGAACATTCTAAACCATGACGCCTAACCATTTGGAGAATGCACAGTCCTCAAAGGTAAAAGGCTTCAGTCCCACACAGGAACAACTTCTTCAGTGATGCTCAATCACTAGGTTTGGTTTGTGGTTTCGGTGGATGGTGTATTTCCTCACTGATGAATTACTCTCGAAGACTCTGAGGAATTTGGCTTGCTCTTATGACAAGTGTCAGTTTCTAACGGAGCAGCCAACCAGCTAGTGGTTGTGGGGCGTGGCTATTTATAGCCTGGGAGCATCCCGACATGATTTGACACTAATGCCCTTAAATAATATGACCGTTGGAGTGGATAAGACCAGTGACTTGGCGTGGTTATCGAAACGGTCGGAACCCTCAACTGTGAGAGTCCTCATGTCACTCATATTCCTCACTTGAGGTTTTTTGTATGATTAGGCTTGGGTTGAGCATCATGAGGAAATTCATTCCATAGTGTAACTTCGACCCCCTTTAACAGTACGGTGTTCCTATTACTCAAATGCGAAGAAAGTAAAACATAAAGTGTAAATCTTCACGCTTCAAATTCTTCAGAGTGATTTTCTTCAGGAACCACCGGACTTCTCAATATCAGTATCTTCATGAGGAATATCAATTTCATCGCAGATTCCTCGCGATTCATTTCTTCAGCTTCAGACCAATTTCTTCAACTGAAGACATATATTTTTAGGGGTCCATATTCTTCAAATATCTCAAACTCCTCAATGACTTATAGATCGTGTGTATACTCACAAACACATTAGATACTTAACTTATAAGTCTTCAAACCACCAAAATCACTAAGGGGCACTAGATGCACTTACAATCTCCCCCTTTTTGGTGGTTGATGACAATTAGGTTAAGTCTTCAATAGGGATAAAAAATATGAAGTGTAAATACTCATTTGAGGAATTTTGAAAACAAGATTCAGAGAGACTCCCCCTGAAGATGTGCATACCTTGAGGATTTTGCTTTTATAGCAAATGCACATTGATGATTTATATCATGGAGATCTCCCCCTGAGTCTTGTAAATCATGCATATATGTAACATATCATATGAAGAAAATGAAGATGCATGATGACAAATGGTATCTGACGAATTTCAGCATGCGTGCATTAAAACTTGAAGAATAAGCATGCGAAGAAAAACGTTCAAAAGCGTCAGAGTACCATCGGGCTTAAGTTACAACTCATTACATAAAAACTTCAGAAGTGCCAAGAGTTTGTAATTTAAATATAGTTCATCAGCCCCAAAAATATCCCGCTTGAAGACTAACTCTCGAGTTTCTCCCCCTTTGTCATCAAGGGACAAAAAAGGGACAAACTGAGGACTAACGCCCGTGAAGACTTCATTTCTTGGCGGTTGAGGAAGAGCCGTGATGCTTCTTGGGAGTAGTCTTCTTCCTAGGGCCGGTTGCTGTGTCGAGTTGTTCCTCATCAGATTCAGCAGTGCGGAATGAAGAAAAGGAGCTGTCTTCAAGGTCTGGCACTGGAATGGGCCTGAACTTCCTCTTGGGAGGCCACGACCAGTCAAAGTCTCGCTCAAAGTCCATTTCTTCAAGCCCAGTCTGAGTCTTCAGATGTGCAAGTGTAGCCCAGGTGCGATCAAAAACCTCATGCAGATAGTGATGGTTAATCTTCACAGAGTTCTGTGCTTCAGTGAGGGTTTTCACAATGGCACCAAACTGGCGTTTGACCCATTTGTGGTTGCGATCCACCTTCTGGTGAATACTGAGGAGGAGCTCTCTGGTGTTCAGCACGCGAGGAGGAACTGGGCTTGCTGGACGAGTCTCAGTATCGTCCCATGAAGAATATGCTTCTGGCTCTCTGAACTGGCCATCAAGGGGCCTGCTGCCTTCTTCAATCACAGATTTTCCTTTTCCTTCAATGGGCTCGAATGTCTTCTTGTTGACCCAGATAGGAGGCATATAACCAACATGGTTTTGACAATCAGCATGAAAGTTGATGCATGTCCTTGTCCTGATGAATCTCATGATCCACGGGGCATATATCTTGTGATCAAAGGGGCACATAGCATTGTCGGCCAAATTCCTCAAGAAGAAATCATGGATATTGATAGGAACACCGTGAATGATGTTGAAGAGGATATTCTTCATGAGGCCTACAACATCTTCTTCATCGTCATGGCCTTTGATTGGCGCGAGCACACTGCAGAGGATTCTGTAGACAGACCGGGGTGTGTACTTGAGCTCGTGGACGAGGAAGGTTGTTCTTGAGGATTTGCCTGCAGCCAAAGGCTTCATGAGGACTTCCATCATTCCATTTGGCAGCTCATGCTCACCATAAAGCTTCACTGCCCCATCTGAGGGAATTGGTACGGGCAATTCTCTGAGGAGTTCAGAAGCAGGAGCCTTGTAGTGAGTGTTTTGTGACATCCAGTCAAACACCCAAGTGTTGATGTCTTCAGCGTTGCCAGATATGTGAAGAGTGGCATAGAACTGAAGAATAAGCTCGTTGTTCCAGTCTGATATGTCTGAGCACATTGGGAGCAAACCTGCATCGTGGAGTACACTGAGGACTGGCTCCAGGCAAGGTATTGCTTCAAGCTCAACATGAGGAATATGCCTGTGCTGGAATATCTTGTTGCGTCCACAAAGCACAGAGGAATAGTAGTTCATCTGAGTCCTTGTCCAAAACTTCAGATGCCTCATTTGAGGCTTGTCATAAGGGTTCTCTCCGATGAAGTACATGCGTTCTTCAAAGAAATTTTCTTTCTGAAACTTTGGACGCTTGGAGAATGGCTGACGCTGAACTGGCTGAAGATTTTGCTGAGGAATAGGGGAGGAGACAACAATAGCAGTCTCTGGGTTGAGCACAATGAATTCATTGTCTTGGGCGGGTGAGGAATTTCTTCAGCATTTTCCTCATGGTGAGGAATTTCATCAGCTGGTACTTCATGCTGAGGAGATGATCCTTGCTCTGGCTGAGCTTCAGGCTGAGGAATTTCTGCTTCTTTCTCAGTTGGAGGAGTTGGGTCAGCCTGTTCCTCATCTTGAGGAGTCTTCTCAGAGTGTTGAATTTCGTCAGCATGAGGATTTTTAGCTTGTTTTTCCTCAGCTGGCTTTGTGGCAGAAGCAGTTTCATCAGCTGGTGCAGCTGATGCTTGAGCAGTTTCTGTGTGAGGAATAAAAGGTTGAGGACTATCGTCAATCTGAATTTCCTCATCAGTGTGTTCCTCAGGGGCGACATCCTTCATTTCCTCATCTGCCTTTGTAGCTGGGTCATCAATGACGACCATCTCATAGGAAGGGGCGACATTGAGAGGCACCGGGTCCAGAGGAGCAGTTTCTTCAATTTCTTTGAGGCGCTTTGCCTCTGTCTCTTCTACTGCTGAGGAGGCTTTTCTCTTCTTGGCTTCCTTTTCAGCAGCCCTTGTTTTCTTCACGTCTGATGCAGATGGAATTATCTTCTTCACCTTTGAAGCTTTTGGTGAAGGTGTTCTTTCTTCAGTTTCTTCAGCTTGTAGTGAGGAACCAGCTGGAACAGAGTCATCAGCCTGCTTTGATGAAGCAGCTGGATCAGGAGCAGTCTCATCAGTGGCAGCAATTTCATCAGTTGCAGTTTCCGTGATGATTTCTTCAATGGCCGGGTCATCAACACGGCGCTCTTGGTGTTCTTCCTCGGCTTGAGGAGTTTCCTCCTCATGAGGAGATGCATCTGCTGGCTGCCCAACCAAGGTTTGAGGAGTTGGTGCTGGGGGTGCGGTTCTCTTGTTGTAGTCATCAACAGCACTAGTGGCTAGCTTGATGAAATTGCTCTTGAGGCTTTTCCGATCTGACAGCTTGGCGTACTTTTCAGTCAATTTCTGCAGCTCTGCCTGTGTTGTCACCAGTGCATCAGGAGTCAGTTTGAGGACATTCTGCCTGAGGAATTTCTCCTTTTTGATCTTTGCAACCTTTGCCTGCCTGGCCTGCTGTTCTTTCCACTTGGCTTCATTTATGAAAGTGGCCACCATGTGGCTGATGCCAGGGGGAAGCTTCAAATCATCAATAGGAGTGTTTAGGTCCTCATACCAGATATTGATGTAGTCAAGGAGGACCTTGGGGTCCATGGCCAGAGGAATAGCACTGCCTGATGCTTGAGCTACTCTTTCTTGCTTGTTTCTGATGATGGCTTGCAGGGTTTCATCATCATATTCATCACTCCCCTCTGATGCAGACGGGGCTGTGATGATTTTGCTGGGGCTGGGCAGAGATGCACGTTCAGCAGTTGCCAAAGTCTTCACAGGAGGTGTTGAAGACTTTGTCTCTGAGCTGGTTGCAGCTGGGAGTGAGGAGCTAGAGCTGGCGGTCGTAGGTTTCACGACATGCTTCTGTACTCGTTTCTCTTGAGGCTTTGGAGGTGGAGCTAAGGATTTTGGTGCTGAGGAGATTGGTGCTGAGGGTTTTGGCGCTGATGGTTTTGGTGTTGAAGGTTTTGGTAATGAGGGTTTTGGTGCTGAGGGTTTTGTGACAGAAGCCTGAGCAGACTTCTCTTGAGGCTTTGGAGCCCTTGGCTTTGATGGCACATACTGCATTTGAGGAATTTCTGAGCCTGAGGTTTCTGCAGTTGAGGAATTAGCAGCACCGGAGGCAGCAGCTGAGGATTCATTAAATTTCCTCACTGCAGCTTATGCCTGCTTCTTGAGCTTGGCCAGATGTTTTTCTTTCTCATCTGGATAGTCATCAATTGTCATGAGGCTTGAGGGATGTGCTACTTGATGATCCTCAAGTGGGGCCCTTCTGCCATGAGGCTTCAAAGCGAATTTCTTCGCATATTTGGGAGTCACAAACCTGTACTCCTTCCATTCCTTCGCCCATCGGCGTTCAATCTTCTGCAGCCTTATCTTTCTCTTAGCCATTGTCTCATTTTCATCAGGCATGCAATAGTCCAAGTAAATGTCCTCAGGGATATCAGCAGCTGTGTTTTTCTCAAGTTTCTTTCCTCCCTTCTGCTTTCTTTCTTCCTCCATTTTCTTCAGTTGAGGATTTTGCTGATGATTTTGAACTCTTGAGGATTCTGATGAGCCTTGAAGAGTTTCTTCCAGAAACGCTGCAAATGAGTTAATGTGATGAGAACCGAGAGATTCATCAGCTGACATGTGTGTACCTGTGAACCGAGTATAGTTGTGAGGAATTTGGAGACGTCATATGCGTTCTCAGATTTGAAGAAAATGAAAAAGTTTGACAGTTTGAGAAATATAACCAGTGGTTGAGGAATTTGCCTAAGCATACTGTTCTTGGGTTCCAGAGTTGTACAGATCCGAAAATTCGCACAATTGAGGAATCTCGTGAAAATCTTAGATGCTTAGTATAGTTCATCAATGATTGTGGTGAAAGGTACTGTTTGAGGAATCATGTGCGCATCGTATCTTGAGGAAAAACAGATTTCACATAGAAGATGTAAAATTTCAGATCTAATCTGCTGTAAAAATGGGATATATTTACCCTGGAAGGTGCGCACGAAGAACACAGAAAGTTGTGTTGGAGAGGCTCTTCGTTCGAGTGTCGAATGCACCCTAACTCGGTGACAAAGGACGTCTACGGCGGCGGCGGACGAAGATTGTCTGACTCCGGCGTGGTTCCGACGACGGAGAAGTCGAGGCAGTGAAGCTCTTCCTCACCGGCGACGAGACTACCAGCGGTGGCGCTAGGGTTCGGTGGAGTGTGGTGTGGCAGGGGAGCGATGAGGCGAAGAAGAGGATGTCGAGGGGGATAAGGACATATTTATAGCCAAAAGTTACTGTTGGTGCGAGAATGTCGGACCAAATAGCCCCTGCCTCTACGTCTCCGCAGGACACGTGTAGCTCCCGTACGATGCGGTGGAGATAGTGGAGATCGTGGTTATCCGATCGTGGGAAGTGGGGGTTCAGTTACTGTGCCTTTAAAGAAAACAATTTTTGAAGATTTGAGGATTTTCTTTACAAAATCATCAGCTGACAAGGATGCAGTGAGGATTTTGAACAAAGTTTCAAGTAGAACGCATATGAAGAATTGAATAGACTGGATAAGTATAGCATAGAGGGAAAGTAGGGTCCGATCACATTCACTTAGCAGAAACATCAACTTGAAGAAATAGCAATAAGTGAATGCTGTTGAGGACTAGAAATCACAGTCTATCTAGTGAAATGAAAGTCATCAAGTGTTTTCGAAGATTTTGTAATAAATCATCACAATGAAGAACAGCTGTTTTGAAGAAAAATGCATTGTGAGGAAATTGATCATATGAAGAAAATCAACTTGAGGAATTTCATATTGGGCGGTGGCGTTACCCACTATATAAGAATGTTGATTACAAACTCCGCGTACAATTGTCGTAGGGCCCTGAGAATCAATTTCTTCGTTAATTTCTTCACATTCAGAGTGACGTTCTTCATGAGTTGAAGAAAATTGTTTCATCATGTGTTGCACATCTAAGTCATCAACTTTGCATAAGTGTTAGGATGTGTGCATGTTTTTACAAAACATTTGAAGACTAAGATATTTAGCTCACACCGCAACATGCAAAACCTTTTCTCATCCAAGGGCTTAGTGAAGATATCTTCCAGTTGATCATCAGTCTTCACATGGTCGATGAGGATATTGCCCTTGAGGACATGGTCCCGAAGAAAATGATGACGAATCTGGATGTGCTTGGTCTTCGAGTGCTGTACTGGGTTATATGCAATATTGATAGCACTCTCATTGTCACAGTAGAGAGGTACATTCTTCCTGTTGATGCCGTAGTCCTTGAGGGTTTGCTTCATCCATAGCAATTGAGCACAACAAGAACCAGCAGCAGTGTACTCAGCTTCGGCAGTGGAGAGTGATACGCAGTTCTGCTTCTTTGAGGACCAGCAAACTAGTGATCTTCCGAGGAAATGGCATGTGCCAGAAGTTGACTTGCGATCCACACGGTCACCAGCATAGTCTGAATCAGAATACCCTACCAGATGAAGATTGGAGCCCTTGGGATACCATAATCCTAGTGTTGGTGTGTGAGCTAAGTATCGAAGAATATGGGGCTATTTGGTTGGAGACTAATTTTGCCAAGCCAAAGTGTGGCAAGCCATTAAAGTGTGGCAAGCCACAAAGTGTGGCTGAAAAAACGAATGCCAAACTTTGGTAAAAGTTGGCAACAAATTTTGACTCTATGACAAATGGGTCATAGAGACAATAAAGTGTGGCAAGCCAAAGTGTGGCAAAAACCAAACACATGCCAACTAAGTTGTGGCTGCCAAATTTTGGCTTGGCAAAGTGTGGCGGGGAACCAAACAGACCCTATGTTTCACAGCCTTATGGTGTGATTCCTTCGGTTTTGCTTGAAAACGGGCACACATGCAAACACTAAGCATTATATCTTGCCTAGATGCACATAGATACAATAAGGAGCCAATCGTAGAACGATATACGTGCTGATCGAAATCTTTACCATTTTCATCAGTGCCGAGGTGGCCGTTGGTAGGCATTGGAATCTTGGCACCTTTGCATTCGTGCATGTCGAATTTCCTCAGAACATCCTTGAGGTATTTCTCGTGTGATATGAAGATTCCATTGCTTTGTTGACGAATTTGAAGACCTAAGAAGAATTTCAGCCCCCCCATCATGGACATCTGATATTCTTCACTCGTCATGTAGGCAAATTCATCACTGTATCTTTTGTCAGTACAGCCAAATATGATATCATCGACATATATTTGACATACAAACAGCTCATTATCATAGGATTTTGTGAAAAGAGTTGGATCGAGTGAACCAGGTCTGAAGCCTTTCTTCATGAGGAATGCCTTCAATGTATCATATACCATGCCCGAGGGTCTTGCTTGAGGCTATACAGAGCCTTTTTGAGTCTGAAGACTTTGTCTGGATTCTTTGGATCCTCAAAACCTGGAGGCTGAGCAACATATACTTCTTCCTCAAGCTTACCATTGAGGAATGCACTTTTCACATCCATTTGATATAAGGTGATGTTATGATGATTAGCATAAGCAAGTAGTATTCGAATAGCTTCAAGTCTAGCAACAGGTGCAAAAGTTTCATCGAAATCTATTCCTTCAACCTGGGTGTAGCCTTGGGCTACAAGTCGTGCCTTGTTCCTCACCACTTGACCGTCCTCATCTTGTTTGTTTCGGAAAATCCACTTGGTGTCGATGATGTTGTGCTTGCGAGGATCTGGTCGTTTGACGAGTTCCCATACGTCATTCAGCTTGAATTGAAGAAGTTCGTCTTGCATAGCTTGGATCCACTCCGGTTCAGAAAAGCCTCAGCAACTTTTGAGGGTTCTGTGATGGATACAAAGGAAAAATGCCCACAAAAGTTAACTAAGTGTGAAGCTTTTGAGTGAGTGAGAGGACCTGGCGTGTTGATGTCGATGAGGATTTTGTCAAGTTCTACTTCGTTTGCAATCCTCGGATGAGCTGGTTGAGGATTTTGCCTGGGCTGAGGAAGTGGTACTGGTGCAATTTTCTCAGGAGCATCTTCTTGGTTTTTATCAGCGATGGGGATGGTTTCTTCATCAATTTCCTCAGTGGGAACAATGTCTTCAGTAGGCTTAAGCTTTATTGCTTCCACAGGAGACAACTTATCTGGATCAGAAGGCAATTGCTCTCTTTGCGAGCCATTAGTTTCATCGAACCGCACATCTACAGTCTTAAGAACTTTATTGTGATAGTTATTGAAGACTCTGTAAGTGTGCGAGTCCTTTCCATAACCGAGCATAAAACCTTCATGTGCCTTAGGTGCAAATTTTGAGCTATGGTGAGGATCTCTTATCCAGCATTTTGCACCGAAGACTTTGAAATAACTTACATTGGGTTTCTTGTCAGTGAGGAGTTCATATGAGGTTTTCTTGAGGAATTTGTGAAGATATACCCTGTTGATGATATGGCATGCAGTGTTGATTGCTTCAGGCCAAAAGCGACGAGGAGTCTGATATTCTTCAAGAATAGTTCTTGCCATCTCAACCAGAGTCCTATTCTTCCTTTCGATGACTCCATTCTGCTGAGGAGTATAAGGAGCAGACAATTTGTGAGTAATACATACCAAGTTCATCAAGATAATCATCAAGACCAGTGTTTTTGAACTCGGTTCCATTATCACTCGTAATGTGTTTGATCTTGATTCCAAAGTTCGTCGAGGCCCTTGAAGAAAATCGTTTGAAGATTTCCTGCACTTCAGTTTTATACACTATGATATGCACCCAAGTATATCTGGAATAATCATCAACTATGACGAAGCCATATAAAGATGCTGCATTGGTTAGTGTGGCATAGTGAGTAGGTCCAAATATATCCATATGAAGCAATTCGAATGGACGTGTAGTGGTCATGATGGTTTTAGAGGGATGCTTGGATCTGGTCAATTTCCCAGATTCACAAGCACCGCAGAGATGATCCTTGAGGAATTTGACTGTTTCGATGTCGATGACATGCTTCTTCTTTGCAAGCGTGTGCAAATTCCTCATGCCTGCATGACCTAATTTTCGGTGCCACAGCCATGCTTCTGAGGTTTTTGCTAGTAAGAAAGTGGTTGGTTGAGGACCTGTAGAGAAATCAACAATGTACAAATCCCCTCTTCTTACACCTTTGAAGACTTTGGATCTGTCAGATTCCATGATGACTACACATCTATATCTACCAAAGATAACAATCATATCAAGATCACAAAGCATCGAGACTGACATAAGGTTAAAACCAAGGGATTCAACAAGCATCACTTTGTCCATATGCCTATCCTTGGAAATAACTACTTTGACAAGTCCCAATACCTTGCTTTTACCTTTGTCAGCATATGTGATTTGCTTCAGAGGTGATGGAGTTAGTGGCATATTCATCAGTAAGCTTTTATCACCAGTCATGTGATGTGTGCAGCCACTATCGAGAACCCACTCAGTATTTTTGGGTTTGTCATCCTGCAGATGAATTAGTACAGCTTACCATCTCATATGCTTCAGATTTGAAGAATATGATACTAATTTCATCAGTTCAGTAATTTCATCATAACACAAATGTAAGGACGTGTGAAATATTTCTATTTCATCAATCATTAGCTTGCGTCCTATCAAGCATTTCTTCAGGTCTCCAGCAAATTGTTCAGATGATGATTTTCATCTGGAGACCTGACCTGCAGAAGTGATTAGTTCGATTTCTTCACCACCCACATCTGAAGGGGTGGCAAAGTGTTCATCATCCTGCGAGCACCATATGAGAAAGGTGGCATTGAAGCCAATGCACTTCTCTTAACAGTAGGGGGTTAAAGTACTCATATGAATGTGTAGAGAACTGGTTTGAGGATTTATGAACATAACGATTTGAGGAGTAACGCTCATATTCATATTCCTTGTAGTTTCCCTACATGTTAGACGCATTAGCACGGGTACGAGCATAATTTTGACCAGTTGAGGATTTTGATCCTCTTGAAGACTTTGGTCCCCTTGAGGATTCTGATCTGGGGTTCAGATTCTTCATTGGTGGTGTCATGAGGACATTCACCTGAAGATTTTCAAGACAATTTTTGGGAACCCAGATTTTCCTCAGAGGAGGGCCATTCCTGCAGTTAGTTCCAACACATCGTGCAAATACTTCACCAGATTGATTTTTGAACAGTTTATAGTTGGAATCAAATGACTCATCCGAGGAATAGGATAATTCACATGAAAAGCCAGTTAGATTAGATGGATCAAAAGGAGGCCCAGTAGCAGCAACCCATAAGGTTTTAGGATACTGCTCGGCTTTCCAATAAGATCCATCAGCATTTAATTTCCTCTCAAAGGCAATTCCTTCTTTCCTCGGGTTCCTGTTCAAGATCTGCTTTTTGAGCACATCACAAAGGGTTTGATGTCCGTTGAGGCTTTTGTACATGCCTGTCACGTACAATTCCTTCAACCCTGCATTTTCATCAGTAACATTTGTGTTTTCCTCAAGTGAGGAAATAGACACAACAGGTGCAGTTGAAGAATTTGTAGCAATGGTAGCATTTGATGATTCTGGTGACGAATTAGTAGTTTTGCGTTCAGTGCATTTAAGACATGGAGGAATAAATTCAACTTGACTAGTGCTGATCGGTTGAGCTAGTAATGAATCATTTTCCATACGAAGATCATCATGAGACATCCTCAGCTTCTCAACATGAAGCTTCCTTTGAAGAAATTCATAGGAAAGCTTCTCATGATCACTGAGGAGTGTATCATAATGATCCTGAAGATTATCAAATCTAGACTGAAGACTTTTCATGTCATCAGTGAGGATTTGGGTAAGGTTCATTTCATCATTCAACAGATCATCACTTTTGTCTAGCAGTTTCTGAAGCTTTTCGAGAGCAGTTTGTTGTTTAGTGGCAATGATAACAAGTTTACTGTAACTGGGTTTCTTATAATCATTAGGTGTGACATCCCCGGATTAAGCTACAGTAATAAATATAGTTAGACTATTGTAACCACATGCTAATGGTGCTATGTCATTAAGATTAGCTAAGCCAAATTACCACTTGACAAAAAAACCAAAACAAAATTAAAATCAAAATTTAAGTCAAATAAATTATTTATTAAAACTAATAAATAAAATCGTGATTGAGTTGAAACTATTCCCAAAGTAATCTTCAATAAGAAACCAACGTCATTGGAAACATAAAAGTTGCCCTTATCTATTTTTGAGTTAAACCAACAACACCTAAGTGGCCTAATTAAACCTAACATCATTCAAATCAATTCAATTGGGCCTCAAACTTTTTTTGTACTAGCTTAATATATTCTCTAGTAATTATGTGACAAGTTTGATATGCAACAAGTTTTTTTTGGCGCAAAAGAAAAATACAAAACAGGAAAGAAAATACAAATAGTAATAAAAAAAAGCAAAGCAACGGAGCCCCCCCTGGCCGACTGGGCCAAAGTGGCCCAGCCGGCCACAATCACCAAACCCTAGCGAGAAGACCCCAGCTCCTCCCGTTCCCATCTGCCCGCCGCCAGGAGGCTCCCACCCCGCGAGCGCTACACCCCCCAGCCTCTCGCCCCCTGCAACCCACCTCCTACCGATTCCCTTGGCCCTTACGCACCCGCCCCACGACCGACACCTCCCTCGGCTCAAGTCCCTGCCCAAATCGATTCCCCACCAACCCCCTCCTCCCTTCGGCTCCTCTCTCCCTTCCAGATCCTCCCGCCGGCCGACCCCAGGAACGCCCACGACCAAGGCCTACCCCTCGGCCTCACCTCTCCCCGCCTACCCCCGTTCACCCAACCCCGTCGGCCCCCAGACCCGTCCTCTCCCTCGGCTCCTCCTCCCACCTGAGGGACCGAGCCCCACCTCGCCTCCCAGTCCCCGAGGAGCCCCGCCGGCCAAGCTCTGTTGGTTCACCCCCGTCGGCCGACCGCCTTGACCCCCACCGCCCCTTCCTCCCGCTCGGTCCAAGAGGGACCGGGCAGGGAGACTCCTCCTCCTCGTCACGCCGGTTGGCCACCTCCGGGAGGCTTCTCCGGCGACCATCCTCACCGGCATCACCACCACCGCGTCATCACCGCCGTCACCTCCGCCTTCCCGCGAACTCCGGCTTCACCGGGCCGTCTCATCAACGTTGGTGAGCCCCTCCTCGGGCTCCTCCCACCATCTTGTTGTCCTCGCTGTCCCGGTTCCGTTCCGGCAAACGGGGCTCCGATCCATCGACCTTTGACTCCGGTACGAGGAGTTGAAGTTGGCTCTCTGCCATGTTGAGTTAGCAGAGAGACTCTCTCTCTGTTAACACAGAGAGTTGTGAGAGAGATGCGAGATGTGAGAAAGAAATAAAAATAAACATTGTATTTCCGTATGTATGTATGTATGTATGAGATGCGATGTATATGTATTGCGTATATAGGTACTTGGAGGAATACGATAATTGCATGATTATGTATCTGTGAAAAACATGAGTATATGGCCTAAAGTCACTTACCGGTCGGGCCAACGCACCCGCTGTCTATGACAGGGAGGCCCCACGCGATAGTTAAAATAAAAATAAAAATAATGTTTTTATTAAATAAATAAATAGATATATTAGTTAAATTAATTTATTGGATAATTAGAATAATTAGAGTATGACACGTGGGTCCCCCACTAAATTAATCTGATTAATTAATATTTAATCTTAATTAAAACTTGTGCCTATGACGTTCGGGACCCGCTGGCCAGTTGACCAGTCAAATGTTGATGTTAGCATGCCATCATGCTGATGTCATAATAGTTTTTTATTAAATTATTTAAATCTGTTTTTAATTCCTAATTATTGAATAAAACTTTAAAAATTAATATAAAATTAACCGTAAGTCAGATCAAAATATTTTCAACATGAAAGTTGATCAGCAGAACGAGACGAACCCGCATACACGGTCCATTCGTCTGTCACGCGTCCCTAGCATAGCAAACATAGAACATTTCCATCGTTTCCAATATGACCGGTAGTAGCCCGAGACCCGGAAAATATCGTCAGATATTCTTCCGACCCGTCTATGACGGATGTTGCTGCGTTAGCTCATGTCTAGCCTGCATCTTGCCATGTCATGCTTTGTGTTGCACCGTTGGTATTATTTATTGTTTCTTCCCCCTCTTCTTACCGGTAGACCCCAAGACTGACGCTGCTGCCGGGTACATCTACGACCCTGCCGATCAGTCCTTTGCCGCAGAGCAGCAAGGCAAGCAAACCCCCCTTGATCATTCCTATATTGCCTATGTCTTTCTTCCTACTGCTTGCATTAGTATTTTGCTACTGTTGTAGTTAGCTCCTATATCTGATGCATAGCCTGTTTTTGATGAACTGCTACTTTCGGTCTTGTACCTTTAAAATGCCTAGTATAGGTGGAGCAGTCATCCCCTCTGACCCCGTAGTCCAGTTGCCCCGCTTGTTTTCAAATCTCGATCTCTGATCAACGAGCCAGACCCGACACAGCACATACACCCCCCTTCGTTGTACGATGCTACAGAGATACTATCGGGTACCAAGGGTGACACCTCACTAAGTACTCCTGATGATAATTGTAGTATAGCTAGTCGATCGTGGTTATCGAGGGTGATTCCTCTTTCACCATTCCCAATGATGCCTCTGTCGTGCAACCCCTCAAGTGTGGGACCCCCGAGGGTGATTCCTCTAAGCCCACCTTGACGGGTACATCGTTCGGAATCCAACGAGGGTGATACCTCGGATTCCCCCCGATGTTACAACCACACAGTTACTCGACCTTGTTACTCGGATCTTTGGTGATTTGTTGTAAGACGGGTGGATTCCCGTGAGACTGTCTTGTTGGCCTAATTAAAATGTTAATGGATTTGGGTATTTGATCTGGGTTGGTCGGAGACCTTTTCGCACTAACCGGCTACGCGGGAAGAATTATGGGTACTCGGCGTCGTGGTACCAGCCGAAGCTTTTCAGATGCCAGCAATGTAGCGGCGCGCGCCCAAATGGTCCCGAGATGCATCGCTCTTGTGATTAAGGGATGCTAGGACTGACGTCGGCCGCCCACGCCACGTGTAGGAGCGCGAAGGGGAACTGGGCCCACGAACCCTTTGTGCTTAGGAGTTAGACCGGCGGGCTGGCCTCTGTGATTAGTCTTAGGTGGGGCTGCGACGTGTCGATATTCCGAGGCCGGGCAGGACCCAGAAAAGTATGTCCGGCCAGAGTGTTATCGAGCGTGACGGGACATGTGGTTCACCCCTGCAGGGATGAAAATTAACTATTCGGATAGCCGTGTCCACGGTTACAGGACGACTCGGAGTTGTGCCCCGATCTTTTACAACTACAATTGTTACTTAACTGGAATTAGTTTGCCTCGGGATTGCTTCCTCGCAGGGAGTCGAGGGAGGATCTTTAGGCGTGACCTCACTCTAATATTGCTGCAACAATATGACTATTTTTGTGTTAACCCTGTTCTACTCTCACCTATTGCTGCAAGACCCTGAAGATGCTAGTCTTCGATAGGACTAGGTCTTCTCTCTCTATTCTCGCATTGCTGCAGTCAGTCCACATATAACCCCCCCCCCTTCTTTGATACTGATGGATAATTACAATAGTTCTGATGTAAGACTTGCGAGTACTTTGGATGAGTACTCACCGCTGCTTTGCTCCCCCTCTTGTCCCCTCGATCCGTTTGCTGCGACCAGATGATGGAGCCCGGGAGATGGAGGTCCCCGCCGCCGACGACTGCTACCCCGACGGTGCCTACTACTACGTGGAGGCCGCTGATGATCAGGAGTAGTTAGGAGGTTCCCAGGCAGGAGGCCTCGCCTCGTTCAATCGTTGTATCTTTTGTCCTAGCCTTCTCTAAGGCACCCCATGTTTTATGTCTGTACTCAGATATTTGTTGCTTCCGCTGACTCGTGTGTTTATCGAGCTTTCGTATTCTAGCCCTCAAGGCCCCTGGCTTGTAATATGAAGCTGATGTTATTTTATTTGTGTCTAGAGTTGTGTTGTGATATCTTCCCGTGAGTCCTTGGGTTTGATCGTACGCATTTGCGTGTATGGTTAGCGTATGATTAAATCGAGGGCGTCACAAGTTGGTATCAGAGCCGACTACCTGTAGGTAGCCCCCTTTCCAACTCGTTGGCCGAAGTTGAGTCTAGTGTTTGAAAAACTTTACTAACACTGATGTTGTGGCTTACGGGCCACATCTCAATTGGGTGGTATTAGTATCTTTTACTCCTTTCCTATACTCTGGGTTCTACTCTCTCTTCTCTTTCGGGTTAAATATTTTGCTAACTCTAACATTAGTTTCTCGTAAATACTTCCTCCCGAAGAGCCTCGTATTCCAGACGATGGCTTTATCCGTCAAGAGAGCTGCAGATACTCTCAGATGTTTCTATCGAGAACTTGTGCCCATCGCTCTTGCGACTTGCTTTCCTCCGTCTACCACTATGGATGACTACATACATATGTCATTCATACCTTCTTTTCTGATTGCTCTTGTTTTACGAGATGCAACGAATTATCTTATCGGCGATTCGTCCATAATCAGTTGTCATGGGTTTCGAAAGTTCTACGACTTACTATTCGGTCTTCCGAAATCCTCCGTAGCCTAATGTTCATGACCTGTCTCACCTGCTTGCATTATGGTTAAATCCATATGACTAATCGCATTCATTAAAATTCCTTTGTGAATTTTCCTATGATCTTATTGATTCTATATTTGCGTGAATGCACACAACCATCTATTGATACTCATGAATTATCTCCCGGCTCATACGTCCTTCCAGACGGAGCCGGTTCTCGACAAATCAACTTTGGTTGCCTGTCCATCTAAGTCCGTTCAACATACTGGTATTTGGCCAGAGCATCTGTTTATGATACACCAAACTGGAAATCTTAATTCCTTTGGTACTTAAGTATTGATATTTTTCAGATGTTCTATAATCCGATGCCTTGCATCCTATATCCCTCTGATTGAGTACCGATACTCACATCAGATCTTTTGTGGACTGCCAGACTCATTCTGAGTTATTATCCGACGGCATCCTTTACATTCAAAAAAATTATTGTGATATTGTTCCCCTGATAAATGATGTCATTGGTAAATTGTGTCTTCTCCCTCTGATGAGTTGTACCCTACGCTTTTGTCAGCCATGCCCTTCAAGCATGTGTTAATTACTCTTGGAGTGTATGGTATATGTTCCTAAGATGCCCAATGGATTGAACCTATGCCTTCCTAAATCAATATGCCTCGAAAAGTTTTCATAAGTCTTACTCTTCTGGTGTTTTACCGGATATTCTTTCAAAGCTATAACCTCATCAAAGGCGAGGAGTAAATGGCAGGTGATGCATTGATGGAGTGGGAGTCGACCTTGAACTTTGTGTTCATGCCCATGGAAACGACGTTGATCCTATCATAGAAACTTCTCGTATCAATAATCATTAATTATATAATTTGATTTGGTATATGTGATCTTGTCCTTTGCAATCATGGTTCCGACCATGTTGTCCTACAATGACTTCATTCTCAGGCGAGTTAAAAGTACTTGTCTTCTTCAGATCAACACACCGGTCCAAACCTTAATGTTGATCTACCTCCGATTATTATTCCTTGTAGCTCGACGATATCACCGAGCTATATAACTTCTTGTGAGCTCCTCATCAACTATGATAATTTTATTTAATTCCAGATTCCTCGTGTTTGAGTTGTTGGACACGCGAGTACATCGATAACTAAATCGAGTATGCATTGCGATTCAACAACTTTTAGTAATCTTCCTTGTTTACGAGTTTGTACTCGATCTTGTCAGCTGTTAAGCTACATCATCATCGTCGTGTTGCAGCTCGACCATGCTATCTATACCCTTCACCCCTGGAACACAATTCCAACGGTGTGTTAAGCTTGCATCGAGTTTTCAACATTTTGTTGGTTGTTCTGAAAGGCAATCTCAATTCTAAGCTAGCAGTCTTATCTGTGATTCTGACAACTTCTTGCTTCATCATTCCCTTGCTTGATGTCGTCGCTGAACGATTACGTCTTCATGAAATTTCTTGACAAATGTGTCATGATCATCATCAGCATTCTGAGCTCTTGCAGCGTATCAATCGAATGCATGTTGACAAATACCATCCTTTCCCCTCGATGATTGTGTTGTCGTCGACAACCTTCTTTCCTTCCCTCCTACACAAACATGTATGTGTTTTGTGTTGTCCCCTGTGTTCCTCGCTATCCAGCTTATGTTATCTTCTACCTTGGGGTATTACCATCTTTATGTCAAGAATGTCGTGAGGATTGCACACGTCTTAAGAATTCTTGATATAGTAATACATATCGTCATCACCATTCATTTCTTGGTCCCGTGTTGTTTCTAACCGGTATACCGACAAGTGAACTCTGATGTGTGATTCCAATACTTCTGGCAACCCTATTGCCTTAAGGTTAACAACTGATTAATTCATTCTTAGTGTGATGGGTGTTGACTCATCATTTTTGACATTGGTTGTGCTACTCCATCCGTATTTCCGAGTGCACCCTTCGACCAATGTTTTATTGTTGTTGTTCCCTCGAGCATACGATATTATACAATTTGATTTGACAAATGCTATCTCCTTGATATTATAATTTTGGAAATTCATCCCTGTCAAAATCTTGCGGGATTGATGATGCGCCCATCGACCACACCCTTAACTTATTCATGGTTCGTGATGAAGCTTTTGAAAGCACTATCTTTGTGCCTAACTCATGAAGAATATGTTGGGTAGAAGAAGTGTATTTCCCAAAGTTCACCTGCACTCTTTCTGCCGTGAATATGTGAAAGTTTTGTTTTGCTTCCTCTAGGATCGTCCCAAATCATTCACACATGTGCGAGGTGTTATATGTCTTGAAGATTTTCTATCTTCACTTCATATAATTTCTCTTAGCACACGAATCCACTGACTGATTTGATCAAGGAAAAGAGGTTTCTTCATAAGAGCTAATCGAGGCTTACGCAAGGCCTTGATATCCTCGATGATGGTTCTAAAATCACAACTCACTTGCTTTTCGTCGTAAGAATTCTATGTGGGCAGGAATGTCTTGACATTGTGTTCATATGTCTTAAAGTCGAACTCATGATTCAAGGATTGCTTGTGTAGCTCGTATCATGAGAATCTTGCACCTTCATTTTTCTTCTCAGGCATCTTGAGTCTGAGGTATCCTGACACCAATCAGATCTGAATCCCGGGCAGATATGATGGTTGGAACATTTTCCAATAATTATAACTTTGGTCTTAGGTAATCTGGTACAGTGATGTCTTGTCTGGCACACCGGGCCGAAGGACCAATTGTTATAAATTATTCCATATGAAAGATTCACCATCTTCCATGCGAAGAATATATGACTTATGTCATAAGTTGCTCCTCCTGAATCCTCTTTGTATACCCATAAGCCTGACCTACATCTGATGACCATATCGATGCTACCTCGAAGCACGGATGTGGTACTTCAAATTTCAACAGGAACATTGAAAGCGCAATGCTAAATTGTTCCTGATCAGTTATCCAAACCGAATGGTATGGGTAAACATCATGGTCCCTCTTGCCTCTTTATCCAGATGGATAGGCACATAATGACCTAAAATGTATACCATATTCTATGTTTTCCTCGGAAATGGTATACTTTAAATTCTTTGTGTGAGTGAACACATTCTCATTCCCATTGGTTTGTTTGAACTTTCTTGTGGCATAACTTATCTAAGCAGTGTTAATTCGCTGCATAGGCAAAATTCTCGGTATATAAATCTGTCAGTAAAACCCTGTTACTATTGTGGATAACATTCCGGTAGCCACCGGTGGACGAGAACTTTGCCTATTGGTCCGCCTCGTTGTAACGAGCAGGAAGATGGTTCTATTCGTCCCCCACCCTTGGTACCGCTGTTGTTCCAACATAACTGACAGATTATCCTCTGACAAGTCTTGCTACCGACACCGTATAATATGTCACCCCTCTACCTACTCCCGGGCCACATGGTGGACCCATAACCCAAAATTCCACAAGATTGAATTCTGGCTCTCCTGTACATCTTTGACTCCAAAGTATCCTTTGCACTTGGCTCATATGGAATTCCCGAGCCACCGTTCAATGGACTGATCACTCCTTGGTCCAGATGTTATCCAACATGCTAAAGATCAAGTCCGCATTAATTACGACAATCTGAAGGCTCCTCAGCCTCGTCAGAAGAGTCAGTATGACCGTCATCATCAAGATATGGTCTATCATCCTGGCGAAAAGGCTTATCTTCGTGTCACACCGATGTGTGATGCACATCGTTTTGGGATCAAGGATAAGTTAGCTCCTCGCTATTTGGTCCTTTCACTGTTGTTGAAAGGCGTGGAAAAGTGGTTTATCAATTGGAACTGCCGGTGAGCCCTTGTCAGGTTCACGATGTCTTCCATGTTTCTCAGCTCCGCCGTTGCTTCAAGGATCCTATTCGAGCAGTGGATCATGATATGCTTGAGCTGCAACAAGACCTCTCTTATAAAGAGCATCCAGTCCGTATTCTCAACCAAGCTGAACGTAAGACTCGTCCCAAAGTCACCAAGTTCCTTAAAGTGCAGTGGTCAAATCATTCTGAAGAAGAAGCCACTTGGGAACGCGAGGATCATCTTCGTGATGAATACCCCGAGCTCTTTCCTTCTACTTCATAATTCTCACGACGAGAATTCTTGTTAGTAGGGGAGAGTTGTGACATCCCCGGATTAAGCTACAGTAATAAATATAGTTAGACTATTGTAACCACATGCTAATGGTGCTATGTCATTAAGATTAGCTAAGCCAAATTACCACTTGACAAAAAACCAAAACAAAA
Organism: Hordeum vulgare subsp. vulgare; assembly: GCF_904849725.1. NCBI lineage: Eukaryota > Viridiplantae > Streptophyta > Magnoliopsida > Poales > Poaceae > Hordeum > Hordeum vulgare. The sequence continues at coordinate 265,143,091 of NC_058518.1, read as the reverse complement.
TTAAAATCAAAATTTAAGTAAAATAAATTATTTATTAAAACTAATAAATAAAATCGTGATTGAGTTGAAACTATTCCCTAAGTAATCTTCAATAAGAAACCAACGTCATTGGAAACATAAAAGTTGCCCTTATCTATTTTTGAGTTAAACCAACAACACCTAAGTGGCCTAATTAAAACCTAACATCATTCAAATCAATTCAATTGGGCCTCAAACTTTTTTGTACTAGCTTAATATGTTCTCTAGTAATTATGTGACAAGTTTGATATGCAACAAGATTTGTTTGGCGCAAAAGAAAAATACAAAACAGGAAAGAAAATACAAATAGTAATAAAAAAAGCAAAGCAACGGAGCCCCCCCTGGCCGACTGGGCCAAAGTGACCCAGCGGGCCACAATCACCAAACTCTAGCGAGAAGACCCCAGCTCCTCCCGTTCCCATCTGCCCGCCGCCAGGAGGCTCCCACCCCGCGAGCGCTACACCCCCCAGCCTCTCGCCCCCTGCAACCCACCTCCTACCGATTCCCTTGGCCCTCACGCACCCGCCCCACGACCGACACCTCCCTCGGCTCCAGTCCCTGCCCAAATCGATTCCCCACCAACCCCCTCCTCCCTTCGGCTCCTCTCTCCCTTCCAGATCCTCCCGCCGGCCGACCCCAGGAATGCCCACGACCAAGGCCTACCCCTCGGCCTCACCTCTCCCCGCCTACCCCCGTTCACCCAACCCCGTCGGCCCCCAGACCCGTCCTCTCCCTCGACTCCTCCTCCTACCTGAGGGACCGAGCCCCACCTCGCTTCCCGGTCCCTGAGGAGCCCCGCCGGCTGAGCTCTGCTGGTTCACCCCCCGTCGGCCGATCGCCTCGACCCCCACCGCCCCTTCCTCCCGCTCGGTCCAAGAGGGACCGGGCAGGGAGACTCCTCCTCCTCGTCACGCCGGTTGGCCACCTCCGGGAGGCTTCTCCGACGACCGTCCTCACCGGCATCACCACCACCGCGTCATCACCGCCGTCATCTCCGCCTTCCCGCGAACTCCGGCTTCACCGGGCCATCTCATCAACGTTGGTGAGCCCCTCCTCGGGCTCCTCCCACCATCTTGTTGTCCTCGCCGTCCCGGTTCCGTTCCGGCAAATGGGGCTCCGATCCGTCGACCTTTGACTCCGGTACGAGGAGTTGAAGTTGGCTCTCTTCCATGTTGAGTTAGCAGAGAGACTCTATCTTTGTCAACAGAAAGAGTTGTGAGAGAGATGCGAGATGTGAGAAAGAAATAAAAATAAACGTTGTATTTCCGTATGTATGTATGTATGTATGAGATGCGATGTATATGTATTGAGTATATAGGTATTTGGAGGAATACAATAATTGCATGATTATGTATCTGTGAAAAAGATGAGTATATGGCCTAAAGTCACTTACTGGTGGGGCCAACGCACCCGCTGTCTATGACAGGGAGGCCCCACGCGATAGTTAAAATAAAAATAAAAATAATGTTTTTATTAAATAAATAAATAGATATATTAGTTAAATTAATTAATTGGATAATTAGAATAATTAGAGTATGACACGTGGGTCCCCCACTAAATTAATCTGATTAATTAATATTTAATCTTAATTAAAACTTGTGCCTATGACGTTCGGGACCCGCTGGTCAGTTGACCAATCAAATGTTGATGTCAGCATGCCATCATGCTGATGTCATAATAGCTTTTTATTAAATTATTTAAATCTGTTTTTAATTCCTAATTATTGAATAAAACTTTAAAAATTAATATAAAATTAACCGTAAGTCAGATCAAAATATTCTCAACATGAAAGTTGATCAGCAGAACGAGACGAACCCGCATACACGGTCCATTCGTTTGTCACGCATCCCTAGCATAGCAAACATGGAACATTTCCATCGTTTCCAATATGACCGGTAGTAGCCCGAGACCCGGAAAATATCGTCAGATATTCTTCCGACCCGTCTATGACGGATGTTGCTGCGTTAGCTCATGTCTAGCCTGCATCTTGCCATATCATGCTTTGTGTTGCACTGTTGCTATTATTTATTGTTTCTTCCCCCTCTTCTTACCGGTAGACCCCGAGACTGCCGCTGCTGCCGGGTACATCTACGACCCTGCCGATCAGTCCTTTGCCGTAGAGCACCAAGGCAAGCAAACCCCCCTTGATCATTCCTATATTGCCTATGTCTTTCTTCCTACTCCTTGCATTAGTATTTTGCTACTGTTGTAGTTAGCTCCTATATCTGATGCATAGCCTGTTTTTGATGAACTGCTACTTTCCATCATGTACCTTTAAAATGCCTAGTATAGGTGGAAGAGTCATCCCCTCTGACCCCGTAGTCCAGTTGCCACGCTTGTTTTCAAATCTCGATCTCTGATCGACGAGCCAGACCCGACACAGCACATACACCCCCCTTCGTTGGACGACGCTACAGAGATACTATCGGGTACCGAGGGTGACACCTCACTAAGTACTCCTGATGATATCTCTGTAGTATAGCTAGTCGGTCGTGGTTATCGAGGGTGATTCCTCTTTCACCATTCCCGATGACGCCTCTGTCGTGCAACCCCTGAAGTGTGGGACCCCCGAGGGTGATTCCTCTAAGCCCACCTTGACGGGTACATCGTTCGGAATCCAACGAGGGTGATACCTCGGATTCCCCCCGATGTTACAACCACACAGTTACTCGACCTTGTTACTGGGATCTTTGGTGATTAGTTGTAAGACGGGTGGATTCCCGTGAGACTGTGTTGTTGGCCTAATTAAAATGTTAATGGATTTGGGTATTTGATCTGGGTTGGTCGAAGACCTTTTCGCACTAACCGGCTACGCGGGAAGAATTATGGGTACTCGGCGTCGCGGTATCAGCCGAAGCTTTTCAGATGCCAGCAATGTAGCGGCGCGCGCCCGAGTGGCCCCGAGATGCATCGGTCTTGTGATTAAGGGATGCTAGGACTGACGTTGGCCGCCCACGCCACGTGCAGGAGCGCGAAGGGGAACTGGGCCCATGAACCCTTTGTGCTTAGGAGTTAGACCGGCGGGCTGGCCTCTCTGATTAGTCTTAGGTGGGGTTGCGACGTGTCGATATTCCGAGGCCGGGCAGGACCCAGAAAAGTATGTCCGGCCAGAGTGTTATCGAGCGTGACGGAACATGTGGTGCACCCCTGCAGGGATGAAAATTAACTATTCGGATAGCCGTGTCCACGGTTACAGGACGACTTGGAGTTGTGCCCCGATCTTTTACAACTACAATTGTTACTTAACTGGAATTAGTTTGCCTCGGGATTGCTTCCTCGCAGGGAGTCGAGGGAGGATCTTTAGGCGTGACCTCACTTTAATATTGCTGCAACAATATGACTATTTTTGTGTTACCCCTGTTCTACTCTCACCTATTGCTGCAAGACCCTGAAGATGCTAGTCTTCGATAGGACTAGGTCTTCTCTCTCTATTCTCGCATTGCTGTAGTCAGTCCACATATAACCCCCCCCCCTTCTTTGATACTGATGCATAATTAGAATAGTTCTGATGTAAGTCTTGCGAGTACTTTGGATGAGTACTCACCGCTGCTTTGCTCCCCCTCTTGTCCCCTCGATCCGTTTGTTGCGACCAGATGATGGAGCCCAGGAGATGGAGGTCCCCGCCGCCGACGACTGCTACCCCGACGGTGCCTACTACGACGTGGAGGCCGCTGATGATCAGGAGTAGTTAGGAGGTTCCCAGGCAGGAGGCCTCGCCTCGTTCTATCGTTGTATATTTTGTGCTAGCCTTTTCTAAGGCACCCCATGTTTTATGTCTGTACTCAGATATTTGTTGCTTCCGCTGACTCGTGTGTTTATCGAGCTTTCGTATTCTAGCCCTCGAGGCCCCTGGCTTGTAATATGAAGCTGATGTTATTTTATTTGTGTCTAGAGTTGTGTTGTGATATCTTCCCGTGAGTCCTTGGGTTTGATCGTACGCATTTGCGTGTATGGTTAGCGTACGATTAAATCGAGGGCGTCACATTAGGTTCACAGTCACTTGAATCAGAGGAGGAGCCATTATTTGATACCTTTGAACCTTTTGCCATGAAGCAATAGGTTGGAGCGAAGTCATCAGCATAGTCATCAGTATGGATGGTGCAATCATTTTCTTCAAGATTGACGATTGACTTGCTGACGAAAGTGGTTGCTAGTGCAAGACTAGCCTGTCCAGATTCTGAGTCTTCTCCAGAACCCTCTTCTTCATCACATTCCTCTGATTCTGCCTTAGAGTCCATTTCCTTGCCAATAAGTGCCGATCCTTTCTGAAACTAGTGTTCTTGTGTGATGAGGGCTTTCAAGATGAGGATTTTGAAGATTTCTTCTTCTTCTTCGAGTCATCAGAATTGTCATCCTTGTATTTCTTCTTCTTTTATTCCTTTCCCCAACGAGGACAATCAGCAATGTAATGACCTGATTTCTTGCACTTGTGACAGGTTCGTTTCTTGTAGTCCTCAAATGCAGATTCTGATTTCCTCATGTCTCTTCTTGAAGATTTACCGAACTAGCCACGTTGTGTAAATCTCTGGAATTTCCTCACAAGCATTGCAAGCTCCTGTCCAAATTCTTCAGGGTCACAAATGTTGTCATCTGTGTCTTCTTCTTCAGATGAGGAAATTGCTCTAGCCTTCAGTGCACGTGGTCTGGAATAGCTTTGTCCATATTGATCTCTCTTTTCTTCTAGCTGGAATTCATGAGTATTTAGCCTTTCAAGTATATCACCTGGATCCAGCATCTTGTAGTCTGGTCCTTCTTGAATCATCAGAACTAAAGTGTCAAATGAAGAATACAAAGATCTGAGCAGTTTCTTCACAACTTCGTGATCAGTGATGTCTCGAGCTCCCGGTGCTTGCAGTTCATTTGATATATCAGTGAGGCGATCAAAGGTGTCTTGGCAGCTTTCATTGTCATGTCTCTTGAAGCGATTGAAGAGATTGCGAAGAATATCAACACGAGAGTCACGCTCGGTTGATACTCCTTCATTTACCTTGCACAGTCTCTCCCAGATCAGTGTTGCAGAGCCCAAAGCACTTACTCTTCCAAACTAGCCTGGGCTCAGATGGCCACAGATGATGTTCTTCGCTTGAGAATCGAGTTGCTTGAATTTCTTCACATCAGCCGCAGTGACACTGGCAGAAATGATGGGGACGCCATTTTCCACCATATACCAGAGATCATTATCAATAGCTTGTAGATGCATTTGCATTTTGTTCTTCCAGAAGGGAAAGTTCTTTCCTTCGTAGGTAGGATATGCTGCAGTCACCTTAAACATGCCTGCAATCGACATAACTAAAACTCCAGGTGGTTAAACCAAAATCACACAGAACAAGGGAGTACCTTGCTCTGATACCAATTGAAAGTGCGTTATATCGACTAGAGGGGGGTGAATAGGAGATTTTTAGAATTTCATCACTGAGGAAATTCCTTTTGAGGAAATTCCTCACTGATGACTAACTTACAGCGGAAACAGTAAAGGATCAGACATGCAAATGTTCACACCAGCAGTATTTCAGAGTGAAGAATGTGAAAACAGATTGCATAGTAAGCAGGCACGCAGAATACAGATGATGATTAACTATTGTGAAGAATTTGGGGTTGAGGAAATTCAGAGAAAGTCTTCAGCAAATTCTTCAAACAGTCACAGTGAAAGTCATCAACACATAATACAGGGAAAGTAAGGAGTTGGCGAATTAGAACCCATTTCTCAGTGAAGACAGTCGTTGATGACCCAGTTCCAACTACTATGACAGTTGTACATCTAGTTTGGAGCGGCTTGGTATTGAAACCAAAGGACACCCAGTCCCGGGACACACATTCCCTACCGTATTCTCCTTGAGCTAAGGACACATAGTCCTCGCCCAACACTTGTGGTAAGTCTTCGCGGCAGACTTCCAAACCCTCACAAACTTGGTCACTCGACGATCCACAATTAACTGCTGGAACGTTCTAGACCATGACGCCTAACCGTCTGGAGGATGCACAGTCCTCAAAGGTAAAAGGCTTCAGTCCCACACAGGAACAACTTCTTCATTGATGCTCAATCACTAGGTTTGGTTTGTGGTTTCGGTGGATGGTGTATTTCCTCACTGCTGAATTACTCTCGAAGACTCTGAGGAATTTGGGTTGCTCTTATGACAAGTGTCAGTTTCTAACGGAGCAGCCAACCAGCTAGTGGTTGTGGGGTGGCTATTTATAGCCTGGGAGCATCCCAACATGATTTGACACTAATGCCCTTAAATAATATGACCGTTCGAGTGGATAAGACAAGTGACTTGGCGTGGTTATCGAAACGGTCGGAACCCTCAACTGTGAGAGTCCTCATGTCACTCATATTCCTCACTTGAGGCTTTTGGTAGGATTAGGCTTGGGTTGAGCATCATGAGGAAATTCATTCCATAGTGTAACTTCGACCCCCTTTAACAGTACGGTGTTCCTATTACTCAAATGCGAAGAAAGTAAAACAGAAAGTGTAAATCTTCACGCTTCAAATTCTTCAGTGTGATTTTCTTCAGGAACCACCGGACTTCTCAATATCAGTATCTTCATGAGGAATATCAATTTCATCGCACATTCCTCGCGATTCATTTCTTCAGCTTCAGACCAATTTCTTCAACTAAAGACATATATTTTTAGGGGTCGATATTCTTCAAATATCTCAAACTCCTCAATGACTTATAGATCCTGTGTATACTCACAAACACATTAGATACTTAACCTATAAGTCTTCAAACCACCAAAATCACTAAGGGGCACTAGATGCACTTACCCACACGACCTAAGCGTGGAGATCGTGGAGATCGTGGTTATCCGAAGGGGGAAAGTGGGGTTCAGTTACTGTGTAACGACAACAAAAATTATTTTTGAAGATTTGAGGATTTTGTTACAAAATCATCAACTGACAAGGACGCGGTGATGATTTTGAACAAAGTTTCAAGTAGAACGCATATGAAGAATTGAATAGACTAGGTGCGAGTAGCATAGAGGGAAAGTAGAGTCCGATCACATTCACTTAGATGAAATATCAAATTGAAGAAATAGCTATAAGTGAATGCTGTTGAGGACTTTGAAATCACAGTCTATCTAGGTAAACGAAAATCATCAAGTGTTTTTGAAGATTTTGATTAACTTGAGGATTTTGTGACAAAGCGTCATGATGATGAATTTCAGTTTTGAAGAAAAACAAGTTTGAAGAACAACTGTTTGAAGAAAATCAACTTTTGAAGAAATTCAGCTTTGAAGAAATTCAACTTGAGGAATTTCAAGTTGGGTGGTGGCGTGACCCACCATATAAGAATGTTGATTTGAGACGCCGCGTACAATTGTCGTAGGGCCCTAAGAATCAATTTCTTCGTTGATTTCCTCACACTAAGAGTGATATTCTTCATTGGTTGAAGAAAATTGATTCATCATGTGTTGCACATCTAAGTCATCAGTTTTGCATAAGTGTTAGGATGTGTGCATGTTTTTACAAAACATTTGAGGATTCTAAGATATTTAGCTCACACCGCAACTTGCAAAACCTTTTCTCATCCAAGGGCTTAGTGAAGATATCTGCCAGTTGATTGTCAGTCTTCACATGGTCGATGAGGATATTGCCCTTGAGGACATGGTCCCGAAGAAAATGATGACAAATTTGGATGTGCTTGGTCTTCGAGTATTGTACTGGGTTGTATGCAATCTTGATTGCACTCTCATTGTCGCAGTAGAGAGGCACATTCTTCATGTTCATGCCGTAGTCCCTGAGGGTTTGTTTCATCCATAGCAATTGAGCACAGCATGAACCAGCAGCAATGTACTCAGCTTCGGCAGTGGAGAGTGAAACGCAGTTCTGCTTCTTTGAGAACCAGCAGACTAGTGATCTTCCGAGGAAATGACATGTGCCAGAGGTTGACTTGCGATCCAAACGGTCACCAGCATAGTCAGAATCAGAATATCCCACAAGATAAAGATTTGAGCCCTTGGGGTACCATAATCCTAGTGTTGGTGTGTGAGCTAAGTATCGAAGAATATGCTTCACAGCCTTATGGTGTGATTCCTTCGGTTTTGCTTGAAACCGTGCACACATGCAAACACTAAGCATTATATCTGGCCTAGATGCACATAAATATAGTAAAGAGCAAATCATGGAGCGATATACCTGTTGATCAAATTCTTTACTATTTTCGTCAGTGCAGAGGTGGCCATTGGTTGGCATTGGAGTCTTGGCACCTTTGCATTCATGCATGTCGAATTTCTTTAGAACATCCTTGAGGTATTTCTCCTGTGATACGAAGATTCCATTGTGTTGTTGACGAATTTGAAGACCTAAGAAGAATTTCAGTTCCTCCATCATAGACATCTGATATTCTTCACTCATCATGTAAGCAAATTCATCACTGTAACGTTTGTGAGTACAGCCAAATATGATATCATCGACATATATCTGGCACACAAATAGTTCATTATCATAGGATTTAGTGAAAAGAGTTGGATCGAGTGAACCAGGTTTGAAGCCTTTCTTCATGAGGAATTCCTTCAATGTATCATACCATGCCCGAGGGGATTACTTGAGACCATAGAGCGCCTTTTTGAGTCAGAACACTTTGTCTGGATTCTTTGGATCCTCAAAACCTCGGGGTTGAGCAAAATATACTTCTTCCTCAAGCTTACCATTGAGGAATGCACTTTTCACATCCATTTGATATAATATGATGTTATGATGATTAGCATAAGCAAGTAATATTCAAATAGCTTCAAGTCTAGCAACAGGTGCAAAAGTTTCATCGAAATCTATTCCTTCAACCTGTGTGTAGCCTTGGGCTACAAGTCGTGCCTTAGTCCTCACCGCTTGACCATCCTCATCTTGCTTGTTTCGGAAAATCCACTTGGTGTCGATGATATTGTGCTTGCGAGGATCTGGTCGTTTGACGAGCTCCCAGACGTCATTCAGCTTGAATTGAAGAAGTTCGTCTTGCATGGCTTTGATCCACTCCGGTTCCATGAAAGCCTCAGCAACTTTTGAAGGTTATGTGATAGACACAAAGGAGAAATGCCCACAAAAGTTAACTAAGTGTGAAGCTTTTGAGCGAGTGAGAGGACCTGGCGCGTTGAAGTCATTGAGGATTTTGTCAAGTTCCACTTCATTTGCAATCCTTGGATGAGCTGGTTGAGGATTTCGTCTTGGCTGAGGAATTGGTTCTCTAGCAATTTCCTCAGGAGCATCTTCTTGATTTTAATCAGTGCTGGGAATGATTTTTCATCAATTTCCTCAATGGGAACAATGTCTTCAGTAGCTTTGAGCTTTATTGCTTCCTCAGGAGACAACTTATCTGGATTAGGAGGCAATTGCTCTCTTTGCGAGCCATTAGTTTCATCAAACCGCACATCTACAGTCTCGACAACCTTGTTGTGATAGTTGTTGAAGACTCTGTAGGTGTGCGAGTCCTTTCCAAAACCGAGCATAAAACCCTCATGTGCCTTAGGTGCAAACTTTGAGCTATGGTGAGGACCTGTAATCCAACATTTTGCACCGAGGACTTTGAAATAACTTACATTGGGTTTCTTGTCTGTGAGGAGTTCATATGAGGTTTTCTTGAGGAATTTGTGAAGATATACCCTGTTGATGATATGACATGCAGTGTTGATTGCTTCAGGCCAAAAGCGAAGAGGAGTCTGATATTCTTCAAGCATGGTTCTTACCATCTCAACCAGAGTCCTGTTCTTCCTTTCGACGACACCATTCTGTTGAGGAGTATAAGGAGCAGACAATTCGTGAGTAATACCAAGTTCATCAAGATAATTATCAAGACCAGTGTTTTTGAACTCTGTTCCATTATGACTCCTGATGTGTTTGATCTTGATGCCGAAGTTCGTCAAGGCCCTTGAAAAAAATCGTTTGAAGACTTCCTGCACTTCAGTTTTATATAAGATGATATGCACCCGTGTATATCTAGAATAATCATCAACTATGACAGAGCCATATAAAGATGCTGCATTTGTTAGAGTGGCATAATGAGTAGGTCCAAATAGAGCCATGTGAAGCAATTCAAATGGACGAGTAGTGGTCATGATAGTCTTCGAGGGGTGCTTGGATCTGGTCATTTTCCCAGACTCACAAGCACCGCAGAGGTGATCCTTGCGGAATCTGACTGATTCGATGCCGAAGACATGCTTCTTCTTCGCGAGCGTGTGCAAATTCCTCATGCCTGCATGACCGAGTCTTTGATGCCACAGCCACCCTTCTGAGGTTTTTGCTAGTAAGCAAGTGGCTGGTTGGGGACCTGTAGAGAAATCAACAATGTACAAATCCCCTCTTCTAACACCTTCGAAGACTTTGGATCTGTCATATTCCATGATGAAAACACATCTATATCTTCCAAAGATAACAATCATATCAAGATCACAAAGCATTGATACTGACATGAGGTTAAATCCAAGGGATTCAACAAGCATTACTTTGTCCATGTGCCTATCCTTGGAAATATCCACTCTTCCAAGTCCCAATACCTTGCTTTTACCTTTGTCAGCATATGTGATTTTCTTCAGGGGTGATGGAGTTAGTGGTATATTCATCAGCAAGCTTTTGTCACCAGTCATGTGGTGTGTGCAGCCACTATCAAGTACCCACTCAGTACTCTTGGATTTTTCATCCTGCAGATGAATTAGTACAGCTTACCATCTCATATGCTTCAGACTTGAAGAATATGATATCAATTTCATCATATAGGAATTTCATCATAAACAGAATTATAAGGACGTGTGAAATATTTCTATTTCCTCAATATTAGCTTGCGTCCTATCAAGCATTTTCTTCGGGTCTACAGCAAATTCTTTAGATGATGATTTTCATCTCGAGACCTGACCTGCAGAAGTGATTAGTTCAATTTCTTCACCACCCACATCTGAAGGGGTGGTAAAGCATTCATCATCCTACGAGCACCATATGAGAAAGGGGGCATTGAAGCTAATGCACTTCTCTTAACAGTAGGGGGTTAAAGTACTCAAATGAATATGCAGAGAACTTATTTGAGGATTTGTGAACATAATGATTTGAATAATAACACTCATATTCATATTCCTTGTAATTTCCCTGCATGTTAGAAGCATTAGCACGGGTACGAGCATAGTTTTGACCATTTGAGGATTTTGATCCTCTTGAAGACTTTGGTCCTCCTGAGGAATTTGATCTGGGGTTCAAATTCTTCATTGGTGGTGTCATGAGGACATTCACCTGAAGATTTTTAAGGAAACTTTTGGGAACCCAAGTTTTCCTCAGGGGAGGCCCATTCCTGCAGTTAGTTCCAACATATCGAGCAAATACTTCACCAGTTTGATTTTTGAACAGTTTATAGTTGGAGTCAAATGACTCATCTGAGGAATAGGATAATTCACTAAAAAGCCTGTTAGATTGGATGGATCAAAAGGAGGCCCGGTAGCAGCAACCCATGAGGTTTTGGGATACTGCTCAGGTTTCCAATAAGATCCATCAGCATTCAATTTCCTCTCAAAGGCAATTCCTTCTTTCCTCGGGTTCTTGTTCAAGATCTGCTTTTTTAGCACATCACAAAGGATTTGGTGTCCTTTGAGACTTTTGTATATGCATGTCACATACAATTCATTCGGCCCTGCATTTTCATCAGTGACATTTGTGGTTTCCTCAAGTGAGGAATTTGACACTACAGGAGCAGTTGAAGAATTTGAAGCAATAGAAACATTTGATGATTCTGGTGAAGAATTAGAAGTTTCACGTTCGATGCATTTAAGACATGGAGGAATGAATTCAGCTTGAGCAGCACTGATGTGTTGAGCTAGTAATGAATCATTTTCCATACGAAGATCATCATGAGAAATCCTCAGCTTCTCAAGATCAAGCTTCCTTTGAAGAAATTCATAGGAAAGTTTCTCATGATCAGCGAGGAGTGTAACATGACGATCTTGAAGATTATCGAATCTGGACTGAAGACTTTTCATATCATCAGTGAGGATTTGGGAAGATTCATTTCATCATTCAACAGATCATCACTTCTATCTAGAAGTTTCTGAAGCTTTTCCAGGGCAGTTTGTTGTTTAGTGGCAATGATAGCAAGTTTACTGTAACTGGGTTTTTTATAATCATCAGGTTACAGTCACTTGAATCAGAGGAGAAAGCATCATTCGGTACCTTTGAACCTTTTGCCATGAAGCAATAGGTTGGAACGAAGTCATCAGCATAGTCATCAGTGTGGATGGTGTTATCATTTTCTTCAAGGTTGAAGATTGACTTGCTGACAAATGTGGTTGCAAGTGCAAGGCTAGCCCTTCCGGATTCTGAGTCTTCATCAGAACCCTCCTCTTCATCACATTCCTCGGATTCTGCCTCGGAATCCATTTCCTTGCCAATAAGTGCCCGAGCCTTTCTGAAACTAGTCTTCTTGTGCGATGAGGACTTTGAAGATGAGGATTTTGAAGATTTCTTCTTTTTCTTCGAGTCATCAGAACATTCATCCTTGTATTTCTTCTTCTTTGATTCCTTTCCCCAACAAGGACAATCAGCAATGTAGTGACCTGATTTCTTGCATTTGTGGCAGGTTCTTTTTTGTAATCCTCACATGAAGATTCTGATTTCCTCATACCTCTTCTTGAAGATTTACCAAACTGGCCACGTCGTGTTAACTTCTGGAATTTCCTCACGAGCATTGCAAGCTCCTGTCCAAATTCTTCACGATCACCAATGCTACCATCCGAGTCTTCTTCTTCAGATGAGGAAATTGCTTTGGCCTTCAGTGCACGTGGTCTAGAATAGCTTGGTCCATATAGATCTCTCTTTTCTTCTTGTTGGAGTTCATGAGTATTGAGTCTTTCGAGTATATCTGTTGGATCAAGCATCTTGTAGTCTGGTCTCTCTTGAATCATCAGAACTAAAGTATCAAATGAAGAATCCAAAGATCTTAGCAGTTTCTTCACAACTTCGTGATCAGTAATGTCTCGAGCTCCCAGTGCTTGCAGTTCATTTGATATGTCAGTGAGGCGATCAAAGGTATCTTGGCAGCTTTCATTGTGAAGCCTCTTGAAACGATTGAAGAGATTGCGAAGAACATCAACACGAGAATCACGCTGCATTTATACTCCTTCATTAACTTTGGACGGCCTTTCCCAGATAAGTTTTGCTGAGCCCAAAGCACTCACTCTGCCATACTGGCCCTTGCTCATATGGTCACAGACGATATTCTTCGCTTGAGAATCAAGTTGCTTGAATTTCTTCACATCAGCGGCAGAGACAGTAGCAGTGACGATAGGGACGCCATGCCACAATATACCACAGATCGTTGTCAACAGCTTGTAGATGCATCTGCATCTTGGTCTTCCAGAAGGGGAAGTCCTTTCCTTGAAAGTAGGACATCCTACAGTAACCTTCATCATGCTTGCAGACGACATAACTAAAACTCCAGGTGGTTAAACCAAAATCACACAGAACAAGGGAGTACCTCGCTCTGATACCAATTGAAAGTGCGTTATATCGACTAGAGGGGGGTGAATAGGAGATTTTTAGAATTTCATCACTGAGGAAATTCCTTTTGAGGAAATTCCTCACTGATGACTAACTTGCAGCGGAAACAACAAAAGGATCAGGAGTGCAAAGTATCACTACAACAGTTTTTCAGGGTGAAGAATATGGAAAACAGTTTGCACAGTACGCAGGCACGGACAAAACAGATGAGGATTAACTCGCGTGACGAATTTGGGGTTGAGGAATTTCAGAGAAAGTCTTCAGCAAATTCTTCAAATAGTGACAGTGAAAATCATCAACACACAATCTGAGGAATGTAAAGAGTTGAAGAAATATAACCCATTTCAAAGTGAAGACAGTGGTTGATGACCCAGTTCCAACAGCTGTGACAGTTGTACATCTGGTTTGGAGCGGCTTGGTATTGAAACCAAAAGACACACAGTCTCGGGACACACAGTCCCTACCGTATTCTCCTTGGGCTAAGAACACACAGTCCTCGCCCAACACTCGTGGTAAGTCTTCAGGGCAGACTTCCAAACCCTCACAAACTTGGTCACCTCGCGATCCACAATTGACTGTTGGATTGCTCTAGACCATGACGCCTAACCATCTGGAGGATGCACAGTCCTCAAAGGTTAAAGGCTTCAGTACCACACAGGAACAACTTCTTCAGTGATGCTCAATCACTTGGTTTTCGGTTTGTGGTTTGGTGTTTGGGGTATTTCCTTACTGATGAATTACTCTCGAAGACTGTGAGGAATTTGGGTTGCTCTTATGACAAGTGTCAGTTTCTAACAGAGCAGCCAACCAGCTAATGGTTGTGTGGGGGGCTATTTATAGCCTGGGAGCATACCAACATGATTTGACATTAACACCCTTAAATAATATAACCGTTGGTGTGGATAAGACCAATGATGTGGCGCGACTTGCGGTAACGGTCCGGACCCTCAACTGTGAGAGTCCTCATGTCTCTCATATTTCTCACTTGAGGCTTTTGGTAGTATTAGCCTTGGGTTGAGCATCATGAGGAAATTCATTCTGATGTGTTACTTTGACCCCCTTTAACAGCACGGTGTTCCTATGACCCAAAAGTGAAGATAATAAAACAGACAGAATAAATCTTCATGCTTCAAAATCTTCAGGTTGTTTTTCGTCAGGACACACCGAATTCCTCATCTTCAATTTCTTCATGAGGAATATCAATTTCATCGCAATTCCTTCGCGATTCAATTCTTCAGCTTCAGACCAATTTCTTCAGCCGAAGATATACATTTTTCGGGGTCGATATTCATCGAATATTTCAAACTCCTACGCGACTTATAGATCCTGTGTACACTTATGAACACATTAGATACTTAACCTATAATCCTCAAACCACCAAATCACTAAGGGGCATTAGATGCACTTACACAAAGGCAAGCGGCTTGAGCAGGAAAAGCGAACAGCTGAAGGTATGTCCTCGCCATCCGACTGACACTCCATTAAGTTGTCTTTTCTTATCTAACTGAGGCTATCTTGTCAGATCGCCTTTCTGAGAGGCTGAAGAATTCCATTTTCTAGTGACAATGAAGGAAGCCCTCGAGAAGAGGGACGAAGAACTCGCATCTGCTTGGAAGGGTATCAAGAAGAAAACCTTGGCAGCTGAGGTCAAACTCAAGTCGGTCGGCACTTTGGAGGAGGAGAATCGGCTTATGAAAGCCGGTGTGGAGAAGACCACAATGGAGCTTGCTGAGTTGAAGAAACATTACGCCAAGTGGGAAGCCAACCTTGAGAAGGCCACTGCCAAGAGAGCTGAGCTGGAGAAGTTCATCGAGGACTTCGGCATAGAGCTATGTGATAAGCTCAAAGGTACGTTGAGTGTTCGAGAATTTACCCATGATCATTCTGAAATCTCCGACTCACATTTCTCATCCTTCATTTTCTATTGAGTGTAGCCTTTGCTGTCAACGTTGAACAATAGACAATGCGAATAGAGAAGGAGCTTGATCCCAAGAGAGGGCTTTTGAAGGACAGTGTTGCCTTGTCTCTCCTCGGGCTAGAGGATCGCGTCGATTATATAGTGGCTTGTTTCAAGCTGCTTCAGTCGGCCATTGGAGAGATTGACCAGGAGAAAGCGCCTGAAGATGCTCCTGTGAAGGATGCCCATGACATTGTGAACCAAGTGATGGCCAGCCCCAGTGAACTTGAATCGTGGAAGAAGTCATCAGCAAGGGCCGGAGCTGACATTGCCCTCTCGCTTGTCTGCATCCATTGCAAGGGAGTGGATGAAGAGAAGCTGAAGAATCTTTGGATCGTCAACTGCAAAAGTGCCAAGTCTGAAGACTTCATGGAGATGTTCATGGCGAAGGACACACGGGTCGTAGAAGGGATTGATCTTGACACCTTTGTCAAAGCGGTGGAATCTTCGGCCTCCGAGTGATGCTTGGAGAGAAAAACACTTAAGCTTTAATTCGCCTCGGTATGCTGAGTGATTTTATGTAACCTCAAACTTTGACTAGGCTCTGGGCCCCCTCTTTTGCGTACCATTAGGTGAACTCGATCCCGTTTATCCTCAATTGATTTTGGATCTTATTTGCTTGGTCGTCTTCATTTGGGGTGGTTTATACTCGGCCGAAATCTTGTTTGCATCCGAGTCCTCGAGTGTGGAAGTTGTCCTCACTCCAGAGTGTTCATGACTTAGGCGGAAGTTTGTTCGCAATTAAGTCCCCGGGTGTGCAGGTTATCCTCACTTGGGGTCGTTTCTCCCTAAGCAAAAGCGGAATCATAGTTTGGGATGATTGTCCTGTTCATCTTGGCGTTTGAATGGAAGTATTGCCCCCATTCGGGACCACTTCAACTTAGGAGAAAGCTGGTTCGCAACTAAACCCCCGAGTGTGGAGGTTTCCACGATCACTCGGGGAAGGGTCTACCTTAGGCAAAACAGGTTCGCTACCGAGATGATAGTCCTTGCGAACTCGTAGATGGTCCTATCCATCAAGGTATCCGAATGATGATTGTGTCCTCATTCGAAACCATTTTGACTTGGGAGAAAATTGATCAACAGCTAAGCCCCCGAGTGAGGAGATTTTACACACTCGAGGCAGGTTTTACCTTAAGCGAAGATAGGTTCGCAGTTAAGGAATGATTGTCCTGTTCATCTTGGCGTCCGAATGAAAGTCTTGATTCTATTCGAGACCACTTTAACTTAGGCGAAAGCTGGTTCATGCTACCTCTTGAGCTTGCGTTGGTTTTTCCCTTGAAGAGGAAAGGGTGATGCAGCACAGTAGCAATAAGTATTTCCCCCAGTTTGAGAATGAAGGTATGAATCCAGTAGGAGTATTAATATGAGGCACCAATGTGCCTGCGCAAAAACAAACAAACTTGCACCCAACGCTATAAAGGGGTTGTCAATCCCTTCACGATTATTTGCAAGGTGAGATCTGAAGGTGGAAAGTGCAACAAAGTAAAAGTGTAGACCTGAAAATATGATCTGAAGTAGACCCGGGGGCCATAGTGCTCACTAGAGGCTTCTCTCATGATAGCAAGTATTACGGTGGGTGAACGAATTACTGTCGAGCAATTGATAGAATCGCGCAAAGTCATGATGATATCTAAGGCAATGATCATACATATAGGCATCACGTCCGAGACAAGTATACTGATACTGTCTGCATCTACTACTATTACTCCACACATCGACCGCTATCCAGCATGCATCTAGCGTATTGAGTTCATAACAAACAGAATAACGCCTTAAGCAAGATGACATGAGGTAGAGAAATAAATTCATGCAATATGATATAAAGCCCATCTTTTTACCCTTGATGGCAACAACACGATGCGTGCCTCGCTACCCCTTTTGTCACTAGGTGAGGACACCGCACGGTATGAACCCAAAACCAAGCACTTCTCCCAATGCAAGAATTATAGATCAAGTTGGCCAAACGAAACCCACAACTCGAAGAGAATTACAAGGATATGAAATCATGCATATAAGAGATCAGAGGAGACTCAAATAATATTCATAGATAATCTGATCATAAATCCACAATTCATCGGATCTCGACAAACACACCGCAAAATAAGATTACATCGGATAGATCTCCATGAAGATCATCGAGAACTTTGTATTGAAGATCCAAGAGAGAGAAGAAGCCATCTAGCTACTAACTATGGACCCGAAGGTCTGTGGTGAACTACTCACGCATCATCGGAGAGGCAATGGTGGTGATGAATAAGCCCTCCGTGTCCGAATCCCCCTCCGGCACGGCACCAGAATGTGCCCCAGATGGGATCTTGCGGAGACAGAAGCTTGCGGCGGTGGAAAAGTATTTTCGTGGCTCCCTTTGGTGGTTTTGGATTTTTAGAGAATTTATAGGCGGAAGAAGTAGGGCAAAGGAGCCATGGGGGGCCCACAAGCCTACTGGCCCCCCTCCCCAGGCCACGGCTAGGGGGCTTGTGACCTCCCCCAAGGTCCTTTGCCTTGGTTCTCAACTCCCCTGCGTATCTTCTGTTATGGAAAAAATCATTCCGTAGGTTTTATTCTGTTTGGACTCCGTTTAATATTCTTCTCTGAAAAAGGTCAAAAACACGGAAAAAACAGAAACTCGCACTTCGCACTAATTAATAGTTTAGTCCCAAAAAAGATATAAAATAGCATATTCATGCATACAAAACATCCAAAGTTAACAAGATAATAGCATGGAACCATCAAAAATTAAAGATACGTTAGAGACGTATCAAGCATTCCCAAGCTTAGTCCTGCTCGTTCTCGAGTAGGGAAGTGATAAAGACTGAATATTTGATGTGGAATGCTACCTAACATATTTGTCCTTTGTAACTTCTTTCTTGTGGCATGAATGCTCAGATCCGTAAGATTCAAAACAATAGTTCACTATTGACATGGAAACAATAATACTTCAAGCATAGTAGCAAAGTGATCATGAACTTTTGAAGTAACAAGGCCAAAGAAAGTTATCCCTACAAAATCATATAGTCTGGCTATGCTCCATCATCCCCACACAACGAATTTAAATCATGCACCACCCCGGTATTGGCCAAGTAATTGTTTTCACACTCTTACTTTATCAAACCTTTTCACTCTCATGCAATACATGAGCGTGAGCCATGGATATAGCACTATAGGTGGAATAGAGTGTGGTGGAGGTTGTGAGGCAAAAAGGAGGAGATGGTCACATTGCCTTGGCGTATTAATAGGCTATGGAGATGTCCATCAATAGATATCAATGTGAATGAGTAGGGATTACAATGCAACGGATGCACTTAGGGCTATAAGTGTGTGAAAGCTCAAAAGGAGAACTAGTGGGTGTGCACCCAACTTGCTTGCTCACGAAGACCTAGGGCAATTTTGAGGAAGCCCATCATTGGAATATACAAGCCAAGTTATATAATGAAAATTCCCACTAGTATATGGAAGTGTCAAAACAAGAGACTCTCTATCATGAAGAACATGGTGCTAGTTTGAAGCACAAGTGTGGAAAAACATAGTAGCATTGTCCCTTCTCTATTTTTCTCTCTCTTTTTTTTGTTTGGGCTCTTTGGCCTCTTTTCATTGTATTTTTGTGGGCATCTGTGGCCTCTTTTTTTATTCCTCACATGGGAAAATGCTCTAATAATGATGATCATCACACTTTTATTTACTCACAACTCAATACTTAGAGCAATGATGACTCTATAGGAAATGCCTCCGGCAGTGTACCGGGATGTGCAACGATATAGCTTAGCGTATGACGTCGAAACATCTCGCTAGCTATCTTATGATCATGCAATGGAAATATGAAAGTGACGGCACAAGTCATGAGACAGAACGGTGGGAGTTGCATAGCAATATATCTCGGAATGGCTATGAAAATGCCATAATAGGTAGGTATGGTGGCTGTTTTTAGAAAGGTATATGGTGGGTTTGTGTACCGGCGAAAGTTGTGCGGCACTAGAGAGGCTAGCAATGGTGGAAGGTGAAAGTGCATCTATACCATGGACTCACATTAGTCATGAATAACTCATATACTTATTGCGAAAGTTTTATTATTAATCGAAACAAAGTGCTAAACGCATACTCCTAGGGGAAGGGTTGGTAGGTGTTAACCATCGCGTGATCCCGACCGCCACACAAAGGATGACAATCTATAAATCAATTATGCTCCGACTTCCTAACATAGCGGTTCACCATACGTGCATGCTACGGGAATCACTAACTTCAACACAAGTATTTCTAGATTCACAACACCCTACTAACATAACTCTAATATTACCAAATCCATATCTCTAAACTGAATTGTTAGGAATCAGACTTCTCTTACTAATCAATGCACTTGAATATGGAAGTTTTTATCATATCCTCTTTGGATGCCTATCATCTTTAGGACTACTTTCATAGCACACGCCAATCACCAAGTTACTTAGAGAGAGCACACTCAAAAATATATAAGTGAAGATTGAGAGTTTTTATTTCTTCAAAATATGACACCGTCGTGCTCTAAAAAGATCTAAGTGAAGCACTAGAGCAAAGTTATCTAACTCAAAAGATATAAGCGAAGCTCAATGAGTATTCTAGCAAATTCACGATGAGTGCATGTCCCTCTCAAAAAGGTGTGCAGCAAGGATGATTGCGAAAAAACAAAAAGAATAGACTCCTATAATACACGATGCTCCAAGCAAAACACATATCATGTGGTGAATAAAAATATAGCTCCAAGTAACGTTACCGATGGACGGAAGACGAAAGAGGGGATGCCTTCCCGGGGCATCCCCAAGCTTAGTCTTTTTGGTGTCCTTGAATTTTGCTTGGGATGCCTTGGGAATCCCCAAGCTTAAGCTCTTTCCACTCTTTATCCCATTATCCATGAGAACATCACCCAAAACATGAAAACTTCACAACACAAAACTAAAATAGAAATATGTGATATCATTAGCACAAGAAAACAAACTACCAACTCTTTGGGTACTGTAGTAAACTTGATTTATATTTATATTGATGTTAGATTACTATATTCTCACTATTCCATGGCTAGTACCCCCGATACTATCCATAGTTTCATCAAAATAAGCAATCAACACAACAAAAATTGAATCTGTCAAAAACAGACCAGTCTGTAGCAATCTGTATACTTCGTATACTTCTGGTATCCCAAAAATTCTGAACAATTGTGAAAATTAGGGAAATTTGCATATCAACCAGCAGCAAAAATAATTAACTCAAAACCTCTTTCTGGATAGGAATTAAAAATAATTTTGTGAGCACAAAGTTTCTGTCTTTTTCAGCATGATCAAACAACCATCACCAAAACTAATCATAAAGGTTTTACTTGGCACAAACACAAAAAGAAACACAAAAAACACAATCATAATATAATTATGATGGTGTGGACACAACAAAACAGAAAGCAAAAAAGCAAAGATAAATTCATTGGGTTGCCTCCCAACAAGCGCTATTGTTTAACGCCCTTAGCTAGGCATAAGGCGATGGAATGAAGTATCGTCGTCTTTGGTGCTCAAACCATAAGTAGCCCTCATCATGGATTCATAAGGCAATCTTATTTTCTTTCTAGGAAAGTGTTCCATGCCCTTCTTTAATGAAAATTGAAATCTAATATTCCCTTCCTTCATATCGATGACAGCACCAATAGTCCTAAGGAAAGGTCTACCAAGAATGATGGGACATGTCGGATTGCAATCAATATCAAGCACAATGAAATCTACGTGTACATAGTTCTTATTTGCAATAATAAGAACATCATTGATCCTTCCCATAGATTTCTAAACAGTAGAATCCGCAAGATGCAAATTAAGAGAGCACTCATCAATCTCATTGAAGCCAAGAACATCACATAAAGACTTTGGAATAGCGGAAACACTAAAACCCAAATCACACAAAGCATTGCATTCATAGTTTTTAATCTTGATTTTGATAGTAGGTTCCCACTCATCATGAAGTTTTCTAGGAATAGATATCTCCAATTCAAGATTCTCTTCAAGAGATTTCATCATAGAATCAACGATATGATCGGTAAAGGCCTTATTTTGGCTATAATCATGTGGAGAGTTTAGCATGGATTGCATCAAGGAAATACATTCAATCAAAGAGCAACTATCATAATTTAATTCCTTGAAATCCAAAGTAGTAATTTCATTACTACTCAAAGTTTTGATATCCTCTATTCCACTTTCAGTGCTTTTAGCATCAATATAAATAGAATCGGAATCATTGGGGCATTTTTCAACCAAAGTGGATTCATATCCAGCCCCATCATCATTAGGATTGACATTAGAAAACAAGGATTCAATATGAGTCACACCAAGCACTTTAAGATCTTCGTGATTCTCATCACGAGAACACGCCTTTTTAAGCCATTCATGTCTAGCACGAATTTCGGCAGTTCTTTCTTTACTCTCATTCATGGAAACACGCATAGCTTTCAAATTTTCATCCATATTAATCTTGGGAGAAGTACATCTCAATTTCAAAGCATCAATATCAAGAGACATTCTATCAACGGTCCTAGCCAAGTCATCAATTTTGAGCAGTTTTTCTTCTATGGACGCATTGAAAATCTTTTGCGAGTTGATAAACTCTTTAATATTACTCTAAAGATCAGAGGGCAATTTATTGTAATTTCCATGAGCATTGTTGTAGGAATTGCCAAAGTTATTAGAGGGATTACTAGAAAAGTTCTAGGAATAAAGTTACCTCTATAAGCATTGTTGTTGCCAAAATTATTCCTACCAACAAAATTAACATCCAAGCTTTCATTTCTATTCTCAATCAAGGAAGACAAAGGCATATCATTTGGATCTAAAGGGCCACCTTTGCTAGCAAACAATTTCATTAACTCATCCATCTTAGCACTCAAAGAGTTAATTTCTTCTATAGCATGCACTTTTTTACTAGTAGGTGAGCTTTCAGTGTGCCATTGAGAATAGTTTGTCATGATATTATCTAGGAGTTTTGTGGCTTCTCCTAGTGTGATTTCCCTAAAAGTTACACCGGAGGTGGAATCCAAGATATTTCTATAAGCAA
Organism: Hordeum vulgare subsp. vulgare; assembly: GCF_904849725.1. NCBI lineage: Eukaryota > Viridiplantae > Streptophyta > Magnoliopsida > Poales > Poaceae > Hordeum > Hordeum vulgare. Next base: position 265,120,592 of record NC_058518.1, on the reverse strand, counting down.
AATCCAAACCAGCATAGAAGATTTGTATAATCATCCAAAGACTCAAGCCATGAGCGGGACAATTTCCAATCATCAATTTCATTCTCTCCCAAGATTGTGCAACATGTTCACGATCTAGTTGCTTAAAATTCATGATATCATTACGGAGAGAGATAATCTTAGCCGGTGGAAAATACTTGGATATATAAGCATTTTTACACTTGTTCCAAGAATCAATACTATTTTTGGGTAAAGATGAAAACAAAGTTTTTGCTCGATCTCGTAATGAGAATGGAAATAGCTTCAATTTAATCACATCATTATCCACATCTTTCTTCTTTTGCATATCGCATAACTCAATGAAGGTATTAAGATGGGATGCGGCATCTTCATTGGGAAGGCCGGAAAATTTCTCTTTCGTAACAAGATTCAGCAAGGCGGCATTGATTTCATATGATTCTGCACTAGTGGCAGGAGCAATCCGAGTACTAATAAAATCATTATTATTAGTATTCGAGAAGTCACACAATTTGGTGTTTTCAGTCATGGTGACTTAGCAAGCAGACAAGCACACAAGCAAACGGAAAGCAAGCGAAAGAGAAAGGCGAACGAAAAAGGCAAATATTTTTGTAAATTTTGTTTTTTCAGAACTGGGGAAGAGGAAAATGAGAGGCAAAAGGCAAACAATGTAAATGCAAGAGATGAGTTTGCGATAGCTACTTGGATATGCTTCACTTTGAATACTCCCCGGCAACGGTGCGAGAAATTCTTCTTGCTACCTCTTGAGCTTGCGTTGGTTTTTCCCTTGAAGAGGAAAGGGTGATGCAACACAGTAGCAGTAAGTATTTCCCTTAGTTTGAGAACCAAGGTATCAATCTAGTAGGAGTATCGAGATGAGGCACCAATGTACCTGCACAAAAACAAACAAACTTGCACCCAACACTATAAAGGGGTTGTCAATCCCTTCACGATTATTTGCAAGGTGAGATCTGAAGGTGGAAAGCGCAACAAAGTAAAAGGGTATATCTGAAAATATGATGTGAAGTAGACCCGGGGGCCATAGTGTTCACTAGAGGCTTCTCTCATGATAGCAAGTATTATGGTGGGTGAACGAACTACTGTCGAGCAATTGATAGAATCGCGCAAAGTCATGATGATATCTAAGGCAATGATCATACATATAGGCATCACGTCCGAGACAAGTAGATCGATACTGTATGCATCTACTACTATTACTCCACACATCGACCGCTATCCAGCATGCATCTAGTGTATTGAGTTCATAACAAATAGAGTAACGCCTTAAGCATGATGACATGATGTAGAGGGATAAATTCATGCAATATGATATAAACCCCATCTTTTTCCCCTTCATGGCAACAACACGATGCGTGCCTCGCTACCCCTTCTGTCACTAGGTGAGGACACCGCACGGTATGAACCCAAAACCAAGCACTTCTCCCAATGCAAGAATTATAGATCAAGTTGGCCAAACGAAACCCACAACTCGAAGAGAATTACAAGGATACGAAATCATGCATATAAGAGATCAGAGGAGACTCAAATAATATTCATAGATAATCTGATGCTAAATCCACAATTCACCGGATCTCAACAAACACACCGCAAAATAAGATTACATCAGATAGATCTCCATGAAGATCATGGAGAACTTTGTATTGAAGATCCAAGAGAGAGAAGAAGCCATCTAGCTACTAGCTATGGACCCAAAGGTCTGTGGTGAACTACCCACGCATCATCGGAGAGGCAATGGTGTTGATGAAGAAGCCCTCCGTGTCCGAATCCCCCTCCGGCAGGGCACTAGAACGTGCCCTAGATGGTATCTTGCGGAGAAAGAAGCTTGCGGCGACGGAAAAGTATTTTCGTGGCTCCCTCTGGTGGTTTTGTATTTTTAGAGAATTTATAGGTGGAAGAAGTAGGGCAAAGGAGCCACGGGGGGAGCCTGCTAGGCGCCCCCCCCCAGGCCGCGGCTAGGGGGCTTGTGACCTCCCCCGAGGTCCTTTGCCTTGGTTCTCAAGTCCCCTGCGTATCTTCTGTTATGGAAAAAATCATTCCGCGGGTTTTATTCCGTTTGGACTCCGTGTAATATTCTTCTCTAAAAAAATTCAAAAGCACGGAAAAAAACAAAAACTGGCACTTGGCACTGAGTTAATAGGTTAGTCCCAAAAAGATATAAAATAGCATATTCATGGATACAAAACATCGAAAGTTGACAAGATAATAGCATGGAACCATCAAAAATTAAAGATACGTTGGAGACGTATCAGTTCGTAGCTAAGCCCACGGGTGTGGAGGTTTCCACGATTACTCGGGGAAGGGTCTTCCGTAGGCAAAACAGATTCTCTACCAAGAAATGTTTGTTTTGTTCATCTTAGCGCCCGAATGGAGGTCTTACCTTCATTCGGAACCACGTTAACTTAGGCGAAAGCTAGTTCAGAGCTATGCCTCGAGTGTGGAGGTTTCCATGATCACTCAGGGAAGGGTCTACCTTAGGCAAAATAGGTTCGCTACCAAGAAATGTTTGTTTGTTCATCTTGGCACCCGAATGGAGGTCTTGCCTTCATTCAGAACCACTTGAACTTAGGTGAAAGCTGGTTCGCAGCTAAGCCCCGAGTGTGGAGGGTTCCACGATCACTCAGGGAAGGGTATACCTTAGGAGAAATAGGTTCACTACCAAGAAATGTTTGTTTTCTTCATCTTGGTGCACGAATGGAGGTCTTTCCTTCATTCGGAACCACTTTAACTTATGCGAAAGATGGTTCGCAGCTAAGCCCTCGAGTGTGGAGGTTTCTACGATCACTCGGGGAAGGGTCTACCTTAGGCGAAATAGGTTCACTGCCGAGATAATAGTCCTTGCAAACTCTTTGAAGGTCCTGTCCATCAAGGTATCCAAATGACGATTGTGTCCTCATTTAGAAACGTTTTGACTTAGGCGAAAACTGGTCCACAGCTAAGCCCCCGAGTGAGGAGATTGGCTGCAGTCGAGGCAAGTTTTACCTTAAGCAAAGACAGGTTTGCAGTTAAGTATTTTACACCCATTGGGGGTGTATTTCACCGGAGTGAAGTGTTCGAAGATAGTGGAAGAAAGTAAGAAATTTATTCTTCTATTCATTCGGATTCATTATAGGAATGAAAAAAGGAAAGTTCTATGTGTAGAACTTGCGGAGCAGGTCCGCATTCTAGGTTCTAGGTTCCTCTGCTTCGCTATCGATGTTGTACAGTCGGTAAGCTCCATTGTGCGGGAGTTTGGAGATGGCGAATGGCCCTTGCCACGGGGGTGCCAGCTTGTGTGGTTTCTATTGGTCCAGTTGGAGGACTAGATCCCCCTCTTGAAACGCTCGACCCTTGACTTGTCTGTCATGGTAGCGTCAAAGATCTTGCTGGTACGTCGTGGATCAAATGAGGGCTAGCTCCCTCTCTTCCTCCAGAAGATCCAAGTTGTCTTGGCATGCTGCTTTAGCTTCGGCTTTGTTGTAATGCTCCACTCGGGGGGAGTTGTGACGTAAGTCACTCGATAGGACGGCTTCCGACCCATACACTATGAAGAATGGAGTACACATGGTTGAACGATTCGGAGTCGTTTGCATACCCCATAGGACGGATGGTAATTCCTCGACCCAAGCGCCACCGGCATATTTGAGGTCTCTCACTAGCCGGGGCTTCAGTCCTTGAAGTATCATACCATTCGCTCGTTCCGACTGTCCATTCGACTGCGGGTGCACCACGGAGGCATGGTTAACCCGAGTTCCCTCGGAGTGGCAGAAATCACAGAACTCGTCAGAGTAGAAGTTGGTTCCGTTGGCAGTGATGATGTCATGGGGAACTCCGAAATCTGAAGATAATCTACCGAATGAAGCTGATGGCAGTTGCCGCATCCAAGCTTTTGATGGGTTTAGCTTCAAACCACTTGGTCAACTTATCCACCGCGACTAGCAGGTGGGCGAATCCACTTGACTCAGTGAGCAATGGGTCGACCATGTCGAGGACCCATACGGTGAATGGCCAAGTGAGCGGGAGCGTCTTCAGTGCGAATGCAGGCTTCTGCGACTGATTCTTGTAGAACTGGCACCCGACACACATGTCCACCCGGTCCCTTGATGCCTCATTGGCTCGGGGCCAATAAAAACCTTCTCGGAAGGCCTTGTCCACCCAGGTACGAGAGGACGCATGGTGTCCAAAGGTTCCCGAGTGGATCTTGTGCAGGATTTGTAGTCCTTCCTCTCGAGAGATGCACTTTTGGCACACTCCTGTATAAGGATGAAAATGGAGCGGAAACGGACGGAACTGAGTGCTATCACATTTGTTTTCATATTGTTTTGCAGAAGTGAAAACGAATACAGAAACCCCGGAAATGAATACGGAAACAGATACTACCAGAAACAGACACGGAGCAAATACAAAACGGATACAGAAATAGAAGTGGGCATTGAACGGAACTATAAAACCCCTTGAATCATAGAGTAATACACACAACAACAAAAATTAATGAATTGCTAACATGTCTACAAAATAATTTGATTATGTTAACAACATATCCTAGTATTGTATTAGTACATGGCAATTGTGTATAGGGTATAGCTGAGTACATATATGGTAGTATAAGTTGGGCCTCAAATGATCCATTATGCTCATTGTGTCATTGTGTGTTATTTGGTGGTTGGGCTATAAAGTAGTCGTAGGCCTATAGTAAAAATGGGAAATTCCATATTGACAGAAACAGAAAGTTCCATTTCCACATATGTTCCATCGGAAAACACTCTTCCATTTTTGTTTCCGTTTTCGTATTAAAAATTCCATTTCCATTTCCGTTTTGAAAATTTCCATTTCCGCTTTCATATTTCCTCTCCATTTTCATTTTTCCTCCGGAAAAGCGGAAAGTTTCCACTCCATTTTCATCCCTACTCCTGTAACGCTCTTCATGTATAGTTTGTCTACGAGTACTTCGGAAGCTATAGACCGCTGAACGATCTGGTAGGCTTCCTCTTCATCCTCCGGAAGCTCTTGCCGGAGCAAGTAAGCTAGATAAGGTTGTGTCCATTCGGGAGTAATGACTAGTATCTCATGGACGAGGTCAACCACAGCTGGGATGTCGATCTCAGTCGGGTTAGACAGACCAATTGCTTGTGGGGGCTCCTCGGTGAAAGGATCCACCTTGACCGAGGGGGCGCGTAGGTACTCGAGGAACACACCCTTTGGAATGATCTTCCGAGTGGACCCAATCTTTGCTAGGTCGTCGACTGCTTGGTTCTTGGCTCAGGGCACATGGTGCAGTTCCAACCCTTCAAAGTTTTTCTCCAGCTTCCTGACCGCGTTGCAGTAGACTGTCATTGCTGGGCTTCAGATGTCCCATTTCGTCATGACTTGGTTGACAATGAGATCCGAGTCGCCATAAACCATCAATCGGCGTATGCCGAGTGAGATGGCCATGCGGAGCCCATAGATGAGGGCCTCGTACTCAGCCTCATTGTTGAACGAATCGAAGTGAATTTGGAGCACATAGCTCAATCAATCTCCCCTGGAGGAAACGAGAACCACCCCAGCCCCTGAGCCATGAAGCATCTTGCATCCATCAAAGAACATGATCCAATGCTCAAGGACGACTCGAGTCAGCTGCTCTTGCTCTACCCATTCGGCAAGAAAATGTGTCAGGGCCTTAGACTTGATTGCATTCTTGGCTTCAAACTTGATTTGTAGTGGTAGGATCTCAATCGCCCATTTGGCCACTTGGCCGGTTGCATCCCAATTGTGCAGAATTTCCGCTAGGGGAGCGTCGCGGATGAAAGTGACCGAGTGATCTTGGAAATAGTGGACCACCTTCTTCACAGTCAGGTGGATCCCATAGACCAGCTTCTGATAGTGTGGGTACCTCTGTTTTGAAGGGGCCAGGACTTCAGAAATGTAGTAGATTGGCCTTTGTACCTTGTATGCTTTGCTCGTTTCTTCCCGCTCCATGATGAGTACAGTGCTAACCACTTGGCTAGTGGCAGCGATGTACACAAGCAAGGGCTCCTGGCTGCTCAGAGTAGCCAACACTAGCTGGGTGGAAAGTAGAGCTTTGAGTTGCTCAAATGCGACCTGCGCTTCATGAGTCCACTCGAATCTTTCGGATTTCTTCATCAATCTGTAAAGAGGCACGACCTTCTCACCGAGTCTCGAGATGAAGCGACTGAGGGTTGCAAGGCAACACATAAGCCTCTGCACATCGTGGATGCGCTCAGTCTGTCTCATTTGTGTGATGGCTCCAATTTCGTCACGTTTGGCATCGATACCACGTCCGGAAACAAGGAACCGAGTAGCTTACCAGCCGGTACACCGAAGGTGCATTTGGCTGGATTGAGCTTAATCTCAAAGCATCGAAGGTTCGTGAAGGTTTCGGCGAGGTCGGTCATGAGGTCGGAACCTTTCCTGGACTTGACCACGATGTCATCCATGTACGCTTTGACATTCTGATTGATCTGTTCCTGTAGACATTTTTTAATCATATGCTGGAATGTAGCTCCAGCATTTTTGAGACCGAATGGCATCGTGATGTAACAAAAACACCCGAATGGGGTGATGAATGATGTATTTATTTCATCAGATCCATACATTCGAATCTGGTGGTACCCGGAGTACGCATCCAGGAATGACACGCGTTCACATCCGGTAGTGGAATCTAAGATTTGATCTATGTGAGGCAGAGGGAAGTGGTCCTTCGGGCAGGCCCGATTGAGGTGCTTGAAGTCAATACACATTCGAGTGAATTGTTCTCCTTTGGCACCAGGACCACGTTCGCCAACCACTCAGAGTGGTAGACCTCGCGGATGAACTCGGCAGCTAGGAGCCGAGCGATCTCCTCGCCGATTGCCCTACGCTTCTACATGGAGGAGCGGGGCTGGTGTTCCTTGATGGGCTTGATCTTTGGATCCACTCGGAGGCGATGCTCAGACAGCTCCCTGGGAACCCCCGGCATTTCAGACGGCTTCCATGCAAAGATATCCAATTCTCATGGAGGAACTGGATAAGCTCTGCTTCCTATTTCTCTCTGGGTGAGGTGGAGATGTTGGTCGCAAAAGCACTCAGATCGGTAGGGTGGACGTGAACCAGCATTGTCTCACCGGCCGACTGAATGGCGGATTCAGTAGCTGGCTGCTTCGACTTGAGTAGATCTATGGTGTATACCGCCTTCTTGTACCCATCAAGCTCGGCTGCGAGGACCTGCTTGTTGGCGATCCTAGAGCCTTGCTGGAGGCACTCTTCATCAACCTTCCGATTACCAGTCACCGTGATCACGCCTTTCGGCCCTGGCATCCAAAGTTTAAGATACACATAACATGGGCATCCCATGAAACGTGTGTAGGCGGTCCTACCCAAGATGGCGTGATAGGCGCTGCGAAAGTCGGCCACTTCGGAGGCCAACCTCTCCCTGCGAAAAACTTTCTTGTTGCCGAATACGTCGCTTAGAGTGATCTGGCCGACTGATTCAGCCTTCTTCCCGGGGATGACCCCATGGAACTGCATGTTACTCTTGATCATCTGGACAATGAGATGTCCATGGCTTTGAGAGTGTCCACGTAGATGACGTTGAGGCTGTTGCCTCCGTCCATGAGGATTCTCCGTAGTCGGAACCCGTTAACTGTGGGATCGACCACAAGCGCCTGCCTCTCGGGGGTGTCTATGTTGGCGGGGTGCTCTGACTAATCAAAGGTGACGGGCATCTTTGCCCAGTCGAGGTACTTTGTGATAGCCGAGGCTGCCATGTTCACCTCCCGATTGATAACTTTCAATCGGCTCTTGCTCTCGACATCCACGAAGATCATGAGGGTCGCCTGAATGTTGGGGTACCCGGAGGCATCCGCAACGTGATGACCCACAAGTACAGGGGATCAATCGTAGTCCTTTCGATAAGTAAGAGTGTCGAACCCAATGAGGAGGAGAAGGCTCAGATAAACGGTTTTCAGCAAGCTAATAACTGAAAGCACTGAAAGTAGCAGTAACAAGTGATGGTGTAGTGAGCTGAAACGTAGCAAGCGAACAGTAACAAGTGACAAGTAGTAACAACGATGCAGCAATGTGGTCCAATCCCTTTTGTAGCAATGGGAAAGCCTGAACAAAGTCCTATAAGAGGAAAAACAATCCCGAGGACACACGGGAATTTCTGTCATGCTAGTTTCATCATGTCCATATGATTCGCGTTCGTTACTTTGATAGTTTGATATGTGGGTGGACCGGCGCTTGGATACTGCCCTTACTTGAACAAGCATCCCACTTATGATTAACCCCTCTCGCAAGCATCTGCAACTACGAAAGAAGAATTAAGACAACGTCTAACCATAGCATTAAACTAGTGGATCCAAATCAGCCCCTTACGAAGCAACGCATAGACTGCGGTTTAAGCTTCTGTCACTCTAGCAACCCATCATCTACTTACTACTCCCAAATGCTTTCCTCTTTGCCCAAATATGGTGAAGAGTTATGTAGTCGACGTTCACATAACACCACTAGAGGAAAAACAACATACAGCATATCAAAATACCGAACGAATACCAAATTCACATGACTACTATTAGCATGACTTATCCCATGTGCTCAGGAACAAAAGTAACTACTCACAAAGCATAATCATAATCATGATCAGAGGTGTAATGAATAGCATCAAGGATCTGAACATAAACTCTTCCACCAAGTAATCCAACTACCATCAACTACAAAGAGTAATCAACACTACTAGCAACCTTACAAGTACCAATCGGAGTCGCGAGATGGTGATTGGTTACAAGAGATGAACTAGGGTTGGAGAGGAGATGGTGCTGATGAAGATGTTGATGGAGATGACTCCCCTCCGACGAGAGTAGTGTTGGTGATGACGAAGGCGACGATTTCCCCCTCCAGGAGGGAAGTTTCCCGGGCAGGATTGTCCTACCGGAGCCCTAGATTTGTTCTGCTCAAGTTCGTGCTCGTGGCGGCGGCGAATCCACGAAAAAGCTCCACCCTGATTTTTTCTCGGACGAAACCCTTCATATAGCAAAAGAGGGGGGGCCAGTGGGCCACCAGGGTGCCCACAAGCCCAGTTGCCGTGGCCAGGGGCGTAGGCCGCGGCAACCAGGCTTGTGGGGCCCTGGTTGCTCCCCTCTGACACTTCTTTCACCCAGTATTTTTTATATATTCCCAAAAAATCCACATTGATTTTCAGGGCATTTGGAATTGTGCAGAATAGAGGACTCAGACTTGCTCCTTTTCCAGTCCAGAATTCCAGTTGCCAGTATTCTCCCTCTTCAAATAAACCTTACAAAATAAGAGAGAAAAGGCATAAGTATGGTTCCACAAAGCATAATAACAGCCCATAAAGCGATAAATATCAACATGAAAGCACGATTCAAAATGGACGTATCAACTCCCCCAAGCTTAGACCTTGCTTGTCCTCAAGCGAAAACCAAGACCCAAAACATGTCCACATGTTTAGGGGTGAAGGTGTCGATAAAACATAATACAGACATGAGGGCATGATGATCACACATAGAATAGCAATACATCATAGAGATTCTTATGGGAAAGTAACAATTCCTTCACAAAGCAAAGTATGAAACAAAAACCTTACCGAGAAGTAGCCAACAACAGTCCATAGTCATTGAAGCAATTGCAATTTATCATATTATTAGAAAGAGTCAAATAAGAGCTTGCAAAGCAAATCCACATACTCAACCATCTCTTTTGTTTTCTACAATTGTTACAACTCACGTGGTACTCATGGTATCAAAGTTTTAGTTGGACACAGAGAAAGATAGGGGCTTATAGTTTTGCCTCCCAACCATTTACCTCAAGGGTAAAGTCAACAATAATAAAGCAAAAGTACTCAGCTCCAAGTTGATATATGAATAAAGATCTTTCCCAAGCATATGACGTTCACCAAGAAAAATGCTAAATAAGGAATTTGTGAGGATCACCATGACTCTTACAAAGGTAAAAAGTAAAGGTACAAGATATGCCCTTCGCAGAGGGAAGCAGAGGTTGTCATGCGCTTTTGAGGTTTGGATGCGTGTCCTCTTAGTGCGGAGGAACGTCACTTTATATTGCCGCCTGTGATAAAGAACTTTATTATGCAGTCTGTCGCTTTTATGTCTTCCTCATCACAGGTTCGTACAAAGCTTATTTTCCACACACTAATAGATCATACATATTAGAGAGCAATTTTTATTGCTTGCACCGATGACAACTTACTTGAGGGATCTTATTCAATCCATAGGTAGGTATGGTGGACACTCATGGCAAAACTGGGTTGAAGGTTTACGAATGCACAAGTAGTATCTCTACTTGGTGCGGGAGTTTCGGCTAATATGAGGTGGAAGCAATCGTCACATGCTAAGGGATCTCTAATCATATAGCATTGTTTAGAGCAAAGCAAGCACAATTCATTATGTTGTCTTCCTTGTCCAACATCTACTTCTAAGCATGTAATAGTTTGGTGAGTGCTCACAATTATAGAAAGTGTCTAAGATGATATATTTATATGTGAACCTCTCCTTCCTTATTACTTCTTATTAATTGCAACAATGACTGGGGTCTATGTTGATCTATTCTCAATAAGTTTCAATCATCATACTTGTTATATGTGAAGCTATCACTTTCCATAAGATCATCTCATGATCTTTCATGCTATCGTTCTTTTCATACTTTTGATCACGGCACAAAACAAAGCCCTTGACTAAGATACTCTTTATTATATAGCTTGCAAGCTCGAATACAACGAGGGAGACACAAGGCAAAAGACTCAAACTAAAACACTAAAGACTTACTCCACTAAGATAACAAATAAAACTGAAAAGGAAAGAACTAAAACAAAGGTAAAAGCAAAAGATATAAACGTGATACGATACCAGGGCAACTCCCCAAGCTTGGCAAAAGCCAAGGGGATTGCCCATACCAATGCTTAGTTGTCTTCCTTTGGTGGTGATGGTGGTGGAGTTGCAACATGAGTTTGATCCTACGTCTTCCAAGGCATAGGTCCTCCATCATGGCAGGATGAACGAGTCACCGGAATCCTCAAATCTGCAGCCAACCTTATTGATTTAAATCTATACTCATACTCATAGTTTTGGTTCTGCAGGTCACAGATCTGGCCCTAGAGTTGATCAACCCTGTCATAGAGCCTGGAGAAGTGCTTCCCAATGTCAATGGCATCCATCTTGTGATTGTTGGTGAACTCCGTGATCATCATGTGGTTGGCGTTGAGTCCACGCTCCACCATCCCTTGGCACTTGAAGACTTGTTGCTCCATTGCTTCGAGCCTCGTCTCCATGCTTCCGGTCTTCTTAGGCCCCTCAACATCACGGATGTGCAACATCCCCTCACTCATCTTGATAGATTGAGGGTGCTGCAATACCTCCGTGAGGTAGGGATTGATGACCCTCTCGAAGATCTGGGACTTAGGAGCTTTTGGGGAAGTCATGACGATCTAGATCTGCAAAGGAAACAGGCTCGAAACGAAAACAGAGGAAAACTGCGCGATACGGAGATCAAAACCCTCGGGCATATATATAATGATTTTTTCTGGACCAGAAGGAGTGCTCTGCAAGAAAACGGAGTCCGAGAGGCACACGAGGTGCCCACAAGCCCTGTTGCCGCGGCCAGGGGAGGCCGCGGCAACCAAGCTTGTGGCCGCCTCGTGCGCTCTCCCGACTGATTTTTATTTTTATAATTTTCCATAAATTCCAAAACGGAGAAAAATTCCTATTGGAAAAGTTTCGGAGTCCAATTACTTACCGAAACAGATACCTCTTCGTTTTCAGGGTCTGAAACAGGTTGATAAACATCCCTTATGTACTCCTCTGGAGTTATGATATTAATGATATTGGTCTCAACATTTATGGGAGTACCAGAGATGTAATGCTTGATTCTTTGCCCATTTACCACTCTAGGAAATATAACCTTCCGTGTTATTGATTTTGATGGCACCGAAATGATATACTACCTCGACAACGTAGGGACCTTCCCATTTAGAGAGAAGCTTGCCTGCGAAGAATCCTAAACGAGAATTGTATAGCAGGACATAATCACCTACATTAAACTCTCGTTTTTGTATTCTCTTATCGTGCCATCTCTTAACCTTTTCCTTGAACAACTTGGCATTCTCATATTCCTGGGCCCTCCATTCATCTAATGAGCTGATATCAAACAATCGCTTCTCACCGGCAAGTTTGAAATCGAAGTTGAGCTTTTTGATTGCCCAATAAGCTTTGTGTTCTAGCTCAAGAGGTAAATGACAGGCCTTACCGTAAAGCATTTTATATGGCAACATGCCCATGGGATTCTTATAAGCAGTCATATAAGCCCATAGTGCATCGTCAAGTTTGCTAGACCAATTCTTTTGATATCTATTGACGGTCTTTTGTAAGATCAATTTGATCTCCCTATTACTCAACTCCACTTGACCACTAGACTGAGGATGATAAGGAGATGCAACTCTATGGTTGACATCATACTTAGCGAGCATCTTGTGGAAAACACCATGTATGAAGTGTGAACCGCCATCGTCATCAGATATCTAGGGACTCCAAATCTTGGGAAAATGACTTCTTTAAGCATTTTAATAGAGGTGTGGTGATCAGCATTTCTAGTGGGGATAGCTTCTACCCACTTAGTGACGTAATCCACGGCAACTAAGATGTGAGTATACCCATTGGAACTCGGGAAAGGTCCCATATAATCAAAGCCCCAGACATCAAATGGTTCAATGACAAGAGAATAGTTCATAGGCATTTCCTGACGCTTCCTGATGTTCCCTATTCTTTGGCATTCGTCACAAGACAAGACAAACTTACAGGCATCCTTAAAGAGAGTGGGCCAATAGAAACCTGATTCCAATACCTTATGAGCAGTTCTATCTCCAGCATGGTGTCCTCCGTAGGCTTCGGAATGACACTTCTACAGGATATGTCCCTGTTCATGTTCAGGCACACAACGTCTAATAACACCATCTACTCCTTCCTTATAAAGGTGAGGATCATCTCAAAAGTAGTGTCTAAAATCAAAGAAGAATTTCTTCTTTTGCTGGTAGGTGAAACTGGGTGGTATGTATTTGGCTACGATATAGTTTGCGTAATCAGCATACCACGGTGCACTATGTGAAGTGCGGATGACATTCAATTGCTCATCGGGAAAGCTGTCATCTATAGGTCGTGGGTCATCAAGGACATTCTCTAGCCTAGACAAGTTATCTACTACAGGGTTATCAGCACCCTTTCGGTCAACAACGTGCAAATCAAATTCCTGTAGCAGGAGAACCCATCTGATTAGCCTAGGCTTAGCGTCCTTCTTCTCCATAAGGTACCTAATAGCAGCATGATCAGAGTGAATAGTGACTTTGGAGTCAACTATATAAGATCTGAACTTCTCACATGCAAACACGACTGCTAAAAACTCCTTCTCCGTAGTGGTGTAGTTTCTTTGGGCACTGTCTAGAGTTTTACTAGCGTAGTGGATGACATTCAACTTCTTGTCAACTCTTTGTCCTAGAATAGCACCAACAACATAATCACTAGCACCGCACATGATTTCAAAGGGCAAGCTCCAATCAGGTGGTTGAACAATAGGTGCGGTTATCAAGGCCTTCTTAAGTATTTCGAAAGCTTCCTCACAATCCTCATCGAAGACAAAAGGAACATCCTTCTGCAAGAGGTTGGTAAGAGGCCTAGAAATCTTAGAGAAGTATTTAATGAACCTTCTATAGAAACCAGCATGACCTAGGAAACTTCGTATACCTCTGATATCTGTGGGGCAAGGCATTTTCTCAATTGCATCTACCTTAGCCTTATCCACTTCAATGCCTCTCCCAGAGATTTTGTGTCCCAAGACGATGCCTTCATTAACCATGAAGTGTCACTTCTCCCAGTTCAAGACGAGGTTGGTATCTTTGCATCTCTGTAAGACTCGATCAAGGTTGCTGAGGCAAGGTTGCTGAGGCAATCGTCAAAGTAAGAACCGTAAACGGAGAAATCATCCATGAAAACCTCAACAATCTTTTCACAAAAGTCACAGGATATAACCATCATACATCTTTGAAAGGTGGCAGGTGCATTGCATAAGCTAAAAGGCATACGTCTATAAGCAAAGGTACCGAAGGGGCAGGTGAAAGTGGTTTTCTCCTGAAGAGATTGTGCAACAGGTATTTGCAAGAAACCTGAATAACTGTCTAGAAAGCAGAAGTGTGTGTGTTTAGATAGCCTTTCTAGCATCTGGTCGATAAACGGCAAAGGATAATGGTCTTTCCTGGTTGCCTTGTTCAGTTTCTGGAAGTCTGTCACCATCCTATAGCCATTAATAATCCTCTGTGGGATTAGTTCATTCTTATCATTAGGAACGACGGTGATACCTCCCTTCTTAGGTACGCAATTTACTGGACTTACCCAATCACTATGTGCAACGGGATAAATGATTCCTACTTCGAGAAGCTTTAATATTTCTTTTGGCAAGACCTCTTTCATCCTCGGATTTAATCTCCGTTGATGATCAGCAACTGGCTTAGAATCAGGATCGGTTTTAATCTTGTGCTGACATAGAGTGGGACTAATACCCTTAAGATCATCAAGAGTATATCCAATAGCAGCACTGTGCTTCCTCAAAGTTTTTAATAATTTCTTCTCTTTGTGATTCGAGAGGTGAGCACTAATAATAACAGGATATATCTCCTTCTCATCAAGATAGGCATACTTAAGAGTATCTGGTAACTGTTTTAGCTCGAACACAGGATCACCCTTTGGTGGGGGAGGATCCCCAAGCAGTTCAACAGGCAAATTATTCTTGAGAATAGGATATTGTTCTAAAACAACTTTATCTATCTCATCTCTTTCAGCTATATGCATGTCATTTTCGTGCTCAAGCAGATATTGCTCTAGAGGATCCGTAGGAGGTATGGCAATAGAGGCAAGAACAATGATTTCATCCCTACCAGACGACTCTTTTTCATGGGATTGTCTTCCAAACTTGGAGAAATTAAATTCATGAGACACACCCTCGAAACTAACATTGACAGTATGTTTAATCCAATCAATGTGAGCATTGACAGTGTTGAGAAAGGGTCTACCAAATATGATGGGACAAAAGCTATCTTGTGCAGTAGCAAGGACGAGGAAATCAGTAGGATACTTCGTCTTACCACACAGGACTTCTACGTCTCTCACAATTCCCGGAGGGCAGATAGTGTCTCTATTAGCAAGCGTAATAGTGACATCAATGGGTTCTAACTCAGCAGGTGCAATCTCATCTTTGATTTCATCATATAGGGACCGGGGTATTGCACTAACACTAGCACCCATATCACATAAACCATGATAACAGTGATCCCCTATCTTGACAGAAACAACGGGCAGGCCAACTACAGGTCTGTATTTGTCTTTCACGTGAGGTTTAGCAATTCTAGCGGAGTCCTCACAGAATTTGATAACATGCCCGTCTATGTCTTCGGCTAAGAGATCTTTGATAATAGCAACACTAGATTCAACTCTAATCTCCTCAGGGGGTGCAAGTGGTCTAATGTAACCCCTACGTATCACAGTTGGAGCTTCAGAATAATCCTTTTTCCTAGCAGGGTAAGGTGGTTTCTGAGCGTAGGCACAAGGAACAATAGGATCACTAAAAGCAATGACTTTCTCCTCAACTAGATGGATTTAACTAGAATAGAGGACTCATACTTGCTCCTTTTCCAGTCCAGAATTCCAGTTGCCGGTATTCACCCTCTTCAAATAAACCTTGCAAAATAAGAGAGAAAAGGCATAAGTATGGTTCTACAAAGTATAATAACAGCCCATAAAGCGATAAATATCAACATGAAAGCATGATGCAAAATGGACGTATCACAAGGTCGTCCTCATCTTCCTTGTCCCCGAAGGGCTCCCCACCCATCTCCGTCTGGAGGAAACGGCAGTCGCGAGCTGTGTGCTTGGCGGGAATAGTCTCCCCCTCCTCGTCTTTGCGAGAATGAGTTGGACACAGATGGTGTAATAGGTCTCTCTTTGACTCGGCTTTCTTTTTGCTAGCCCATTACTTCTTCTTTTTGGATTTATTTTGGCCCTGTCCTAGGACA
Source organism: Hordeum vulgare subsp. vulgare (assembly GCF_904849725.1). Taxonomy (NCBI): domain Eukaryota; kingdom Viridiplantae; phylum Streptophyta; class Magnoliopsida; order Poales; family Poaceae; genus Hordeum; species Hordeum vulgare. Next base: position 265,104,535 of record NC_058518.1, on the reverse strand, counting down.
GCAGCTACTTTGGCTTTACCTGACGGGTCACCTTTTCGCTTATGCTTCTTCCCAGCGTTGCCCGACTGAGGGGCTTCGCTAGCTCGGCCTTTGCCGCCGCGGAGGCGGTCTTCTTATTCTGTACCGATTGGTGATCTCCATGGCCCTACCGAGGAACAGGTTCCCTGTTCAACCAAACTTGAGGACGAGCTCCCGATAATGAGTGCCGCTTTGAAAGCACACAGACAACCTGGTGCTTGATGACGTTCTCAACGGTGTTGTGGAGAGTGTTCCACCGCTGGATGTATTCCCTAAGAGTCCCGTTGCTCTTCTGGACACAATGTCGCAGCTCCGTTAGGCCGCCTGGGCGCTTGTATGTGCTCTCGAAGGTCTTGACGAACACTCGGACGAGATCGCCCCATCTCTGGATGCTGTTGGAGGGCAGCTGGTTGAGCCACGCCCTCGCGGACCCCTCCAACATGAGGCGCAGATGTTTCATAGCGACGTAGTCGTCGCTGCCGCCGAACTGGATGGCCAATCGGTAGTCTTCTAACCAAGTATCTGGCTTCGACTCGCCGTTGTACTTACCGATCCCCGTGGCCAACCGGTAGTTGGAAGGAATTTGGCCTCTCGGATGTGTCGGCCGAAGCACTCGAGGCTGGATACTCCTCGACCAGCTCGCGATCGATCAAACACGTGTTGCGTGATAATGGACCGAGCGTTGAAGTCGGGGGCTCGGTATTCACCGCCCTCAATTACCCCGACGCCGATTGGGGCTTGGCCTATGGTCGTGAGGACGCCGACCGAGTAAGCCACTGCCCTGAGGGGGTGACATGCTTCGGTCTCGGTGATCCTGCCTCCAGTCTACAAATGGGCCTCTCAGCGGAGGAGGAGACCTTTGTCGTCGTGTGTGCGCGTGCGGGCAATGAGCCGACTGCACGGTGTCTGCCTAGATGGACTTGCTGTGAATGTGGTGCCGTGATTGTGACACTACGGAATTCTGCTGCATGGTAGTCTTCAACAGAGCATGAATCTGCTGAATGCCTTCCCCGACCATGTTGTCACTCGGCTGATTTGAATCAGCGATCCGAGTGGCAGCGGTCAGGTTCAACAAAGGAGTTTGCATCACCTCGATGTGTTGTGGGCGGTCGTTTGGAAACAACTGCATGCGATTGTGACTCGAGCTCGGATGGTCCATCGTAGCCCGATCATAGAGCGAATGCTGGAGTCGCTCGAGGTGCTCGCGCTCGGCCAGATTGGCTAGCCGCGCATTCTCCAGCACGATCTCCTCTAGGGTGTTCCCGGTGATGGGGGTGTGGAGGACTTGATCGCTCCTCCGTCGAAGTTCCTTCTGCCACTGCTTCGTGAGCGGCTGCGGAATATGGTGGCTGCCATCGCCATGGTGACGCTCTCCGCCATCGCGCTCGGAGAATTCTTCATGGCATAACATGTGTTGCCTCCCCTGTTGGTGTCCGCCATTTGATCTTAGCTGCACGGCTGCTACTATTGTAGTCAGAGTTGCCGAGTGACTCCTCGCTCAATGAAGGGAAGATGACGGTAGGCTCATCAGAGCTGAGCATGGCCACCTGCCCAGAAATGGCATGGTTTGCCATGGCGTGCTTGATCCACTGTTGCATCCGTGAGCGCCTACAGCACTTGCGGCGAAGAGCAGCAGGACGCGGGGGTGCCAAGTGATACGGCACCGATGGCTGCCGGATCATGACTCTGTGTGTTACTACGCTGAAGTGTGATGTACCTCGTGTTGGGAGGGCGTCTGTGTCCAGTGCTACATCATGCATCCACGCCGAGTCATCGAGGAAGAAGCTAAGGGAACCGAAGAGGATCTCTCCGTCGAGTGTCACCATGTTGACGAAAATGTGATAAATCTCCAACTGTGCATGATTTGCTAGACGCGCAGCCCCAAGGTGGGCGCCAACTATCGTGGGAATGACCCTAACAGTAGTACCTAGGGGTACGAATGAAGGGGCGAAGTCTAACTAGACACAGCGGATGCACTCGAATGTACGAGTTCAGTCCCCACTCGGAAGTGGTAACAGCCTTACATCTCGAACCCTGAGGCTGATATTTTCTTATGTCGGTGCAAAATATTACAAGTGCTAAACCCTTGAGCTCGAGCCAGGGAGTGGCTTATATAGTTGCTGCCAGGACCGATCGAGCTTCATTACAAGGTAATTAATGCTAATAAACATGGAAGTTACTAGAAACGGCAGCTTTAACTCTCGGCATTACTGGTTACATGAGTCTTCACTGCACTTCATGTGATGGAGGAAGTCCTTAGCCATTGCAGCCTCTTCAGTGCCTTCACTTTGCTGTGGTCCGAGTGGCGGGATGCGTTCGACTGATACAAGGTGGTGCGAGTGACTCCAGGCAGGTCAAGTGACGGTTGCTGAAGCGAGTGAGGTTGAGGCTATACCAGTGACTTTAAGGATACTAGTGTCCATAAGGGGTCCTAGGTAGGCCTAGGGAAGCAGGTCCGTAGGCCTACCCCTAATGTACAATCCCGTGAGGAACCAATGTTATTGTAAATATCGGCCACAGATCATGTTGTCAGCGCAGTACTTGTTGAACGAGAGGTGGTGTACCATAAATCACGGATACAGAAGCAACCTATTATGTGCCTTAAGTCCTCACCCCGTGCAAAACTCGCTATCATCACTACAAAAAGATCGCCTATACGGTCTTCATGGCATCGTGCAAGCTCCGGCACTACTTTAAAGAGTGTTCGGTAATGGTGGCATCTAAGGTACCCTTGAATGATATAATCAATAATAAGGACGCCACCGACACATAGCCAAATGGGCTACAAAACTCTTACCCTTTGAGATCATTTACAAGGCACACCGAGCTATTAAATCTCAGGTGTTGGCTGACTTTCTAGCCGAATGGATGGAAGCGGAACTCCCTAGAGAGTATAGTACATATTCCCATTGGACTATGTACTTTGATGGCTCCAAGACGCTTGCTGGCCTAGGGGCTGGTGTCATTCTTACGTCCCCCACCGGCGATAATATTCGGTATGTGTTGCAAATCATGTATACCGATTCCAACAATGCGGCTGAATACGAGGTTGTGCTACACGGCCTAAGGATGGCAACTGCAATGGGCGTACAAAGGTTGGAGGTACGAGGGGACTCAAACCTTGCTATCTCTCAAATCAATGGCGGATTCGATGCCAAAAATCCAGAGATGGCAGCTTATATGAATGTTGTCCTCAAAATAAAAACTCGGTTCAAATACCTTGAGTCCCACCATGTCTCTAGTGACAATAAGTTGGCGGGTGATATCCTCGCCCACATGGGTGCCAAGCGTGACCTTGTACCTAAAAGTACTTTCCTAGAATGACTATTTAAGCCTTCTGTGGTATGGCAGAATGAAAACGAAGATATTGAGGCAACAAGAAAGCAACAAATTACTCCTCCTACAATTGAGCCAAATGACCAAATCATCGGTGGATACGCATTAGAGGAAACACTCTCGGCTCACGAAATTATGTCCATAATCGCGCCATGGACCGAACCTTTTCTAGCTTATCTCCTTCGCGAGGAACTTCCCGATGACCAAACAGAAGCAAGATGGATAGTTCAACGATCCAAGTCTTACACAGTTCATGAAGGGGAACTCTATTGAAAAAGCACTACCGGCGTCCTCCATCGATGCATATCCGAAGAAGAAGGTAAACCTTGGGTAAAATACACACAGGTATGGGCGGCCATCATGCGGCAGCTAGAGCTCTAGTAGGCAAAGTGTTTTGAGCTATCTTCTTTCGGCCAACAACTCGAGCGGGCACCCATTCGCTTGTCGAGCATTGCGTTGGTTGTCAACTCTTCACAAATCAGAGCCAGATGCCTGCAACAGCTCTTCGGACAATATCGATCACTTGGCCATTTGCGGTGTGGGTGTTGGACATGGTTGGACCTCTCAAAGGGGATCCAAGAAAAAGAAATACTTACTGGTTATGTTTGATAAATTTACTAAAATGATCGAAGCTAAACCAATAACTTCTGCCAAGTTTGGACCGGTCATCGAGTTTATATCAGATGTGGTTCACCATTATGGTGTTCCACCTAGCATAATCACGGATAATGGGTCTAATTTTATAGCCCAGGGAGTTAAGTACTGGTGTGCGAACTTGGGCATTAAGCTCGACTACGCCTCTGTCTACCACCCACAAACAAATGGATAGGTCGAACGGGCTAACGGTGTCATTATGAGCGGCATTAAACCTTGTCTAGTCCGATCTCTCAAAAAATCTGATTACCATTGGGTAGAGGAGCTCCACTCCATATTGTGGGGTTTGCTTACTCTGAACAGACCCACAAGTTACACACCATTGTTTATGGTGTATGGGGCGGAAGCAGTCCTTCCCTATGAAATTATCCATAATGCACCTAGAGTGCGCATGTACGAGGAAAAAGAAACCAAGGTAGATCGGCAGGATGACTTGGATGCACTAGAAGAAGAACGTGACATAGCTCTGGAACAATCCACCTTCTATCAACAACAGGCTTGGTGCTATCAGAGCACGGAAGTTCGGGCAAAAACTTACAACATGGGTGAGCTTGTGCTACGCCTCATTGAGAAGAAAAAGAATAAACTTGCACTCAAATGGGAGGGCCCCTTCATCATCAATGAGGTACTTACGGGAAGGGCATATCGTCTCCGCAACGGGTCGGATAATCACCTTGAACCAAACCCATCGAACGCGGCTCGTCTTCGGTGTTTCTACAGCTAAGCTAATACAGTTACGCTTATTTATTTCCTCGTTCTCTTTTTTTCAAAAATTTCTTGTGGCCCTTTTTCCTGTGTCAACGGGATTAATGTATCCCAGTTTATGTTCATATTAACCGAACATGTCCATGAAATATGTAGTTTCTATACACACCTGGGGGCTTTGTAAAGCCGATAATAATATATTTGTGCATCATTTCTATAATGTGTCTATTCTTCCTATACTTAAAGCCTCAATATGCATTATATTTGACTTTAGATTTTGCCAAGATGGGTTGCGTGGCTCCTCTGTTTATCCTCTACATTCCCGATTGTTCGGCTAGAGGATAGAGGGAGCACCTTTGCGCTTGTTATGACCGGGTAATTCAGATATGTACCTCACACAGGTGAAGTCGAAAGCTAAGGTTCTTCAAGATAAATTGGTGTGGCAAAGGAAGATGATAATAATTAGGTGGTTAGCACCAAGGGTTAAAATTCCGAGGTATACACTAAATCCGTACACATCGGATGCTCATAAAACCCCGAGAAACGAACCTATAAAGGAACTATTTCCTTGGGAAGATGTTTTTTACTAAGTAAAAAAAGTAATATAACATTGGTCCACGATAATTATCTATCTGTTAGTACCACATGGCCGGATTGCCTGGTTCTCCCAGCTGTTTACCTATTTCAAAGGTTACATAGTACGGAACACTTCCTGATTTTTATCAAGGCAGAAGCGGATGGTTGGTTGATACGTCCCAAACGTATCTATAATTTCTGCTTGTTCCATGATCTTTTGGGTGACATTGTTATATGTTTTGCTACAGTTTTATAACATTTTACACATATTTGGACTAACCTACTAACTCAGTGCACTGATACGTCTCCGTCGTATCTACTTTTCCAAACTCTTTTGCCCTTGTTTTGGACTCTAATTTGCATGATTTGAATGGAACTAACCCGGACTAACGTTGTTTTCAGCAGAATTGCCATGGTGTTGTTTTTGTGCAGAAATAAAAGTTCTCGGAATGTCCTGAAAATTTACGGAGATTTTTTCTGGAATTAAAGAAAAATACCCGCGCAAAGATCCACCGGAGGGGGCGTGCCAGTGGGCCACAAGCCCATAGGCCGCGGCCACCCCCCTAGGTCGCGCCGTGAGGGCTTGTGGGGCCCACGTGGCACCACCGCCCCCAATCTCAGCTCTATATTTTCCGTTTCGCCTGGAAAAAAAATCAGAGAGAAGGTTTCATCGCATTTTGCGATACGGAGGCGCCGCCACATCCTGTTCTTCATCTGGAGGGCAGATCTGGAGTCCGTTTCGGGCTCCGGAGAGGGGAAATCGTCGCCATCGTCATCATCAACCTTTCTCCATCGACAATTCCATGATGCTCTTCATCGTACGTGAGTAATCTATTCGTAGGCTTGCTGGATGGTGATGAGTTGGATGAGATCTATCATGTAATCGACTTAGTTCTTGACGGGGATTGATCCCTAGTATCCACTATGTTCTAGATTGATGTTGCTACTATGCTTAATGTTTGTCACTAGGGCCCAAGTGCCATGATTTCAGATCTGAACCTATTATGTTGTCGCCAATATATGTGTGTTTTAGATCCTATCTTGCAAGTTGTAGTCACCTACTATGTGTTATGACCCGGCAACCCCGGAGTGACAATAGCCAGAACCACTCCCGGAGATGACCATAGTATGAGGAGTTCATGTATTCACCAAGTGTTAATGCGTTGGTCCGGTTCTTTATTAAAAGGAGAACCTTAATATCCTGTAGTTTCCATTAGGACCCCACTGCCACGGGAGGGATGGACAATAGATGTCATGCAAGTTCTTTTCCCTAAGCACGTATGACTACATACGGAATACATGCCTACATTAGATTGATGAACGGGAGCTAGTTACATATCTCTCCGTGTTATAGTTGTTACATGATGAATCACATCCGTCACACTCATCCATCACCGATCCACTGCCTACGAGTCTTTTACTACTGGTTCTCGCTACGTTACTTTGCCTAGGCTTGTCCCTTGCTACTAAAGGGATTGGGCCACTCTGCTGCTGTTTTCACTTGTTGCTTTGCTACTGTTGTTACTTGTTACTTTGTTGCTGCTGCTACTATTGTTCCTTACTACTCCGTTGTTACTTCTTGCAAGACTTTCTTGGCGTTGTTGCCGGGCAAGGTAAGCGGCACTTACATCCTGTCAGCAAGGCTTTTCCTGGCACCGTTGCTATCATACTACCTTGCTACTGATACTTTGCTTGCAGAGACTAATCTTTCAGGTGTGGTTGAATCTGACACATTCAGCTGCTAATGCTTGAGAATATTCTTTCGCTTCCCGTCTTGGCGAATCAACAAATTTGGGTTGAATAATCTACCCTCGAAAACTGTTGCAATCCCATACGCTTGTGGGACATCAAGGCTTTTTCTGGCGCCGTTGCCGGGGAAGCCAAGTCAAGAATATTCTCCCGTCAACGTGCCTTTTTCTGGCGCCGTTGCCGGGGAGGCACAGCTATATTCTCTGAGTCACTTGGGATTTTCATCTGCTGATCAATATGAGGAATCTGAAAGATCCAAGAACTAAAATCTTGCCTTCCACTATGAGGAGAGGTAAGGAACTACCATCTAGCTTTGCACTTGATTCACCTTCAATTTTGAGTAAATTTGCGACTTCGCCTCCTGCTAGAAATCTTGATATGTCGCATGTGCTTGATAATGCTACTTCTGTTGTCCATGATGCTATGCTAGATAATATGCCTGATGATGCTATGCTAGATACTATGCGTGATGATGCTATGCTTGATACTATGCCTGAGGATGCTATGCTTGACACTGCTTTGCCACTTGGTGCATTCCTTGATGCACATATTGCTAGAGTTGCTGCTAGATGTGATGATACTTCTGAAACTGCTGATACTATTGAAGTAGAACCTGCTACTATGCCTGAATTGCCTGATATGCCTGATACGCGCTATGTTATGGAGGGAGAGATAGTTGAGGATTTTCTTGCGTGTAAGGATAGCTATGATGTTGAGAAACTTCTGCGCAAGTGGAAAGAAAAATCTGTGAACGCTAGGATGAAATACGACACGAAGTTTGCTACTTCGCCTATCTTTGTGACCGATAAGGATTATGAATTCTCTATCGACCCTGAGTTAATCACTCTGGTCGAATCTGATCCCTTTCACGGTTACGAGTCCGAAACGGTTGTAGCCCATCTTACCAAACTGCACGATATAGCCACCCTATTCACTAGTGAGGAAAAGATCCGCCACTACTATATGCTCAAGCTATTTCCTTTCTCGCTAAAGAATGATGCTAAGACTTGGTTCACTTCTCTTGCTCCTGGTTGTGTGCGTACCCCCCAGGATATGATCTACTACTTCTCTGAAAAATATTTCCCTGCCCATAAGAAGCAAGCTGCCTTGCAGGAAATATACAACTTTGCTCAAGCTGAAGAAGAGAGTCTCCCACAAGCTTGGGGGAGGCTTATCCAGCTACTGAATGCTTTGCCTGATCACCCTCTTGAGAAGAATGAAATACTTGATATCTTCTATAATGGACTTACCGATGCTTCCAAAGACCACCTAGATAGTTGTGCTGGTAGTGCTTTTAGGGAACGAACTGTAGAACAAGCTGAGATTCTATTGAATAACATCTTGTGCAATGAGAATGCTTGGACTATTCCCGAACCACCTCCTAAGCCAACTCCGAAGAAAAGAGGTATTCTATTCCTCAGTCCTGAAGATATGCAAGAAGCCAAGAAATCTATGCGAGAGAAAGGCATTAAATCTGAAGATGTCAAAAATCTACCACCTATCGAAGAGATCCATGGTCTCGATAACCCGATACAGGTAGTAGAAGTAAATTCTCTGCGTAGGTTTGATGAGAGTGAAATTCCTTTTCATAAACCTGCTAGCTTATGCATGGATGAATTTGATAACTTTGTTGCCAAACAACAGAGCTTCAATGATTATGTTAGCACAAAATTGGAACAGAATGCTCGTATGCTTAGTCATTTAAGTGCTTGTGTGGACAGAAACGTCAATGATCTTAAGCTTCTGAGTAAACATGCCTCTATGGTTACTACTCACGTAGAACAAGTACTTAAAGCTCAAAATGACTTGCTCAATGAGTTGAATGACAATTCCGTTAGAGTCGTTAGTACAGGCGGTAGAATGACCCAGGAACCTCTGTATCCTGAGGGTCATCCGAAGAGAATTGAACAAGATTCTCAAGGAGTTAGCACTGATGCACCTAGTCATCCTAGAAAGAAGAAGAAAGATGATAGGGATGTGCACGCTAGCAACCCTGTTGCCGCTACACCCGAGAGTCCAAACAATGCCTCTGTCTCTGATGCTGAAACATAATATGGTGATGAACATGAGCCTAATGATGATATCAATAGTGATGTTCATGTTGATGCTCAACCTAGCAATGAAAAGGATGTGGAGATTGAACCTGATCTTGATAACCCACAGCCTAAGAATAGAAGATACGATAAGAATGACTTCGCTGCTAGGAAGCACGGTAAAGAAAGGGAGCCATGGGTTCAGAAACCTATGCCCTTTCCTCCCAAACCATCCAAGAAAAAGGATGATGAGGATTTTGAGCGCTTTGTTGAAATGATCAGACCTGTCTTTCTGCAAATGCATTTGACGGATATGCTCAAGATGTCTCTATATGCTAAGTACATGAAAGATATTGTGACTAATAAGAGGAGGATACCTGATCTTGAGATCTCCGCCATGCTTGCTAATTACACTTTCAAGGGTGGAACTCCCAAGAAACTAGGTGATCCTGGTGTGCCTACTATACCTTGCTCCATTAAAGGCAACTACGTTAGAACTGCGTTATGCAACCTTGGAGCCGGTGTTAGTGTTATGCCTCTCTCTCTTTATCGTAGACTTGAACTGGATAAGTTGACACCCACTAAAATCTCTCTCCAAATCAACTGCTTTCTCTATCGGCATTTGCGAGGATGTGCCTGTTGTGGTTGCTAACACCACTATCTTAACAGACTTTGTTATCTTGGATATTCCCGAGGACGATAATATGGCTGTCATCCTCGGAAGACCCTTTTTAAACACCGCAGGGGCTGTTATAGATTGCAACAAAGGCAATGTCACTTTCCATGTCAACGGTAATGAGCATCCGGTGCACTTTCCGAAGAAACAATATCGAGTACATTGCATCAATGCTATCAAAAAAACTTCATCAATTCTTATTGGGAGCTTTGAATGCCCTGTTCATCGTGTCAAGATGAAGTCTGATTTGCTTGTTGGGGAGATACACATCCCCATTGAGGTGACTTAGTGACTATTCGGAAATTCTTTGTCTTCTTTTGCGATTCGAGAAAGTTTTGTCGAGGGGATTTGATCAACCACATTGACGGATTTCTTTCGATGACCATGAGATGGATGAATCGAGGAGTCACAAACCTCTGTTCCAAGCTTTCACCTTCCATTGCTTAGAAGAAAAATGATAGGTTTAGTTTAGTTCTCCCTGTTTTCTATTTTAGCATCCGGTGAAAAAATACCCCGAAAAACAAAGTTCTCCGAACGCTGTGAAAATCAACTATGATTTTTTCTAGATTTTTTGAAAAATACTGGGACAAAGAGTCTGTCTGGGGGGCACACCAGTGGGCGACAAGCCCTAGGGGCGCGGGCACCCTCCTGGCCGCGCCACCCAGGCTTGTGGGGCCCACAGGCACCCCCCCCCCCACTCATTCTTGCTCCCATCCAGTTCTCCTACCTCCGGAAAAAATCGTTTCGCAGCTCAAACCTGTGTTCTTGCTCCTCTTGCTGGGATTTCGATCTCTTTGCTCAAATCACCGTTCTCCGAACTGTTTTGGGTAAATTACTCCTTGGTAAGTGACTCCTCCATTGGTCCAATTAGTTTTTGCTCTGGTGCCTTATACTCTGCGTATTTTTGCTGCCTTGGTGACCATTTTCTTGAGCTTTGCATGCTAATTCTAGCTGGTCCCAAGTAGTTTTGATGCGTAATATGGTCTCTAGGCACTTGTTGGAGTAGTTGCTACAAGTTTAGTTGAACCTTGTTCACTTTCCCTTTGGGTCACTAAAAATTTCAGAAAAGGAAGATGTTCAGGAGAAGCTTTCATGGCGATTCCTCAAGCAAGAGAGGTCCTCGTCTGGCGATTAGGGAGCCTGATCCTTACCAATCTTGGGACGCGCAGGTACAACCGTGTGAATGGCCTTCTAATGAATTTATGATTGAGGCAGGTTTCAAAGATGAGTTTGATGCACTTGTTCGCAACGTCGGACTCGAATAATTCATCTCCGATAAATGTGAACAGTATGTTGCTCTCACTGCCTCTTTTGTTCGTAGATTCAAATTTTCAGCTGGCCGTGAGCCATCGGTGCTGTTTAATCTCTATGATAAATCGTATACCATGGATTTAGAGGATTTCAGTAGAATTTGCAAAATACCTACTTGGGGTAGCCTCAGTGATCCTCCTAAATCTTCGGTTAGAGATTTTTGCGTTGGTATTACGGTTGGAGAAACTAGAGACATTACGCAAGCTACCATGGGGAGTATTCATTTTCCTGCCTTGCATTACTTTGCCCTCTTCATAGGTAGATGCATTAATGGCAAGATTGAGCATTGTCACCTCTGTGCACCCGACCTTAGTATCCTTAAGAGCACAGTGACAGGTGACAAAAGCTTCAACATGGGAGCTATTATAGCAAGGAGGCTGAATAAGAATGCTATTGAAGGGGATTTCTTTGGTGGGATCTATGCCACTCGCATTGCAAATTTTCTTGGAGTACCCATCCGCGAAGGAGATCCCCCGCTCCATACAGCTTTCCTTGACCGTGTCGCTTTGACACGCTACCAGTTCCTTGAGAGGGATGATGAATACCTCCTATACCGTTTGATATTTAACCGGCAGCGTGTTTTCCATATTACCCTTCCTGCTCCTGCCTTCTTTGACTTTCAGGTAAAACGGAGATATTACATAACCAGAGGAGAGGCAGAGGAGTATGAGAGGGAGTCAAAGGCTGCTTGTCTTCGTGAGGCATCTATTCAGGCAGTGGCTGCACCACTCCCGTATAACCCTCATTATGATTTTGGGTTTCGCCAGGACCATCCTTGGGAGTAGACCAAGTTAGGCCAAAAGCCTAAGCTTGGGGGAGTACGTGTTCTCACCGACTTTACATTCTTGCTTATGCTTTCACTTTGTTAGCCGGTGTTCACACTTTGCCACTGTATCATCCATGCTAGTTTATTTTCTTTTTCTCGTTTTCTTTTCGTGTGTCTGTCTAGTTTGAGAAAACCCAAAAAGATTTTCTTTTTCTTCTTTTGCTTGTTGGGAGCTTTCCCATGTAGATAGTTTTCTTTTTCTTTGGGTCAAGGTAGAAGATCATGATTACAATGTTTAGTGGCTCTTGCATGCATACCTGTTTAGCTTTCAAAGAGCCATATTACTTTGTATTCTCCTTTTTGTTTGCCTGCAGATTCCAGCTTTAGTCCAATGCACGAGCACTCTTATTATTGTTCACATTGTTCGGTCGTGCAAGTGAAAGGCAATAATGACGATATATGATGAAGTGACTGAGCCTGGAAAAGCTGGTATGAACTCGATCTATTTTGTTTTTGTAAATATGACTAGCTCATCATGCCTGATTTAGCTTTGTTGTGAGAGAAACATGTTTGCAATGACAACTTAGAGATCATAGTTGCTTATGCCATGCTTACTTAGCTAGGAGCTTATAATGGTTTGTCTTGGTTGCCCACATGAATGTTGAGATGACTATGATGTAGTATGATAGGATGGTATCCTCCTTTGAATGTTTCAAGTGGCTTGACTTGGCGCATGTTCACGCATGTAGTTGAAAAAAAATCATCATAGCCTCTATGATGTTCATGTTCATGGTAATTTATGTCCTACTCATGCTTGCACTCAATGTTAGTTACTCTTAATGCATTTTGATGACTGTTGTCGCTCTCTAGTTGGTCGCTTCCAAGTCTTTTGCTAGCCTTCACTTGTACTAAGCGGGAATACTGCTTGTGCATCCACTTCCATAAACCCAAAGTTGTGCCATATGAGTCCACCATACCTAGCTATGTGCGGTATCTACCTGTCGTTCCAAGTAAATTTGCATGTGCCACTCTCTAAATCTTCAAGAAATAATTTGTTTTGCATGCCCGAACCGCTCATGTGGTGACACGGGGCTATTAGTATCTTCCATTCTAGGCGTGTTATCCTCGATATGTGTTTATTCGCTATCATTCACGAGAAAGGGGCGAGTAATTGGAATTCCCAGTTCCATGCTCAAATCAAAAAGATAATTGCAAACAAAACTCCCCCAGGATTGATGTTGGTATGGACGGTACCTGTCGTGGTTTTGTCACGGCAGATGTCCTCGTGAAAGGACTTAGTATTGGAGCCATCGCACCTTGGTGGCGACTCAAAGGGGTTGAACGGGAGTGAGACGGCGATTAACCCAGGTTCGGCCCCTCGTGAGGAGGTAAAAGCCTACGTCCTGCTTTGTGTTGTATTGATGGAGTTTCGATTACAAGGAGGGCGTAACTCGCCAGACCTAGCACTCGAAGATTTCTAACCTCCCCTCTTCTTCCCTGGGACTCGCCTTTATATACAGGTCGAGTCCCTAGGGTTTACACGGGTACTTTCCTTTCTACAAACCATGACCCTTACGATCTCTAAGTCGCCACCTTTCCAAAGCTTGGAGACCTTCCCCGTCGTGGACTCCTTCCGGAAGTTGTAAACCGCCATACAACCTTCGGTCCTGCCAGGCCAAAGCCCGAACCATATTTTAGATGAATCGCCAGATTTGGTGACCCGGCCCAACTAGGGCGGGTTATCAACAGATAATATCCCCAACATTAGGCCCCAAATTGACTTGAATTTCCTTCACGCCAATATCCTTACTCAATTAAGGGCGATTCATTTTCACCCCCTTTTATACGCCATGAACTTAACCCGCCATCTGTTGCGGAAAAACTTGAGTCGCCAAACCATTTCTTGTTGGTACCTTCTTATCCATTGAATCCCGGAAAAGATAATGATGTAATCCCTAACGGATCCTTCGGTATCGTTATCCCAAAATTTTCGGGGCGCCATCATGGTGAATCTTTATCTTTTGGTGGTTCCCGCTCGTGGAGCCTCGATCCTAGCGCCTGCCCTGTTAAATAGGCGGGAGGAAGGGACTGGGCGCACTCCACCTACCAGTCTTGTCGCCCTTCTCCTCCCCATTATCGCAGCAAAAACCCTCATCGTCTTCCGAGAGCTCCGCCACCACCCGAGGACCTCGTCATCGTCCGAAAGCTTTGGTGCCGCCCGAGGACTTCGCCGCCATCAAGCACTTCGCCGTGGCTGAGCAGTTCGCCGCCATCGACCGTCTCGCCGTCGTCGAGCACCTCGTCGCCGCCGAACACTTCGTCGCCGCCCGAGGCTTTCGCGCCCGTCTGAGACCTTCATCGCCGTCGACCATGTCCAGCCGAATCCACCAGGTTAGGTTTCTGTCATTCAAGAACAGATCCCAGTTCCTTTTTGATGTTCATCACTGCCACGTTCTTGGCGCTTCCCGAATAGCTTTACTTGTTCCCGATTAATTGGCGGCGATGATGACGAGAAAATCAATGTCTTTCATACCTTTATTTGTTCGGCCTCTATTTGCACACTTAGAGTAGGGCTTCACCAAATCAACAGTATTGTCCCATCTTAGTCGCAAGTTGCCATATCCAGTCATTTTCCGCGTTCATTTCTGTCTGCCCAGTAGATCCATAATCTACCGCTTGTTACGTGAAAACGGTTTGTAGTCTCATACTTCACCATTTTTGGACAAATACCACTGATGCCTTGAAACACCGCTCCCTTAAGTAGCAAAAGTTTCATAAGTCGCCCTGGCAACCTGACCCGGACCTTCGTTGGTGGATCAAAAAATTTCCTCAGCCATCGGGCAAATTATTTGGCGAGTCAAATGAAATTGTTTCACCTCTTTCAGTAGATGTTTGGCGTGTCAATTCACCCGTAATTTTATCCCTTTGTAGCATGGGCGCCGTTTTCAAAAGTGACTGGCTCCCCACCAAGGTTAATGATGCCATACTAGATGATTATGTGAAAACGGGAAATTTGGACCCTCGGGATGTTATCGGTTGGCGCACCGGGTTAGGAGAAGAAATCCCCAATCCCAAAGAAGGGGAAATAGTTGTTTTCATTGAACACCTTGAGCGGGGTTTTAAGCCGCGTGGATCGAAGTTCCTCAGAGACGCCATGGCTTTTATGAATGTCCGCCTCCAAGATATAGGGCCCAACTCGATAAGCAATCTATGCCAGTTCCAGGTGTTTTGTGAGGCTTACTTGCGGATGGAACCCTCAGTTCCCTTATTCTGGTACTTCTTCCACTTAAATCGCCAAACAGAATTTCACAATGGCCCCATCCTGGAGCTTGGTGGTGTAAATGTTCAGCGCCGCAGGGATAGCCCATTTCTGTCACTCGGCATGCCAAGCCACCCCAAAGGCTGGGGCGAGTCTTGGTTCTATTGTCAAGAGACCTCGCCTGAGGGAGAAAACAAACTTCTAGGTTATAGGGAAGATCGCCTTCCAACGAATTTGAAACTCCCAGACAAGCTCACCAAAGAGGAGGAGTCAGATTTTATCCCAGTATTGTCCGAGTTAAGATCTTTGACAAACAACAGCCTTACTGGGGTTTACTTGATCCGTTGCTGGGTCGAATGGCATATCCTCCCTTTAAGTCGCCGGGACGGGTTAATGTGTGAATTCGACGGCACCTTACATCATCCTCAGTGCTACTTCCACACGGCTCTGATGGAAAGTGACATTGTTACCATCATCAAGAAGCTGACCGACGAGCCCGCGGGAAAATGCGGCCAAATAGATCTCAAACCTTTCTGCAAGATTAACCCGTCACCAAAGGTAAATAACTTTAACCCGCCTCTTGTCTTTTACTTCTTATGTCTTATTCGAACTATGACCTCTTATAAAAATATGCCATTTCAGAAAGGTTGTAAATTTTGGTCCAAGAGGCCAAAAAAGTCAGCCATGAAGCAAGCTAGGCCGCCTCCAAAGAAGAAATCCAAGGGCAAGGGCAAAGCTGTTGTTACCGAACCATCTGAGGCCGATGAATCCCAAGTCGGCGATGCACCTTCGGAGGTAAAAAAACCTATCCTCTTTTAAATCGCCATCCATTACTGATAACTTTGTATTTACACCTTTGCATCTCTTGAGTAGAATTAAGACAATGAAAGCCAGGAGGATTCTGTAGAGGTAATTTCTGTTTCCTCTGATTCATCTCCTTCTCCACCTAAGCCGGCCAGGCGAATTTGTGGGAAAGTTCCCCTCTCACACCCAAATGCTTATTTGGATCCAAATTTTCTTCTGAAGAAAGCAAAACACACTTGAAATCGGAAAACCCGAAGTCATTCTAGCGATCTGGTGTCCGGTTTACCAACAAGGAACAAGAAAAGGCCAAATGAGGTATCCTTTAACAACACTTCTTCAGGTCTTTTTGGATCGCATTTGTAACTCGCTTATATCTTCGAAGTACAACTTTTGCAGAGTTCTCCTCCTACATCTGGCGACTCAGTAATGTCGGCACTTCCACCGATGATCCGTGTCCCTGGGTAAATCTTTGATAATATTTACTTTTAGTCTGATGGTGATAAATTTTCAGTCCTTTAAACGCACCCCCTTCTCCTTTTAGGGCACAGGCGAAGAAAAGAAAAACTGGCGGGTCAACTCCTATCACAATTTCGGAGCCTATCGAAAAGTCGGCGCCGGTCCACGATAACCCGGACCAAGACAAACCTGAAGATCAAGTGGATCTCCCCAGCTCTCCCAAGGAAACCATGGATGCACCTAACCCGCCAAGTCCATTGACAACAGTAGAAGACCCGGACGCTGTAATTATCACTGGTACTAGCTTCTCTAAACCGGCCACAGCGGTTTTATCGAAGCATGTATCATCATCAGCTCAACCTATTCCTGAGCATGAACTCTCCAAGGCTAAGCTCTCCCAATATGAACATCTGGAATTCATAGAACTTTGCTCTCGCTTTGCAAGTCGCCTGGAGGCAAGTTATGAGATGGAGAAGAGCCTGCTTGGATGCTGAAGAACAAACATGAGGTACATTTTGTCGTACACTATATTATCCCCATTAACCCCCAAGGGCCGGGTCATCAGTAAAAATATGAGACGGGCCTTGATGATTTGAAAAACTTTTGACCTGTAACCCCCAAGGGTCGGGTCATCAGTAAAAAGATGAGCCGGATCTTGATGATTTGAAAAACTTTCGACCAGTAACCCCCAAGGGCCGGGTCATCAGTAAAAAGATGAGCTGGGTCTTGATGTTGTATAATTTTGTCTGAAAAAATTATACATTAGCCCCCAAGTGTCAGGGATGTTGCTTGCAATAATTCTCGGACTTGCCCCTTAACTATATGCTTCAACAGGAATCTCTTATCCAAACTGAATCAGCACTTGGCGACTTGAAGAAAATCTTATCTGATCAGCGGGATGCCCGGGCCAAATCAGAAGAGAAGTATCAACTGGTCTTATCTGAGATGGAAAAGCTAAAAGCCGACTTTAAAAGGGCTCAAGTTGATCAAGATGTTTTAACAAAGCGAGCAGAAAAAGCTAAAGCCAAGTTGAATACTGTGCAACAGGAGCTGTCCAGCTTAAAACGACATATCTCAAACATGGCGCAAGCCGTCTTTGGTAAAAAACAACTTTGGACCTTTGTAAACAAATAACTTTTATCTAAGTAGCTGATTATCATTACCCCTTATACAGGTCCGAGAGCCGCCAACCTTCAGGATGATTGCGTCCTGACGCTGAAGGCAATTTACATGCTGACGGAGCAGCTATATACCGGGAGTGTACTGACGGTGAAAGTGGTGATGGGCGCCAAGGAACCTATAACATCAATAAAGAAGATGCTTGGCTGCTTATCCACTCTTCCTCCCCAAATTGGCGAGTTAACTCGGTCAGCCGCCCAAAAAGGAGCGCTGACTACACTGAGTCGGTGCTTGGCATATGCTCCAGAGATAAACTCAGAAGAAGTAGCGGCGGGCTTTCCTCAACTCAAGGATGATGGATCATAATTCGCCGAAGAGGACTACCAGCGTGTTGTCAAGGACTCCCGTTTGGCGGCGACTCAGCTTGCTGCAAGCCTGGACTTATCAAAATACCAAGCCGCTTATGACAACAAGAACAAGAAGGTTAACCCGCCAACCTTTGTGACGACCAGCTTAACTCCACATCGACCCAAGAATCCTTTTGACTTGGACGCGGATCTCTCATCAGTCCTGACCGATGAAGATGAATTTGCCGCATTATCCAAGTGTAACTGGGTACTGGGCGACTTGCAAATTGAGGTCGGCCAAAGCTCGCAGCACGCTGATCCAAGGGCATCAGCAGAATAAAATTTCATCGATTTGGCCATGAGAGCCATGTAATAGGTCTCTTTAGGAATCAAAACTGCTTCTGTGACACCTTAAAAAATCCTTATGTCGCCCTTAAGGCATTTTGAAATGCTTGACCCGCCATTTGAGGCTTTTTATCATAATACTTTACCCGCCATTGAGGCCTTTTTATGATGCTTAATCTGCCATGGCTAGAGTGATTTTGATCATCAACCTGTTCTAAGCTTGAAAACATATCATAAGATCATCAACCATGGCTAGAGGCGAGTCAGAAAAAAAAGTCTGAAAAACCTTCTGGCAGTGCCAGGGAGGTAAAAAATAGCAACTTCGTCGGCTCATAAGGTCGCGACAGGATAGGGCAAGTCAAACAAGCTCAAGCGCCACCCAAAATAATAATTTCGTCGGCTCATAAGGTCGCGACAGGATAGGGCGAGTCAAACAAGCTCAAGCGCCACCCAAGATAATAATTTCGTCGGCTCATAAGGTCGCGACAGGATAGGGCGAGTCAAACAAGCTCAAGCGCCACCCAAGATAATAATTTCGTCGGCTCATAAGGTCGCGATAGGATAGGGCGAGTCAAAACAAGCTCAAGCGCCACCCAAGGGAGACTTTTGTATCAAAAGCCCAAGTATTTAGACCGGCTGATCAGGCACAAGTCAAGCTTCAGTGAAGTTGGTTCAATGAACCAATGGTCTCTCTATTTTCCATGTGAGGCACTTGCCGGTACCAGACATGTTTTAACCAAAGCAAGTTCAGGGTCCATTAGAGGAATAACTCGCCAAGAGTTCATGGGTCCATATGGCGATTCGGCCAACACACAGTCCAGTATAACCATTTGTAATGCAGTAACTTTTCGCAGGCCAAATGGGTAATAAAATTGATCTCAATGAGAGGAAGCCCCCAAGTCGGGAGGCGTTTAATTTTATTGCTTTATAAGAAATGAAAAACTTACAAAATGTAGAGATTAAGAGCTCAAGTGAAATAAGGCCGCAAGTGGGCAATATTCCAGGGGCGAGTCGACTCAGCCTCCGTGGTTGGCCTGTTAGGCCGGAGATCCACCAGATAGTAAGACCCGTTGTGAAGATTTTTGCTGACGACGAACGGTCCTTCCCATGGTGGTGATAACTTATGCATGCCAGCGCGATCTTGTATCGACCGAAGCACTAAGTCGCCTTCCTGAAAGGTTCGGCTCTTGACCCGGCGGCTGTGATAACGCCGTAAGTCCTGCTCATAAATGGCCTATCGGGCTGCAGCCAAATCACGCGCCTCCTCTAAGGCGTCCAAAGAGTCTTGACGCGACAGTTCGTTGTCCTGTTCCACATAAGCGGTGACTCTAGGCGAGTCATGCCTTATGTCAGTGGGAAGAACAGCTTCTGCTCCATAGACCAGAAAGAAAGGGGTAAAACTCGTGGACCGGTTCGGGGTGGTCCGGATGCTCCATAGCACTGAAGGAAACTCCTCAACCCAACATCACGGGGTTCTTTCCAAGGGAACCATGAGTCGGGGCTTGATTCCCCGTAAAACTTCCTCGTTCGCCCGCTCCACCTGTTCATGAGATTCTGGGTGAGCAACCGCAGAAACATCAAGCCAGATATGCTCTCGACGGCAAAACTCCTGCATCGCCCCTTGAGACAGATTAGTGCCATTGTCAGTAATGATACTGTGCGGATATCCAAACCGTAAAATCAACTTTTTCAAGAATTTGACCGCCGTCTCCGCATCGCAAGCTCCAACAGGCTCTGCCTCAACCCACCTGGTGAATTTATCAACCGTCACCAGCAAATGGGTTTTCTTGTTGGATGACATTTTAAAGGGGCCGACCATGTCTAACCCCCAGACCACGAAAGGCCAAGTGATAGGAATCATCCTTAGTTCTTGAGCCGGCACATGAGCCTGTCGCCCATAACGCTGGCATCCATCGCATCAACAAACTATCTCCTCTGCATCTGCATGAGCCGTCAACCAAAAGAAACCATGACCGAATGCCTTTGAAACCAAAGAACGTGACCCGGTGTGATGCCCACAATCTCCGAAATGAATGTCATTTAGAATTATGCACCCTTCTTCGGAGGAAACACATCGTTGAAAAACCCCGAAGGTACTTCGCTTATATAATTCGTTGTTGATGATCACCATGGATTTGCTTCGCCGAACAATTTGGTGGGCCAAAACTTCATCTGTTGGTAACTCACCTCGGGCGAGATAGGCCGGATAGGGAAGAACCCAATCCGGCGTAACGTGGAGAGCCGCCACGAACTGAGACTCAGGATCTGGTATCGCCAACTCCTCCTCTGATGGCAAACTCACGGAGGGACTATGCAAAGTATCCAGAAAAACATTGGGGGGAACCGGCTTTCGCTGGGAACCGAGACGCGGAAGGGCATCAGACGCCTCGTTAAGGCGCCGGTCAATGTGATCAACCTGATAGCCATGGAAATGACCCACCACATCGGACACAGCCCTCCTGTAAGCCGCCATCACGGGGTCTCGAGAATCCCAAGTGCCTGAAACTTGCTGAGCCACCAGATCAGAGTCGCCAAAACATCTGACCCGCGTAAGGTTCATCTCCTTGGCGAGTCGCAAGCCGTGAAGTAAACCTTCGTATTCTGCAGCATTGTTGGTGCACGAAAACATGAGTCGGAGGACATAACAGAATTTGTCTCCTTGAGGGGATACCAGTAGCACACCAGCCCCCGAGCCTTCCAACTATCTGGATCCGTCAAAATAAATAGTCTAGTATGTAAGATCAGGCCTGTCTTCCGGGGCCTGTAACTCGGTCCAATCATTGACGAAATCAACCAAGGCTTGAGATTTGATGGCCGTGCGAGGGGTGTATCATACGTGATGCGGCCCAAGTTCAATCGCCCACTTGGCAATCCGCCCTGTTGCCTCCCGATTCTGGATGATGTCCCCAAGGGGGGTGGAACTAACCATCATGATGGGATGTTCTTTAAAATAATGTTTAAGCTTCCGACTCGCCATAAACACCCCATACACTAATTCCTGCCAATGTGGGTATCGTTGCTTGGAAAGAGTTAGCACTTCGCTGATAAAATACACCGGGCGCTGCACAGGGTATTCTTTTCCTTCCTCCTTCCTTTCAACGCCCACCGCCACACTTACTGCTTTGGAGTTTGCCGCAATATACAAAAGCATGGGCTCCTTCTCAGTCGGGGCGGCCAAGACCGGCGGGTTGACCAGTTGCTGTTTCAAAGCTTCGAAAGCTTCATCAGCTTCATCTATCCAAACAAAATGGTCAGATTTCTTTAGCAATTGATAAAGGGGAATCGCCTTTTCTCCCAGGCGGCTTATGAAGTGACTTAAGGCCGCAATGCGACCCGCCATCCGTTGGACTTGGTTAACATTTGTTGGCTCCCCAAGGGAAGTAACTGCTTCGATTTTGTCTGGGTTAGCTTCGATGCCACGCTCAGACACCAGGAAGACCAACAATTTTCCTGCAGGAACACCAAAAACACACTTGGTGGGATTTAGCTTCATCTGATATACCCGCGGATTATCAAAAGTTTCCTTGAGATCTTCCAATAATGTCTCCCCCTGGCAGGTTTTAATCACAATGTCATCGACATAGGCGTGGACGTTGCGTCCGATTTGGCTACGGAGGCAATTCTGGATGCAGCGCTGATAAGTCGCCCCTGCACTCTTGAGTCCAAATGGCATGGACACATAGCAAAAAGCCCCAAAGGGGGTTATAAAGGTTGTTTTCTCTTGATCCTCCACGGCCATCTTGATTTGGTGATATCCAGAGTAGGCGTCCAAGAAGCACAAACGTTCGCATCCCACCACCGAGTCAATAATCTGGTCGATGCGGGGAAGAGCGAAAGGATCTTTTGGACAAGCTCTGTTGAGGTCCGTGTAATCAATGCAAATACGGAAGGTACCATTCTTTTTTAGCACCAAGACCGGGTTAGCCAACCATTTGGGGTGAAAAACTTCTATGATGAATCCGGCGGCCAAGAGACGGGCAACCTCTTCCCCGATTGCCTTGCGTCGTTCCTCGTTAAACCTACGAACATACTGCTGGATGGGTTTTGCCTTTGGGTCAACATTAAGATGGTGCTCAGCGAATTCTCTTGGCACACCAGGCATGTCAGAAGGTTTCCATTCGAAGATGTCCCGATTCTCACGGATGAATTTGAGGAGCGCGCTTTCCTATTTGGGATCCAGACCCGTCCCAATGGTGAACTGCTTGGTTGAGTCGCCAGGAATGAAATCAACCGTTTTAGTGTCATCCGTTGGTTTGAACTTGAGGGGCGGCTCAACATCTGTCGTTGGCTTTTTTAAGGGCGGCATATCAGCCGGATCAACATTGGCCTGATGATATTTGAGCTCCTCTGCAGCGCAGGCGACCTCCGCGTAAGCCGCGTCCCCTTCTTCACATTCCCTTGCAATCCTTCTATCACCATCAACCGTGATGGGTCCTTTAGGACTAGGCATCTTGAGTTTAAGGTAAACATAGCATGGGCGAGCCATGAACCGGGCGTAAGCCGGTCGCCCAAACAGCGCATGGTAGGGGCTTTTCAATTTGACCACCTCAAACATCAGCGACTCACTCATGTAGTTAGATGATGTTCCAAATGCAACTGTGAGTCTGACTCGGCCTATGGGGTACGCTGATTTGCCTAGGACGATTCCGTGGAATACCGTGGTTGAAGGCATCAAATCTTTTTCCAACAGGTTCATCCTTTGGAAAGTGTCAAAATACAAAATATTGATGCTGCTGCCACCATCCATTAGTACTTTCGACAAGGTATACCCCCCAAATTGGGGAGCCACGACCAACGCTAAGTCGCCGGGATTGTCAACTCTTGGCGGGTGATCCTCCCTGCTCCATGATATGGTCTGCTCGGACCAGTGGAGGTACCTAGGGAGTGCCGGCTCAGACACACTTTACGCTCGGTGACTCACCTTTTTATCACGCCTGCAAGCATTGGTGGTGAAAACGTGGTACTACCCATTGCTTAACTGTTTGGGGTTGTTGCGGAAGCCGCCGTTGTCATCCTCGCCCTGCGAAGCCCCTGTGGGGGTGGTTGCTGAAAAACTCCGGGCGGGTTATACCGTCGCTGGTGATGCACCGGATACTAGTCACTGCTCGGCTGCGAGCCACCCTGAGCCCCCGGTTCGGGAAAACCGCCGAAGGGGTTCTAACGTTGGTTGGGTGCACCGAACTGTTCCTGCCGTTGGTCCGGGTCACCGCTTTGCCCTTTTTTGATCGCCTCTGCCCGAAACTCCCGCATCACGTAGCAGTCCTCCCAGGAATGAGTCACCGGGCCGTCTGCCATGGCGTGGTGCGGGCAGGGGCCTTTGAGTAACTCATTATAGTTGCCCGGCTTTTTGCCACTGTAACCCCTACTTTTCTTCTGGCGCTGGTTGCCATTATTGGTGTTGGTGTTGGCGACTAAGTCTGAAGACTCTTCCTGTTGCCTTCTCTTGCTATTTGCTCCCTGATTGTGGTGGGCCCGCCCCTAGAACCGGGTATGATTTTTGGATGATTCGCCCTTTCTTGGGGAGTTAGTCTTGCCACCATCCTCACCGGGATCTTTGGTGTCGTCCGCCTCAGTGTACCTAGTGAGGGTATCCATTAGCTCCCCCATGTCTTGGACCTTCCGTTTGAGTCGCCCCAACTTCTGCACCAAAGGTTCATAGTGGCAATTATGCTCGAGGATCAGTACAGCCTGAGCCGCCGTAATGCCGTCTGACGAGTGAATGATTTCTGCGACCCACCGTGACCAGTGGTGGGCCGACTCATCGGGGCGTTGAACGCAGTGCTGTAGATCGACAATTGTCATTGGACGCTTGCAGGTTCCTCGGAAGTTTTTGATGAAACGCTCTTTCAATTCAGCCCAAGTTTGGATGGAGTTGGGAGGTAAGTCTTTTAACCAAGTACGCGTCGTCCCTTCGAGCATCATTGTGAAGTATCTGGCGCAAACTGCTTCATTTGCGTCGAGCATGTCCATGGCAATTTCATAACTCTCGACCCACGACGCCGGCTCAAGGTCCGGAGTGTAGTTAGGCACCTTTCTTGGCCCTTTAAAATCCTTGGGCATTCGTTCATTGCGAAGGGCGGGAGCCAAGCACGACACCCCCACTCGTCCACCGCTCCCGATAAGAGGGGCTGGGTCGTGATGATTCTGGCCTGGCGGGTCGTGATGATCAGGCGAGTTGTCTTGGGGAATGAGCCACGGTCCGCTGTTTACAGCGGGCTGGTCCTCCGGCCGACTCCTGGTGCGGCTTGCCTGGGGAGTGGAGTGCAGCCTATCTAGGCTATGTGAGAACTGGGCATTTTGAACCTCCGTCGTCTTCAACATCTCAATGGTGTTCCTTGCCTCTATCTCGGCAGGAGTGTTGCCGTGAATCGAAAGGGATTCCAAATGGCGAGTTGCGGCAAGGACGTTGTCCACCGGGTTGGAGAAGTGACCTTGAGGTGTCCGGAATCGGGGGACGCGATCCGCAACTGGCTGGAACGGCGGGTTAGGCGGCTGGCCCGGCCCTCCCCCCGGGGCGGCTCCCATCCCGGGAGTTCACAGAGTGTCGAACAGGCGGGTCGGGTTGAGATCGGGGGGGCAAGCGGCCCTGATGTCTCCGCTGATGGACCGCGTCAGATGCACGCTGGTGCCTTTCGAGCCGCCCGTTGTCAGTATTTCGGCGAGCTATCTCAGCGGTAATTGCTTGCCGGGTTTCGATCCTGGCAGACTCCACCTCGGCATCTCGCTGAGCCTTTGCCACCGCTTCCCTCAGTTTCGTCAGTTCCGTGTTTACCGCTTCCTGGTTCTCCGGTGTGATGGGGGTCGCCATGAGCCTTGTAATTTTCGCTGCTAATTCCACCAAGATAGTGGCCGGGCTTCTAGACGTCTCGCCACCTCCGCCTGTCGGGTTTGGCGAGGGTTGAGTTGCCCCAGCCATGTAAACGGCGATCTGACGACGAGTTCGGTCAAGAACTTCGGGGTCCATGGCCAGCGACAAGCCCCCAAGATAGTCCCCATGTAGAGACTGGATTGAATCCGAATCGCCCATGGACGATTCGTCGTCAGTATTAACCGGCGTGATTTCCTGGGTCGCTGAGTGTTCTGGTTCCTCAGATCCCTGCGTGAACCCAACAAAAACTGGGCGGGTTAGATTTGGCGTTACGACCGGGCGGACGTACCTGGCCGGCTCAACGATGTCGGAGGAGATGTCCGGCTCAGGCACGGGTGATCCAATCATGCCAATGAAGACGCTGATCTTGCCGAAGGGGACCCTGTAACCCGATTCAATCGAATACGCCTCGAGCCCCCAAGACAGGTTGTTGATGTAGTACTTCCCACAGCGGCTCCGGGTCATGAGCCCCGTCGCGTAGCTCCCAAACCCTGGTAGGGCTCCCTTTGAGAACTCAACTCCACCGTGCGCAGGCCCCACGGTGGGCGCCAACTATCGTGGTTTTGTCACGGCAGATGTCCTCGTGAAAGGACTTAGTATTGGAGCCATCGCACCTTGGTGGCGACTCAAAGGGGTTGAACGGGAGTGAGACGGCGATTTACCCAGGTTCGGCCCCTCGTGAAGAGGTAAAAGCCTACGTCCTCCTTTGTGTTGTATTGATGGAGTTTCGATTACAAGGAGGGTGTAACTCGCCAGACCTAGCACTCGATGATTTCTAACCTCCCCTCTTCTTCCCTGGGACTCGCCTTTATATACAGGTCGAGTCCCTAGGGTTTACAAGGGTACTTTCCATTGTACAAACCGTGACTCTTACGATATCTAAGTCGCCACCTTTCCAAAGCTTGGAGACCTTCCCCGTCGTGGAATCCTTCCAGAAGTTGTAAACCGCCATACAACCTTCGGTCCTGCCAGGCCAAGGCCCGAACCATATTTTAGATGAATCGCCAGATTTGGTGACCCGGCCCAACTAGGGCGGGTTATCAACAGATAATATCCCCAACTGTACCCGAGGATTCGACTAGCCGTGGAGTGTGATTGATTGGTGGTGGGGAGTCAAAACTTTACTTTTTTGTTTGCGAACCGCCTATAGCATGTGTAGCGTGGAAGATGTTGAGAACTCTTAGTCATTGCGTTGACAATGAAAGCATGCCACCCAAAATTATTATCTCTGTTTTCAAAGCTTGAGCTCTGGCACCTCTGCAAATCAATGCTTCCCTCTGTGAAGGTCCTGTCTATTTATGCTCGTGTTGAGTCATCCTCCTCTTACAAAAGCACCAATTAGAGAGCACCTCTGTCATTTTTATGCTTTTCTTTTAACTCTGTTGAGTATGACTCTGACTGGATCTTCTTTGCCATGAATTACAATGTTTAGTCAGCCCTTGGTCTTTGAAGGTTCTCTGCATTTATGTTTTGCGGTCTCAGAAAGAGCTAGCGAGATACCATCTGTTCGCACTGCTTCATGTTGTTTTGATTGAAGTGTTGACACTTGAGGCTTATTATTATTTGCTTGCTAGTGGATTATGCCATTGATATGAGTTTACCGTGATACCTAGATTTCATTTGCTTATGTAGTTTGCTTGTGATGTTGCTGAAATTCTGGTTATGAGTTAGACATAGTTGCAACAACAAGATCAAACAGAGTTCGTCAAAGTTTTTCTTTTGCCTCTCTCAGTTTGTGAACTGAGTTGCTTGAGGACAAGCAAGGCTTTAAGCTTGGGGGACTTGATACGTCTCCATCGTATCTACTTTTCTGAACTCTTTTGCCCTTGTTTTGGACTCTAATTTGCATGATTTGAATGAAACTAACCCGGACTAACGTTGTTTTCACCAGAATTGCCATGATGTTGTTTTTGTGCAGAAATAAAAGTTCTCGGAATGTCCTGAAAATTTACGGAGATTTTTTCTGGAATAAAAGAAAAATACCTGCGCAAAGATCCACCGGAGGGGGCATGCGAGTGGGCCACAAGCCCACAGGCCGCGGCCACCCCCTAGGTCGCGCCGTGAGGGCTTGTGGGGCCCACGTGGCACCACCGCCCCCAATCTCAGCTCTATAGTTTCCGTTTCGCCTGGAAAAAAAATCAGAGAGAAGGTTTCATCGCATTTTGCGATACGGAGGCGCCGCCACATCCTGTTCTTCATCTGAAGGGCAGCTCTGGAGTCCGTTTCGGGCTCCGGAGAGGGGAAATCGTCGCCATCGTCATCATCAACCTTTCTCCATCGACAATTCCATGACGCTCTTCATCGTTCGTGAGTAATCTCATCGTAGGCTTGCTGGAAGGTGATCAGTTGGATGAGATCTATCGTGTAATCGAGTTAGTTCTTGACGGGGATTGATCCCTAGTATCCACTATGTTCTAGATTGATGTTGCTACTATTTGGCTATGCTTAATGCTTGTCACTAGGACCCGAGTGCCATGATTTCAGATCTGAACCTATTATGTTGTCGCCAATATATGTGTGTTTTAGATCCTATCTTGCCAGTTGTAGTCACCTATGTGTTATGACCCGGCAACCCCGGAGTGACAATAGCCGGAACCACTCCCGGAGATGACCATAGTATGAGGAGTTCATGTATTCACCAAGTGTTAATGCGTTGGTCCGGTTCTTTAGTAAAAGGAGAACCTTAAGATCCCGTAGTTTGCATTAGGACCCCGCTGCCACGGGAGGGATGGACAATAGATGTCATGCAAGTTCTTTTCCCTAAGCACGTATGACTACATACGGAATACATGCCTACATTAGATTGATGAACGGGAGCTAGTTACATATCTCTCAGTGTTATAGCTGTTACATGATGGATCACATCCGTCACACTCATCCATCACCGATCCACTGCCTACGAGTCTTTATCTACTAGTTCTCGCTACGTTACTTTGCCTAGGCTTGTCCCTTGCTACCAAAGGGATTGGGCCACTTTGTTGCTGCTGTCACTTGTTACTTTGTTGCTACTGTTACTTGTTACTTTGCTGCTGCTGCTACTACTACTGTTCCTTACTACTCCGTTGTTACTTGTTGCAAGACTTTGTTGGCGCCGTTGTCGGGCTAGGTAAGCGGCACTTTCATCCTGTCAGCAAGGCTTTTCCTGGCACCATTGCTATCATACTACCTTGCTACTTATACTTTGCTTGCACACACTAACCTTTCAGGTGTGGTTGAATCTGACACATTCAGCTGCTAATACTTGAGAATATTCTTTCGCTTCCCCGTCTTGGCGAATCAACAAATTTGGGTTGAATACTCTACCCTCGAAAACTGCTGCGATCCCATACGCTTGTGGGACATCATGCACCCACTGCCATTTTTTGTCTACTGATGTCCTTTTTGCACGGGCTTTTACCTAATTTTCTGAAGCCTGAAAAAATCCAGAAAAATATATAAAAAAATCAGCGAAACAGAAGCTTCGGGATCACCGAAGGATGGCCAAAGGGGGCCCAGGGGCCTCCTAGGCGGCCTGCTCGTGCGGTAAGGCCCCAGGCCGCGCCAGGAGGTCGCCTGGGTGGGCCCCACCTCCTCCGGTGCCCTCCTTTGGCCCATATTTAGTGTTCCGTGAGGAAACCCTTGCAGATTTCTGGAATCGCGAATTTCTCCATCGTTCCGCCACCGCAGCGCTTCCGAGATAGGGAGCGTTAGGATACCTCTTCCCGGCACCCTGCCGGAAGGAGGATTGACCTCCGGGAGCTTCTCCACCACCATGGACGCCTCCCGGATGTGTCGTGAGTAGTTTCCCTTGGACCATGAGTCCATGACCAGTAGCTATGTGATGTCTTCTTTCCAATCTTGTGTTTCAATGGTTAGTCCTTGTGAGCTGCCCTACATGATCAAGGCATCTATGTAATTCTCTTGATATTGCTATGCTCGATTTGTTGGGATCAGATGGATTGTGAGATTATGTTCAGATTGTTATGAGTTATATATTTGATTTTCCTTTTATATTAAGTTCCTTAGTTAATCATGCATGTTCTCCGTTGCTTTTTATTGCTTTGGCCAAGTAGTAGATCGTAACTCCAAGAGGGAGCGTTATGCAAGATTGTGGGTTCGGGCCCCTCGATGTCTAGCCTGAGTGACAGAAACATGAGACTAGGGGATTGATAGGTCTCCAACGTATCTATAATTTTTGATGGTTTCATGCTATTATCCTGTCAAACTTTGGATGTTTTGTATGCCTTTTATATCTTTTTGGGACTAACTTATTAACTCAGTGCCAAGTGCCAGTTCCTGATTTTTCCGTGTTTTTGACCCCTTTCAGAGGAGGATTTTAAACGGAGTCCAAACGGAACGAAACTTCCAAAAATATTTTTTCTGAAACAGAAGAAGATCGGGAAACTTGAGAACCAAGGCAGGGGGACACCAGGGACCCCACAAGCCCCCTAGCCGCGGCCAGGGGGCCCGCGCCTTCTAGGCTTGTGGTCTCCCTGGGACATCTCTTCCCTAGGTCTTTCACCTATATATTCCCAATAATTCCAGAAAAAATCAGGAGATCATCGAAAGTACTTTTCCACCGCCGCAAGCTTCTGTCTTCGCAAGATCCCATCTGGGGGACGTTCTGGTGCCCTGCCGGAGGGGGATTCGGATACGGAGGGCTTCTTCATCAACACCATGACCTCTCCGATGATGCATGAGTAGTTCACCATAGACCTACGGGTCCATAGCTAGTAGCTAGATGGCTTCTTCTCTCTCTTGGATCTTCAATACAAAGTTCTCCATGATCTTCATGGAGATCTATCCTATGTAATCTTCTTTTACGGTGTGTTTGTCGAGATCCAATGAATTGTGGATTTATGATGAGATTATCTATGGATCTTATTTGAGTTTCTTCTGGTCTCTCTTATGCATGATTTCATATCCTTGTAATTCTCTTCGAGTTGTGGGTTTTGTTTGGCCAGTTTGATCTATGATTCTTGCAATGGGAGAAGTGCTTGGTTTTGGGTTCATACCGTGCGGTGACCTCATCCAGTGACAGAAGGGGTAGCGAGGCACGCATCGTGTTGTTGCCATCAAGGGTTAAAATATGGGGTTTTCATCATTGGTTTGAGTTTATCCCTCTACATCATGTCATCTTGCTTAAGGCGTTACTCTGTTCGTCATGAACTCAATACACTAGATGCATGTTGGATATCGGTCGATGTGTGGAGTAATAGTAGTAGATGCAGAAAGTATCGGTCTACTTGTCTCGGACGTGATGCCTATATGTATGATCATTGCCTTAGATATCGTCATGACTTTGCGCGGTTCTATCAATTGCTCGACAGTAATTTGTTCACCCACCGTAATATTTGCTATTTTGGGAGAAGCCTCTACTGAATACTATGGCCCTGGGGTCTACTTCACACCATATTTTCAGCCTTACACTTCTTCTTCGTTGCACTTTCCGCCTTCAGATCTCACTTTGCAATCAATCTTGAAGGGATTGACAACCCCTTTATAGCGTTGAGTGCAAGCTCTTTTGTGTTTGTGCAGGTACTCTGGACTTGACAAGATTCTCCTACTGGATTGATACCTTGGTTCTCAAACTGAGGGAAATACTTACTGCTCATGTGCTGCATTGCCCTTTCCTCTTCAAGGGAAAAACCAACGCAAGCTCAAGAGATGACAGAAGATTTTTGTCGCCGTAGCAGAAGAATTTCTGGCGCCGTTGCCGGGGAGGATCAAGTCAAGAACTCATCCAAGTAAGTGTCGTAAACTCATCTCTTGCATTTACCTTTTTTGCCTCTTGTTTTCCTCTCCCCCACTTCTGAAAAACAAAAATTTACAAAACATTATTTGCCTTTCGTTTGCCCTTTTCTCTCGCTTGTTGTCTGTTCATTTGTGTTGGATAGTCTACTTGTCCTCATGGCTAGATCCACCACTTTGAACGATATTCCCGAGAACGAAGTTCTCAATTTCAAACAAATTGAGGAAGAAAACTTAAAGGACGCTTGATATAGGATTTGCAATGCTTAGAGTAGATCTACTCATAAGCAATCCACTACCGTCCTGCTTCGCAGTTTTTATGTGGGTATTTCTCCTTGGAATAGGTATATTCTTGACACCATCGTAGGCGGAAATTTCTTGGGTAGCCATACCGTTGATTCTTACGGAGCTATAATAAATTTGGTAGGCTCACCCCACTCATGGTTAAAGGAACTACCTTAACTCTGGAACATGTGATGCGTAGGCTGGACGTCATTGAAAATAAAGTTGCTACGATCGAACTTATTGAGAATTTGGATAAAAAGATCCACAATCAAATCACTTAGTACGGATCCAAGGTGGGAATGGTTTTGAAAAATTTAAAGGAGAAGGAACCCACAGTTAACGAAAAACTAGGTCATGATTCCACTAGGATTGGGAAACTAGAGGACGTTATAACCAACTTGGGTTCTGCTTTTGCCGTTGTGCAGAATACTCCAAACTTTGCCCACAATAAGGTCACCAAGTCTGTTTTTGTTCCTAAAATAGTGGTGAATCATCTAGCAAGAAAGATGAAAACCTTAAGATGATAAGTGATCACGCTACTTATGGTTTGAGCACCAAAGACGACAATACGTGATTCCATCACCTTATGCCTAGCTAAGGGCGTTAAACAATAGCGCTTGTTGGGAGGCAACCCAACGAATTTATCTTTTTCTTTATGTTTTTTTGCGTCCACACTATCATAATTCTGTTGTGATTGTGTATTTTGTGTTTCTTTTTGTGTTTGAGCCAAGCAAAACCTTTATGACTAGTCTTGGTGATGGTTGTTTGATCCTGCTGGAAAAAGACAGAAACTTTTCGCTCACGAGATTATTTTCATTTTTATTCAGAAACAGCTTTTGAGTTGATTCTTTTTGTTGCTGGTTTATATGTCTTTTGCCCAGGCAGTCGTAATTGTTCAGAATTTTTTAGGTACCAGAAGTATACAGATTGCTACAGACTGGTCTGTTTTTGACAGATTCTGTTTTTGTTGAGTTGGTTGCTTGTTTTGATGAAACTATGGATAGTATCGGGGGGTACTAGCCATGGAAAAGTGAGAATACAGTAATCTAACACCAGTATAAATAGAAATCAAGATTGCTACAGTACCTAAAGAGGTGGTAGTTTGTTTTCTTGTGCTAATGTTATCATGAGTTTCTGTTTAAGTTTTGTGTTGTGAAGTTTTCAAGTTTTGGGTGATGTTCTCATGGACAAAGATATAAGGAGTGGAAAGAGATCAAGCTTGGGGATGCCCAAGGCATCCCAAGCCAAATTCAAGGACACCAAAAATCCTAAGCTTGGAGATGCCCCGGGAAGGCATCCCCTCTTTCGTCTTCAATCCATCGGTAACATTACTTGGAGCTATATTTTTATTCACCACATGATATGTGTTTTGCTTGGAGCGTCTTGTATCATAGGAGTCTTTTCTTTTTGTTGTGTCACAATCATCCTTGCTGCACACCTTTTGAGAGAGACATGCACTCATCGTGATTTTGCTAGAATGCTCATAGTGCTTCACTTATATCTTTTGAGCTAGATAAATTTGCTATATGTGCCTCACTTAGACCTTTTAGAGCATGGCGGTGCGTGACTTGGTAGTTGGCTTGTCCTATGAAAGTAGTCCCAAAGGTGATAGGTACCCAAAGAGGATACAAAAACCTCCATCTTCATGTGCATTGAGTAGAAAGAGAAGTTTTGATTCCTCTCAATTAGTTTTGAGACGTGGATTTGGTAATATTAAGAGTTATGTTAGTAGGGTGCTATGAATCTAGAAATACTTGTGTTGAAGTTAGTGATTCCCGTAGCATGCACATATCATGAACCGCTATGTTAGGAAGTCGGGGCATAATTGATCTATTGATTGTCATCCTTTGTGTTTCGGTCGGGATCGCGCGATGGTTAACACCTACCAACCCTTCCCCTAGGAGTATGCGTTTAGCACTTTGTTTCGATTACTAATAAAAACTTCTGCAACAAGTATGTGAGTTCTTCATGACTAATGTGAGTCCATGGTATAGATGCACTTTCACCTTCCACCATTGCTAGCCTCTCTAGTGTCGCGCAATTCTCGCCGGTGCACAAACCCACCATATGCCTTCCTCAAAACAGCCACCATACCAACCTACTATGGCACTTTCATAGCCATTCCGAGATATATTGTCATGCAACTCCCACCGTTCCGTCTCATGACTTGTGTCTTCACTCTCATATTGCCATTGCATGATCGTAAGATAGCTAGCGAGATGTTTCAACGTCATACGCCAAGCTAGATCGTTGCACATCCCGGTACACTGCCGGAGGCATTTCCTATAGAGTCATCATCGTTCTGAGCTTTGAGCTGTGAGTAAATAAAAGTGTGATGATCATCATTATTAGAGCATTGTCCCATGTGAGGAAATAAAAAAAAGCCAAAGAGCCCAAATAAAAAAGAGAAAAAAAGAGGCCCAAGAGCCCAAAAAAATGAGAGAGAAAAAGAGAGAAGGGACAATTCGACTATCTTTTTCCACACTTGTGCTTCATAATAGCACCATGTTCTTCATGATTGAGAGCCTCTTGTTTCGTCACCACCATATGCTAGTGGGAATCTTCATTATATACCTTGGCTTGTATATTCCAATGATGGGCTTCCTCAAAATTGCCCTAGGTCTTCGTGAGCAAGCAAGTTGGATGCACACCCACTAGTTCTCCTTTTGAGCTTTCACATACTTATAGCTCTAGTGCATCCTTTGTATGGCAATCCCTACTCATTCACATTGATATCTATTAATGGGCATCTCCATAGCCCTTTGATACGCCGAGTCACTGTGACCATCTCCTCCCTTTTTGTCTCACAACCACCACCACACTCTATTCCACTTATAGTGCTATATCCATGGCTCACACTCATGTATTGCGTGATGGTTATAAAAAGTTTGAGAAAGTAAGAGTGCAAAAACAATTACTTGGCCAATACCGGGGTTGTGCATGATTTAAATTAGTTGTGTGAGGATGATGGAGCATAGCCAGACTATATGATTTTGTAGGCATAACTTTCTTTGGCCTTGTTATTTCGAAAGTTCATGATTACCTTGCTAGTTTGCTTGAAGTATTATTGTTTTCATGTCAATAGCAAACTATTGTTTTGAATCTTATAGATCTGAACATTCATGTCACACGAAAGAAGTTGCAAAGGACAACTATGCTAGGTAGCATTACACATCAAAAATTCAGTCTTTATCACTTCCCTACTCGAGGACGAGCAGGAGTTAAGCTTGGGGATGCTTGATACGTCTCCAACGTATCTATAATTTTTTATGGTTTCATGCTATTATCCTGTCAAACTTTGGATGTTTTGTATGCCTTTTATATCTTTTTGGGACTAACTTATTAACTCAGTGCCAAGTGCTAGTTCCTGTTTTTTCCGTGTTTTTGACCCCTTTCAGAGGAGGATTTTAAACGGAGTCCAAACGGAACGAAACTTCCAAAAAGATTTTTTCAGAAACAAAAGAAGATCGGGAAACATGAGAACCAAGGCAGGGGGGCACCACAGACCCCACAAGCCCCCTACCAAGGCCAGGGGGGCCCGCGCCTCCCAGGCTTGTGCGCTCCATGGGCCACCTCTGCCCTAGGTCTTTCGCCTATATATTCCCAATAATTCCAGAAAAATCAGGAGACCATCTAAAGTACTTTTCCGCCGCCGCAAGCTTCTGTCTCTGCAAGATCCCATCTGGCGCATGTTCTGGTGCCCTGTCGGAGGGGGGATTCAGATACGGAGGGCTTCTTCATCAACACCATGACTTCTCCGATGATGCGTGACTAGTTCACCATAGACCTACGAGTCCATAGCTAGTAGCTAGATGGCTTCTTCTCTCTCTTGGATCTTCAATACAAA
This sequence comes from Hordeum vulgare subsp. vulgare, assembly GCF_904849725.1. NCBI lineage: Eukaryota > Viridiplantae > Streptophyta > Magnoliopsida > Poales > Poaceae > Hordeum > Hordeum vulgare. The sequence continues at coordinate 265,069,651 of NC_058518.1, read as the reverse complement.
GTTCTCCATGATCTTCATGGAGATCTATCCGATGTAATCTTCTTTTGCGGTTTGTTTGTCGAGATCCAATGAATTGTGGATTTATGATCAGATTATCTATGAATCTTATTTGAGTTTCTACTGATATCTCTTATGCATGATTTCATATCCTTGTAATTCTCTTCGAGTTGTGGGTTTTGTTTGGCCAGCTTGATCTATGATTCTTGCAATGGGAGAAGTGCTTGGTTTTGGGTTCATACCGTGCGGTGACCTCACCCAGTGACAGAAGGGGTAGCGAGGCACGCATCGTGTTGTTGCCATCAAGGGTAAAAAGATGGGGTTTTCATCATTGGTTTGAGTTTATCCCTCTACATCATGTCATCTTGCTTAAGGCGTTACTCTGTTCGTCATGAACTCAATACACTAGATGAATGCTGGATAGCGGTCGATGTGTGGAGTAATAGTAGTAGATGCAGAAAGTATCGGTCTACTTGTCTTGGACGTGGTGCCTATATGTATGATCATTGCCTTAGATATCGTCATGACTTTGCGAGGTTCTATCAATTGCTCAATAGTAATTTGTTCACCCACCGTAATATTTGCTATTTTGAGAGAAGCCTCTAGTGAATACTATGGCCCCGGGGTCTACTTCACACCATATTTCCAGCCTTACACTTCTTCTTCCTTGCACTTTCCTCCTTCAGATCTCACTTTGATATCAATCTTGAAGGGATTGACAACCCCTTTGTAGTGTTGGCTGCAAGCTCTTTTGTGTTTGTGCAGGTACTCTGGACTTGACGAGATTCTCCTACTAGATTGATACCTTGGTTCTCAAACTGAGGGAAATACTTATTGCTCCTGTGCTGCATCGCCCTTTCCTCTTCAAGGGAAAAACCAACGCAAGCTCAAGAGACGACAGAAGATTTCTGTCGCTGTAGTAGGGATGTGCTTGTTGCCACCAGGGAAAAAACAACGGTGCTTGTGACCAAGGTTGCAAGGATTGTTTACGTTACGCATAGTTCGTTAATGCAGTTGTCCGTTGCTTTGAGTTTACACTTTGGGTGGGGCTCGCTACCGAAGAGATTTTCTGGATAGATATCTCAAGGTGGATGATTAGTAAGTAGATGCTGATTAATAAACGGTCTACTTGTCTCGGCGTATTGCCCATTACTATTGAACCTCTAACTATCAAGGAGCATAATTAGCATTGCGGTGCGATCATAATTCTGTCAATTGCCCAACTGTCATTTGTTTACCCTAGAATAGTTGTTTATCGTCTTTGGGAGAGAGACATCACTAGTGAACGTCATGTCACTCCGGTCCATATCACCATCATTGCCTACACCTCCACTATTTACCGATTTATTTACTTTTCCGTTGCAATCACTATTACCTTCCCCTTGTGTATTGATCCTTTGCAAACTTTAAAGTGCGTCATATCGACTAGAGGGGGGTGAACAAGAGATTTTTAGAATTTCATCACTGAGGAAATTCCTTTTGAGGAAATTCCTCACTGATGAATATCTTGCAGCGGAACAACAAACGATCAGGGGTGCAAAGTATCACTACAGCAGTTTTTAAGATGAGGAATATGAAAAATAGTTTGCACAGTAAGAAGGTGATGATTAACTCGCGTGAAGAATTTGAGGTTGACGAAATTCAGAGAAAGTCTTCAGCAAATTCTTCAAACAGTCACAATGAAAATATTCAACATACAATATTGAAGAATTGAAAGAGTTGAAGAAATAGAACCCGTATCAGAATGAAGACTGTGGTTGATGACTCAGTTCCAACTGTTGTGATAGTTGTACATCTGGTTTGGAGCGGCTTGGTATTCAAACCAAAAGACACACAGTCCCTACCGTATTCTCCTTGAGCAAAGGACACACAGTTCTCACTCAACTCTCGTGGTAAGTCTTCAGGGCAGACTTCCAAACCCTCACAAACTTGGTCACCTGGCGATCCACAATTGACTGTTCTATTGCTCTAGACCATGACGCCAAACCGTGTGGAGGATGCACAGTCCTCAAAGGTAAAAGGCTTCAGTTCCACACAGGAACAAATTCTTCATGATGCTCAATCACTTGGTTTTTGGTTTGTGGTTTGGTATTTGGGGTATTTCCTCACACATGATTTAGTCTCGAATACTCTGTGGAATTTGGGTTGCTCTCAATGACAAGTGTCAGTTTCTCGTGGAGCAGCCAACCAGCTAATGCTTGTCGGGGCGGCTATTTATAGCCTGGGAGCATCCCGACATGATTTGACATTAATGCCCTTAAATAATATCACTGTTGGTGTGTATAAGATCGGTGATGTGGCGCGAATTGCGGCAACGGTCGAGACCCTCAACTATGAGAGTCATCATGTCTCTCATATTCCTCACTTGAGGCTTTTGGTAGGATTAGGCTCGGGTTGAGCATCATGAGGAAATTCATTCTGAAGAGTTACCTCGACCCACTTTAACAGTACGGTGTTCCTATGACTCAAGAGTGAAGAAAATGAAACAGAAAGAATAAATCTTCACCCTTCAAAGTCTTCGGATCGTTTTTCTTGAAGACACACCGAATTCCTCGTCTTCAATATCTTCATGAGGAATATCAATTTCATCGCAATTTCTTCGTGATCAAAATCTTCAGCAGAAGACCAATTTCTTCAGCCAAAGATATACATTTTTAGGGGTCGATATTCATCGTATATTTCAAACTCCTCGACGACTTATAGATCTTGTGTACACTCATGAACACATTAGATACTTAACCTATAAGTCTTCAAACCACCAAAATCACTAAGGGGCACTAGATGCACTTACAATCTCCCCCTTTTTGGTGGTTGATGAGAATTAGGTTAAGTCTTCGATGGGAATAAAAATATGAAGTGTAAATACTCATTTTGAGGAATTTGAAATCAAGATACTGAGAGACACCCCCTGAAGATGTGCATATTTTGAGGAATTTGCTTTTCACAGCAAATGCACATTGATGATTTATATCATGGAGATCTCCCTTGTATCTTGTAAGTCATGCATACATTTGACATATAACATGAGGAATTTGAGAATGCATGATGACAGATGGTATCTGACGAATTTCAGCATGCTTGCATTAAAATTTTGAGAAATAAGCATGTGAAGAAAAACGTTCAAAAGCGTCAGAGTACCATCGGGTTTAAGTTACAACTCATTACCTAAACACTTCAGAAGAGCCAAGAGTTTGTAACTTAATAAAGTTCATAAGCCCCAAAATATATCCCGCGTGAAGACTAACTCTTAGATTCCCCCCCCCCCTTTGTCATCAAGTGACGAAAAGGGACAAAACTGAGGACTAACACCCCTTGAAGACTTTCACTTCTTGGCTTATAAAGAAGACATGTGAGGATTCTTGGGGACGGGCTTCCTCCTTGGGCCAGTGGCAGTGTCTTCTGGTTCTTCATCAGATTCTGCAGTGCGGAATGAAGAGAAAGAACTGTCCTCAAGGTCTAGAACTGGAATTGGCTTGAATTTCCTCTTGGGAGGCCACGACCAGTCGAAGTCCTGAGTAAACTCCAATTCATCAAGTTCTTCTTGAGTCTTTAGATGAGCCAGAGTGGCCCAGGTGCGATCAAAAACCTCATGAAGATAGTAGTGACTTCTTCACTGCATTCTGAGTCTCATTGAGGGTTTTCACAATGGCACTGAATTGACGTTTGACCCATTTGTGATTGCGATCGACCTTCTCATGAAGACTGAGGAGTAGTTCTCTGTTAGTCATCACCCTTGGGGCAACTGGGCTAGGCGACTCCTGAGTTTCAGTATCATCCCATGAAGAATATGCATCTAGTTCATGAAACTGGCCATCAAGGGGTCGACTACCTTCATCGATGATAGATTTTCCTTTTCCTTCAACAGGCTCAAAAGTCTTCTTGTTGACTCTGATAGGAGGCATATATCCAATGCGGTTGTTGAAATCACCATGATAGTTGATGCCTGACTTGCGTCTAATGAATCTCATGATCCATGGAGCGTAAATCTTCAGGTCGAAGAGTGACATAGCATTGTCAGCCAGAGTCCTCAAGAAGAAGTCATGAAGGTTTATTAGGATGCCATGGATGATGTTGAAGAGGATATTCTTCATGATGGCTACAACATCTTCTTCATCATCATGGCCCTTGATTGGAGCGATGACACTGCACAGAATCCTGTAGACAGTCCTAGGTTCATACTTCAAGTCTTGAACCAGAAAAGTCGTTCTTGGAGGTTGATCCTTGGCCAAAGGCTTCATGAGGACTTCCATCAGTTTGTTGGGCAACTCCCGTTCATCATACATTATCACAACATGTTCTGAGGGAATTGAAACCGGAAGCAATCGTAGCAGCTCAGTAGCAGGGGCTTTGTAATGTGTGTGTTGAGTCATCTAGTCCAGCACCCAAGTGTTGATATCCTTCGGGTCTCCAGAGATATGCAAAGTAGCATAAAACTAAAGAATGATATTAGTGCGGAGAGGCAGCAGTCCGGCTTCATGAAGAACGTTGAGGACTGGGGCGAAGCAAGGGATTTCTTCTAACTCAACATGAGGAATATGCATGTGCTGAAAGATTTGGTTTCTTCCACAGAGCACAGAGGCATAGTAGTTGAGCTGAGTCCTTGTCCAAAACTTCCTGTGCCTGATGCGAAGCTTGTCATATGGATTGTCGCTGATGAAATACATTCGTTCTTCATAAAATGCTTCCTTCTGAAGCTTTGGCCTCTTTGAGAAAGGCTGATTTTCCATTGGCTGAAGATTATGCTGCTTCTCTTGAGGAGATACTATCATTGCAGTCTCAGTGTTGGCCACCACAATAGCAGTTTAAGTATTGGTTGCACGCGCATTTTCTTCAGCCTGTACCTCAGGTTGAGGATTTTCTTCAGCCTGTGCCTCGGGTTGAGGATTTTCTTCAGGTTGAGGGTTTTCCTCAGGTTGAGGATTTTCCTCGGGCTGAGGATTTTCTTCTGGGTTTTCCTCAGCTTGAGGAATTTGCTTGGAGGAGGAGGCAAAATCTTCAGCTGTTGCAACTGATCCTTGAGCAGGTTCATGAGACGTTTTGAGAGGAATGAAGGACTGAGGAATATCATCAATTTGAATTTCATCATCCATAGTTTCTTCAGAATCATCATCTTTCATTTACTCATCAATCGGAATCTCCTCATCTTCTTCAGGAATGACATAGTCAATTCCAAAGGGAATCATAGTATGTGATGGAGCTATCTTAAGAGGCACATCATCCAGTGAAGCAGTTTCATCAAGTGTTTTGAGGCGCTTGGCCTCTGATGATTCTGGGGTTAAAGAAGCTTTTCTTTTCTTCGCTTCTTTCTTAGTAGCCTTGGTTTTCTTCACGTATGATGCAGACGGAACCATTTTCTTATCCTTTGAGGATTGAGGTGAAGGAATTTTCTCTTGAAGAGCTGGTGCAGTATCAGTCCTAGCGGTTTCCTCAGCTGCAGCATTTTCTTCAGCTGGAGCAGATTCATCAGCTGGCACAGATTCATCAGCCGGAATGTCCTTAGGTATTTCCTCAATTATCGGTTCATCAACACGGCTTTCTTGAGGCATTTCCTTAGCAGGAGGTTCTTCTTCTTCATCTTCCTCAGTGAGCTGAACAGAATAGATGGGCTCGGGCTGCTTTCGTTTTGCTGGAGGAGCAGCTTTCTTGTTATATTCATCAACAACATCAGTTGCAAACTTGATGAAATTTGACTTGAGACTTTGACGGTCAGATAGTTTTGAGTACTTGTCGGTCAAAGTCTTCAGTTCATCCTGGGTGGACACAAGATCTTCAGGCGTTAGGTGAGGAGATTCTACCTGAGGAATTTCTCCTTCTTCAGTTTTGCAGCCTTTGCTTGCTTGGCTTGCGTCTCTTTCCATTTTGCCTCATTAATGAATGTAGCCACCATATGACTGATACCTGGGGGAAGCTTCAAATCATCAGTGGGTGTGTTTGGGTCATCATACCAGACATTGATGTAGTCCAGCAGAACCTTTGGATCCATGGCAAGAGAAATAGAGTGCATGAAGCTTGTGCAACTCGTTCCTGCTTGTTCCTGATGATGGCTTGAAGAGTTTCATCATCAAATTCATCACTTCCTTCTGATGCAAAGGGACATTGATGACTTTGCTTGGGCTGGGCCTGATGCCCCTTCCAGCAGTCATTTTAGTCTTCAGAGGTGTAGGTGAAAACTTTGTCTCTGAGCTTGTGGCAGAAGGTACACAGGAGCTGGAGTGAGCAGGCTGGTGCTTGACAATCTTCTTGTGTTCAGGCTTTGAAGCATGTGTGGTTGCTGAGGGGTTTGGAGCTGGAGCAGCCTTCTCAGGCAATTGCTCTTTAGGCTTTGAAGCCTTTGATTTCTGTGGCACAGACTTTACTTGAGGAATAACTGTACCAGAGGCTTCAACAGCAGAAGAGGTGGCCGCAGTGGCAGCAGCAAATTCCTCATTGAATTTCCTCACTGCAGCTTCTGCTTTCTTCTGAAGTTTAGACAAGTGTTTGTCTTTCTCCTCAGGATAATCATCAACGGTTTTGATCTTTGAAGGATGTGCTACCTGATGATCACCGAGAGGAGGCCTTTTGCAAGGTGTCTTGACGGGAATTTCTTCGCATACTTGGGAGTGACGAAGCGATATTCCTTCTGCTCCTTAGTCCACCTGCGTTCTATCCTTTGAAGCCTGATTTTCCTTTTCACCATAGGTTCTTGCTCATCTAGCGTACAATAATCAAGGTATATATCCTCAGGGATATCAATTGCAGTGTTATATTCCAGTTTCTTTCCACCCTTTTTCTTTCTGTCATCTTCTATTTTCTTCAGCTGAGGCTTTTGCTGAGGAATTTTCACTCTTGAGGATTCTAATGACACTGGCAAAGTTTCTTCGAGAAACGCTGCAAATGAGTTAAGTTGATGAGAACCTAGAGATTCATCAGCTGACATTTTGTACCTGTGAACAGAGTATAGGTGCGAGGAATTTGGAGATGTCATATGCGTTCTCAAAATTGAAGAAATTGAAATTTTAAAAGTTGAGGAATTTTACCAGTGGGTTGAGGAATTTGTCTAAGCAATTTGTACCTGTGATCTTGGGTTCCAGAGTTGTGCAAATTCGAAAATTTCCACAATTGAGGAATCGCGTGAAGAATTTTAGTGGCTTAGTGAAATTCATCAAGTGTTTGAGGAATAGAGTGTGCGAAGCTGATAGACACTGAGTAAAAACAGATTTCTCGAATCTAAGGTAAAATAGTAGATCGAAAGGGACAGTAAAAATAGGATTTTATTTACCCTGTAAGGCAAGCACGAAGAACAGAGGCAGCAAGAGTAGATGCTCTTCGGTTTGAGACCGCTGCACCCTAACTTGGCGGGAGAAGACGACTACGGCGGCGGCGGATGTAGATGTTCCGCTTCCGACGTGAGTTCGATGACGGAGAGGTCAAGGCAGTGAAGCTGTTCCTCGCCGGCGACGAGATTTTTAGCGGCGGCGCTAGGTTTTTCTTGAGGCGGAGAGAAGGTCGAGAGAGAACGGAGAGTTTGGAGAGAAGGGGTAAGGACGTATTTATAGCTCAGGTGAAAACTGTCCGGCCGATACTTTCGGACCGACCGCCCTTGCCCATTCGTCTCCGCACGAGACGTGTAGCCAGAGTTTAAAGCGGTGGAGATCGTGCTTACCTGATCGTGGGAAGTGGGGTTCAGTTACTATGTAACAATATAAAAATCATTTATGAAGATTTGAGGATTTCGTTGCAAAATCCTCAGCTCACAAGGACACGGTGAGGATTTTGAACAAAGTTTCAAGTAGAACGCATATGAAGAATTGAATAGACTGGGTGAGTATAGCATAGAGGGGAGTAGGGTCCGATCACATTGACTTAGATGAAATATCAAGTTGAAGAAATAGCTATAAGTGAATGTTGTTGAGGACTTTGAAATCACAGTCTATATATGTATATATCTAGGAAAATGAAAATCATCAAGTATTTTGAGGATTTTGAAGATTTGCAAAACTTGAGGATTTTGTGACAAAATGTCACGTTGATGAATTTCAACTTTGAAGAAAAACAACTTGAAGAATTTTGGGTGGTGGCGTGACCCACCATATAAGAATGATGATTTCAGGCGCCGCGTACAATTGTCGTAGGGCCCTGAGAATCAGATTCTTCATTGATTTCCTCACACAAGAGTGATATTCTTCATTGATTGAAGAAAATCGATTCTTCGTGTGTTGCACATCTAAGTCATCAATTTTGCACAAGTGTTAGGATGTGTGCATGTTTTTACAAAACATTTGAAGATTCTAAGATATTTAGCTCACACCGCAACTTGCAAAACCTTTTCTCATCCAAGGGCTTAGTGAAAATATCTGCTAGTTGATCGTCAGTCTTCACATGGTCGATGAGGATATTGCCCTTGAGGACATGGTCCCGAAGAAAATGATGATGAATCTAGATGTGCTTAGTCTTTGAATGTTGTACTGGGTTGTATGAAATCTTCATTGCACTCTCATTGTCGCAGTAGAGAGGCACATTCTTCATGTTGATGCCGTAGTCCTTCAGGGTTTGCTTCATCCATAGCAATTGAGCACGGCATGATCCAGCAACAATGTACTCAGCTTCGCCAGTGGAGAGAGAAACGTTGTTCTGCTTCTTTGAGGACCAGCAGACTAATAATCTTCCGAGGAAATGACAAGTGCCAGAAGTTGACTTGCGATCCACACGGTCACCAGCACAGTCAGAATCAGAATATCCCACAAGATGAAGATTTGAGCCCTTGGGGTACCATAATCCTAGTGTTGGTGTGTGAGCTAAGTATCGAAGAATATGCTTCACAGCCTTATGGTGTGATTCCTTCGGTTTTGCTTGAAAACGTGCACACATGCAAACACTAAGCATTATATCTGGCCTAGATGCACACAAATACAGTAAAGAGCCAATCATTGAGCGATATACCTGCTCATTGAATTCTTTACCATTTTCATCAGTGCAGAGGTCGCCGTTGGTAGGCATGGGAGTCTTGGCGCCTTTGCATTTATGCATGTCGAATTTCCTCAGAAGATCCTTGAGGTATTTCTCCTGTGATATGAAGATGCCATTGCGTTGTTGACGAATTTGAAGACCTAAGCAGAATTTTAGCTCCCCCATCATAGACATGTGATATTCTTCAGTCATCATGTAAGCAAATTCATCACTGTAACGTTTGTCAGTACAGCCAATTATGATGTCATCGACATATATTTGACACACAAATAGTTCATTGTCATAGGATTTTGTGAAAAGAGTTGGATCAAGTGAACCAGGTTTGAAGCCTTTCTTCATGAGGAATTCCTTCAATGTATCATACCACGCTCGAGGGGCTTGCTTGAGGCCATAGAGTGCCTTTTTGAGTCTGAAGACTTTGTCTGGATTCTTCGGATCCTCAAAACCTGGGGGCTGAGCAACATATACTTCTTCCTCGAGCTTACCATTGAGGAATGCACTTTTCACATCCATTTGATATAAGATAATGTTATGATGATTAGCATAAGCAAGTAGTATTCGAATAGCTTCAAGTCTAGCAACAGGTGCAAAAGTTTCCTCGAAATCAATTCCTTCAACCTGTGTGTAGCCTTGGGCTACAAGTCGTGCCTTATTCCTCACCACTTGACCATCCTCATCTTGCTTGTTTCGAAAAATCCACTTGGAGCCGATGATATTGTGCTTGCGACGATATGGTCGTTTGACGAGATCCCACACGTCATATAGCTTGAATTGAAGAAGTTCATCTTTCATGGCTTGAATCCATTCAGGTTCCATGAAAGCTTCAGCAACTTTTGAAGGTTTGTTGATATACACAAAAGAAGAATGCCCACAAAAGTTAACTAAGTGTGAAGCTTTTGAGCGAGTGAGAGGACCTAGCGCATTGATGTCATCGAGGATTTTGTCAAGTTCTACCTCATTTGCAATCCTCGGATGAGCTGGTTGAGGATTTCGTCTGGGCTGAGGAATTTGTTCTGGAGCAATTTCCTCAGGTGCATCTTCTTGATTTTCATTAGTGTTGGGTGTGATTTCTTCAGCAATTTCCTCAGTGGGAACAATGTCTTCAATAGCTTTGAGCTTGATTGCTTCCTCAGGAGACAATTTATCTGGATCAGGAGGCAATTGCTCTCTTTGCGAGCCATTAGTTTCATCAAACCGCACATCTACAGTTTCAACAACCTTGTTGTGATAGTTGTTGAACACTCTATAGGTGTACGAGTCTTTTCCATAACCGAGCATAAAACCCTCATGTGCTTTTGGTGCAAACTTTGAGCTATGGTGAGGATCTGTAATCCAGCATTTTACACCGAAGACTTTGAAATAACTTACATTCGGTTTCTTGTTAGTGAGGAGTTCATATGAAGTTTTCTTGAAGAATTTTTGAAGATATACCCTGTTGATGATATGGCAAGCAGTGTTGATTGCTTCAGGCTAGAAACGATGAGGAGTCTGATATTCTTCAAGCATGGTTCATGCCATCTCAACCAGAGTCATGTTCTTTCTTTCGACGACGCCATTCTCCTGAGGAGTATAAGGAGCAGATAATTCGTGACTAATACCAAGTTCATCAAGATAATCATCAAGACCAATGTTTTTTATTTCTGTCCCATTATCACTCCTGATGTGTTTGATCTTGACACCGAAGTTCTTCGAGGTCCTTGAGGAAAATCGTTTGAAGACTTCCTGCACTTCAGTTTTATACAGAATGATATGCACCCAAGTATATCTAGAGTAATCATCAACTATAACAAAGCTGTATAGAGATGTTGAATTTGATAGAGTGGCATAATGAGTAGGTCCAAATAGATCCATGTGAAGCAATTCAAATGGACGAGTAGTAGTCATGATAGTCTTCGAGGGGTGTTTGGATATGGTCATTTTTCAGACTCACAAGCACCGCAGAGGTGGTCCTTGAGAAATTTGACTGATTCGATGCCAATGACATGCTTCTTCTTCGGCAACGTGTGCAAGTTCCTCATGCCTGCATGACCAAGTCTTCGATGCCATAGCCAGCCTTCTGAGGTTTTTGCTAATAGGCAAGTGGCTGGTTGAGGACCTGTAGAGAAATCAACAATGTACAAATCCCCTCTTCTGACACCTTCGAAACTTTGGATCTGTCAAATTCCATGATGACAACACATCTATATTTTCCGAAGATAACAACCATATCAAGATCACAAAGCATTGAGACTGACATGAGGTTAAACCCAAGGGATTCAACAAGCATCACTTTATCCATGTGCCTGTCCTTCGGAATAGCCACTTTGCCAAGTCCCAATACCTTGCTTTTACCTTTGTCAGCAGAAGTGATTTGCTTCAGTGGTGATGGAGTCAATGGCATATTCATCAGCAAGCTTTTGTCACCAGTCATGTGGTGTGTGCAGCACTATCAAGAACCCACTCAGTACTCTTGGGTTTGTCATCCTGCAGATGAGTTAGTACAGCTTACCATCTCATATGCTTCAAACTTGAAGAATATGATATCAATTTCATTAGATAGGAATTTCATCATAAATAGTAATTTTGAGGACGTATGAAATGTTTTCATTTCATCAATGTTAGCTTGCGTCCTATCAAGCATTTTCCTCAGGTCTCCAGCAAATTCTTTATATGATGATTTTCATCTGGAGACCTGACCTGCAGAAGTGATTAGTTCAATTTCTTCACCACCCACATCTGAAGGGGTGGTAAAGAATTCATCATCCCGCGAGCATCATATGAGAAAGGGGCATTGAAGCTAATGCACTTCTCTTTACAGTAGGGGGGTTAGAGTACTCAAATGAATAGGCAGAGGAGTTCTTTGAGGATTTATGAACATAATGATTTGAAGAGTAATGCGCATATTCATGTCCCTTGTAATTTCCCTGCATATTAGAAGCATTAGCACGGGTACGAGCATAGTTTTGACAAGTTGAGGATTTTGATCCTCTTGAAGACTTTGGTCCTCCTTAGGAATTTGATCTGGGGTTCAAATTCTTCACACGTGGTGTCATGAGGACATTCACCTGAATATTTTCAAGACAACTTTTGGGGACCCTGATTTTCCTCAGGGGTGGTCCATTCCTGCAGTTGGTTCCAACATATCGAGCAAATACTTCACGAGATTGATTTTTGAACAGTTTATAGTTGGAGTCAAATGACTCATCTGAGGAATAGCATAATTCACATGCAAAGCCTGTTACTCCCTCCATTCCTAAAAATAAGTCTTTTAAGAGATTTCACTAGGAGTCTACATACAGAATAAAATGAATGCATCAACATTCTAAAGTATGTATATATACATCTGTATGTAGTCTTGTAGTGTAATATCTAAAAAGACTTATATTTAGGATCGGAGGGAGTAGATTGGATGGATCAACAGGAGGCCCTTTAGCAGCAACCCATGAGGTCTTGGGGTACTGCTCAGGTTTCCAGTATGATCCATCTGCATTCAGTTTCCTTTCAAAGGCAGTTCCTTCTTTCCTAGGGTTCCTGTTCAAGATCTGCTTTTTGAGCACATCGCAAAGGGTTTGGTGCCCTTTGAGACTTTTGTACATGCTTGTCACATACAATTCCTTCAGCCCTGCATTTTCATCAGTAACATTTGTGGTTTCCTCAAGTGAGGAATTTGATACCACATGAGCAGTTGAAGAATTTGTAGCAATAGACGCATTTGATGATTCTGGTGAAGAATTGGCAGTTTCACGTTCGATGCATTTAAGACATGGAGGAATGAATTCAACCTGAGCGGCACTGATCTATTGAGCGAGTAATGAATCATTTTCCATTCAAAGATCATCATGAGACATCCTCAGCTTCTCAAGATCAAGTTTCCTTTGAAGGAATTCATAGGAAAGTTTCTCATGATCAGCGAGGAGTGTGCCATGACGATCTCGTAGATTATCAAATCTGGACTGAAGACTTTTCATATCTTCAGTGAGGATTTGGGTAAAATTCATTTCATCATTCAACAGGTCATCGCTTCTGTCTAGCAGTTTCTGAAGCTTTTCAAGGGCAGTTTGTTGTTTAGTTGCAATGATTGCAAGTTTGATGTAACTGGGTTTTTTATAATCATCAGGTTCATAGTCACTTGAATGAGAGGAGGAAGTATCATTCGGTACCTTTGAACCTTTTTCCATGAAGCAATAGGTTGGAGCGAAGTCATCAGCATAGTCATCAGTATGGATGGAGTTGTTGTTTTCTTCAAGGTTGAAGATTGACTTGCTGACGAATGTGGTAGCTAGTGCAAGACTAGCCTGTCCAAATTCCGAGTCTTCTTCAGATCCCTCCTCCTCATCACATTCCTCGGATTCTGCCTCAGAATCCATTTCCTTGCCAATAGGTGCCCGAGCCTTTCTGAAACTTGTCTTCTTGTGCGATGAGGAGTTTGAGGATGAGGATTTTGAAGATTTATTCTTTTTCTTCGAGTCATCAGAACTTTCATCCTTGTATTTCTTCTTCTTTGATTCCTTCACCCAACGAGGACAATCAGCAATATAGTGGCCTGATTTCTTGCATTTGTGGCAGGTTCTTTTCTTGTAGTCCTCAGATGAAGATTCTGATTTCCTCGTATCTCTTCTTGAAGATTTACCAAACTGGACACGTCTTTAAAACTTCTGGAATTTCCTCACGAGCATTGCAAGATCCTGTCCAAGTTCTTCAGGATCACCAATGCTGCAATCTGAGTCTTCTTCTTCAGATGAGGAAATTGTTGTGGCCTTCAGTACACGAGGTCTAGAATAGCTTGGTCCATATAGATCTCTCTTTTCTTCCTATTGGAATTCATGAGTATTCAGTCTTTCGAGAATATCAGCAGGATCAAGCATCTTGTAGTCTGGTCTTTCTTGAATCATCAGAACCAGTGTGTCAAATGATGAATCCAAGGATCTTAGCAGTTTCTTCACAACTTCATGGTTAGTAATGTCTCGAGCTCCCAGTGCTTGCAGTTCATTTGATATGTCAGTGAGGCGATCAAAGGTATCTTGGCAGCTTTTATTGTCAAGCCTCTTGAAGCGATTGAAGAGATTGTGAAGAAAATAAACACGAGAGTCACGCTGAGTTGATACTCCTTCATTGACTTTGGACAGCCTTTCCCAGGTTAGTTTTGCTGAGCCCAAAGCACTCACTCTGCCATACTGACCTTTGCTCAGATGGCCACAAATGATATTCTTCGCTTGAGAATCAAGTTTCTTGAATTTCTTCACATCAGCGGTAGAGAAAATAGCAGTGATGAGGGGAACACCATGTTCCACAATATACTAGAGATCATTGTCAATAGCTTCTAGATGCATATGCATCTTGGTCTTCCAGAAGGGAAAGTCCTTTCCTTTGAAAGTAGGACATCCTGCAGTAACCTTGATGATGCCTACAGTCGATATAACTAAAACTCCAGGTGGTTAAACCAAAATCACACAGAACAAGGGAGTACCTTGCTCTGATACCAATTGAAAGTGCGTTATATCGACTAGAGGGGGGTGAATAGGATATTTTTAGAATTTCATCGCTGAGGAAATTCCTCACTGATGAATAGCTTGCAGCGGAACAGCAAAGGATCAGGGGAGCAGAGTATCACTACAGCAGTTTTTAAGATGAGGAATATGAAAAACAGTTTGCACAGTACGCAGGCACAGAGTAAGCAGGTGATGATTAACTCGCGTGAAGAATTTGAGGTTGAGGAAATTCAGAGAAAGTCTTCAGCAAATTCTTCAAACAATGACAATGAAAATCTTCAACATACAATATTGAGGAATTGAAAGAGTTGAACAAATAGAACCCGTATCACAATGAAGACTGTGGTTGATGACCCAGTACCAATTGTTGTGACAGTTGGACATCTGGTTTGGAGCGGCTTGGTATTGAAACCAAAAGACACATAGTCCCGAGACACACAGTCCCTACCGTATTCTCCTTGAGCAGAGGACACACAGTCCTCACTCAACTCTCGTGGTAAGTCTTTAGGGCAGACTTCCAAACCCTCACAAACTTGGTCACCCAGAGATCCACAATTGACTGCTGGATTGCTCTAGACCATGATGCCTAACAGTCTGGAGGATGCACAGTCCTCAAAGGTAAAAGGCTTCAGTTCCACACAGGAACAAATTCTTCAGTGATGCTCAATCACTTGGTTTTTGGTTTGTGGTTTGGTGTTTGGGGTATTTCCTCACAGATGATTTACTCTCGAAGACTCTGAGGAATTTGGGTAGCTCTCAATGACAAATGTCGGTTTCTCGTGGAGCAGCCAACCAGCTAATGGTTGTGGGGGCGACTGTTTATAGCCTGGGAGCATCCCGACATGATTTGACATTAATGCCCTTACATAATATGACCGTTGGTGTGGATAAGATCGGTGAAGTGGCGCGAATTGCGGCAACGGTCGGGACCCTCAACTGTGAGAGTCCTCATGTCTCTTATATTCCACACTTGAGGCTTTTGGTAGGATTAGGCTTGGGTTGAGCATCATGAGGAAATTCATTCCGAAGAGTTACCTCGACCCCCTTTAACAGTATAGTGTTCCTATGACTCAAGAGTGAAGAAAATGAAACAGAAAGAATAAATCTTCACGCTTCAAACTCTCTGGATCGTTTTTCTTCAGGACACACCGAATTCCTCATCTTCAATATCTTCATGAGGAATATCAATTTCATCGCAATTTCTTCGCGATCAAAATCTTCAGCAGAAGACCAATTTCTTCAGCCGAAGATATACATTTTTAGGGGTCGATATTCATCGTATATTTCAAACTCCTCAGCGACTTATAGATCTTGTGTACACTAATGAACACATTAGATACTTAACCTATAAGTCTTCAAACCACCCAAATCACTAACGGGCACTAGATGCACTTACAAAACTACAAGGCCGGAGAGATTCACAACCTCTATGTACTCGTTGGGAGCAAAGTTATTTGTTATATGTGCAGTTCCACGTCTTCTGCTAGCGCAAGGGTGGAAGACACCTACTTGTTTAGCCTAGGAATCCTCTTGGTTCGATAAACCTTACAGTCTCCGTGTAAGGGAAATTTGTTGCTAACTACATCTCCACCTTCCACTTGGGGTCCAACGAGGGGTGAGAAGCATATACATCACCTCGTCATCAAGCGAATTTCTGGCGCCGTTGTCGGGGACTCCACTCTTCAAGATAGGGGAGTTGCACACTATCTTTTACCTTTGCTTTTTAGTCTTGATAGTTTGCCTTCTAGTTTTTGCTTTAGAGTCCTATACCAAAAACCACAAAACAATTAGTTGCTTTGCTCTTGCTCGTTGCCGTTGCTATGGGTTCCACTGAGAACACCAAGTTGTGTGACTTCACTAGTCACAAGAACAACGATTTTATCTGCACTCCTATTGCTGCTCCCGCCACTGGAGCCACGTCCTATGAGATTAAACCTGCTTTGCTGAACCTAGTTATGAAAGATCAATTCTCCGGTGCTAGAGATGATGTTGCCTTGCACTTGAACAATTTTGTTGAGCTCTATGATATGCAAAAATATAAAGAAGTAGATGATGATATTGTTAAACTTAAGCTTTTTTCCTTCCTCCTTGAGAGGAGGAGCTAAAGTGTGGCTTCAATCTTTGCCTAGGAATAGCATAACATTCTTGGGATAAGTGCAAAGATGTTTTTATTGGGAAGTATTACCCGCCAGCTAAGATTATCCAGTTGAGGAGTAACATTATGAATTTTAGGCAATTGGATAGTGAACATGTTGCTCAAGCTTGGGAACGAATGAAATCTCTTGTTAAAAATTGCCCTACTCATGGTTTGACTACTTGGATGGTTATCCAAACTTTCTATGCAGGATTGAACTTTACCTCGCGGAATCTGTTAGACTCGTCCGCGGGAGGAACCTTTATGTCAACTACACTTAGTGCTGCCACAAAACTATAGGATGAGATGATGACAAATTATTCTCAATGGCACACCGAGAGAGCTCCAACAGGTAGGAAGGTAAACTCTGTTGAGGAGATTTCCTCCCTTAATGATAAGATTGACACGATTATGACTCTACTTACTAAGCAAGCTCCTATTGATCCTCATGATGTTCCTTTAAATTATTTGGTTGCTCACGAAAGAGAGCAAGTGGATGTTAATTTTATTTCTAGGACCAACTTCAATAACAATGCCTATAGGAGTAATTTTGGTAGCAATCCTAGACCGTTCTCATCCAACAACTATGGGAACAACAACAATTATCCTAGCACCAAAAACTCCACTTATGACTTAGAGAGCATGCTTAAATATTTTATCACTTCTCAAAAAGCCTTCAACAAGAGTGTAGAAGAGAAACTAGAAAAAATAGATAGTCTCTCTTTGAAGGTGGACAACATAGCTCATGATGTGGAGATGCTTAAAATTAGAACTTCCCCACTTGAGGAAAGGAACACCACACCCATGAATGCTATCCAAGTCCAAATTAATGAGAACATAAGGATGCTAGACAAACTTAAAGAGAGATGGGCTAGAGAAAAGGAAGAGGAAGAGAGAATTACGATCCTTCCTACACACACTACCATTGCTACTATACAAGTTGTTGAGGATCTCAAAACTTTTAGCACCCATCGCACTCGTAGTCCAAGTGGACCTATTAATGGTGATGATAATATCTCAAATATAGGACAAGAAGGTTCTATGATTTAGAGACTACCAAAAGAATGAGCCTAGATGACATTACTACCACTTTAATTAATGGTAGTAACCTTGATTTTGACAATTGTAGTCTCTCCGAAGTCATCACCTTTTTGCAAAGAATGGCTAAAGACCCCCACACTAGCACACTTAATATTGCCTTCACCGAGCATATCACGGATTCTCTTATCAAAGCTAGGGAGGAGAAGCTCAAGCTAGATACTTCTATTCCTAGGAAGCTAGAAGATGGTTGGGATCCTATGGTCAAAATTAAATTGAATAATATCTCTTGCTTTGCTTTGTGTGATGTTGGAGCTTGTGCCTCCGTTATGCCCAAAAGAATGTATAATATGCTTGATTGGAAACCTTATGATCCATGTTCTTTTGGTGTTCGTCTTGTTTATTCTTCCATAAAGAAACCTTTAGGGATAATTAATGACGTGCTTATTATTGCCAATGATAATTATGTGCCCGTTGATTTTCTTATTATGGACATTGAATGTGATCCTTCATGTCCAATTATTTTGGGACGTCCTTTTCTCCGCACCGTTGGTGCTATCATTGACATGAAAGAGACAATTATTAAATTCCAGTTTCCTCTTAAAAAGTGAATGGAACACTTCCCTAGAAAGATCATTAAGTTGCCTTATGAGTCCGTTACACGGGCAAGCTATTCTTTTGGAGTTGATAACACTTGATCTTCTTGCATTATGCCTAGCTCAAAGGCATAAAAAAGCGCTTGTTGGGAGGCAACCCAATATGTTTTTACTTTCTGTTTTAGCGGTCTTGGTGTGTGTTACTATTGTAGCAACATCATTGTATCTTTATTTTTAAGCTTTGTGCCAAATTATAGCCTCCGATTGCAAATTGTGACATTGTTGTCCAGAAACAGGTTATGTCTGCTTGACGGAAACAATCACCAAAAATCACCAGATCATCTTTTTGATCTGAATATGTTTGACAGCATGCTCTATATAATTGACTTTCTCGCATCTGTTCTAAGTTTTTTTAGTTGAGTTGCAGAACTGCCCCGAATAAATTATTTGCTACCTCATGTTTTGTTTTTCACAGATTCTGCCATGTTTTGCGTTTTCATTGTTTTGTGAATCCTAAGCTTGCTTTTTATTTGCAAAAATCTTTTGGCATTCATTAGAAGCAGTAGCTTTTCATGAGAATCTTTATTTCCAGTAGGTATTGAATTATTTTATTAAGGGAACTAACTACTCTAATCAGCTTATGATGAGTTTTGTATGAAGGGAGTTTTCAAGTATTGCGATGGGAGAGACGATGAAAGAAGATAAAGGAGTGTCAAATGCTCAAGCTTGGGGATGCCCCTATGCATCCCAAGAAATATTCAAGGAGACTCAAGCGTCTAAGCTTGGGGATGCCCCCTTGCATCCCCTTCTCTATCAACAATCATCAGGTCGTCCATCTCCATGTTATATTTTTATCACTTCATATAATATGTGCTATGCTTGGAGCGTCCCGCTATTTTCTTTTTAGTTCGTTTTAGTTTTGCTTGCTGTTCATAACAAGTCGGAACCTAGCCTACCTTGTTTGGGAGAGAGACACGCTCCATTCCACTCTAGAACACAACATAGGTTTTCATGCTTATTCTTTTTGTGTGTTCTTCATCTTTTCGTAGCTAGTGTCATGCTTAGCTCTTAGCTTTCATGCTTATCTTTTTAAGAGCTTTTACTTAGGTTGATTTTGGAACTCTCTTGAGTTATCATGCTTATCTTGTTTAGAGAGTTGGCTTGTTGCACTGATTTGTGTGTCTTGCATAAGTAGGTAATTGAGGTTGCTATTTAAGTATAGTAGTAACTTGCAATAGTTTTGAGGTATTGATTTGAGTAATGTTTGGACTATTGGTGCCAAGAGCTTGAGCCTATTAGTGATAGGTGTCGTATTTTGGGAAATCCGTGTGTTTTTCAAAAAATAAAAATTAGTTGAGAACTCTAGCTACTAAATTGATCGCTAACCTCTGGAGGGGTTCGAATATATAGAGTACTCTCACGTTACCATGAGTCGAGGATGCGCAAGGATAACCAAACCCCCAAACATTCCTCTCGGGGTACTTTTATTTTTGTGAATTTACTAACTAGATAGAGAGTTACCGATAATAAGTGTATGAGTTCTTCGGACTAATGTGAGTATTCGATTGTTGGCACTTCCAGCATCCATATTTTGCTAGCCTCTTCGGTACCGTGCATTGCCCTTTCTCACATTGAGAGTTGGTGCAAACTCCGCCGGTGCATCCAAACCCATGACATGATACGCTCTGTCATACATAAGCCTCATTATATCTTTCCTCAAAACAGCCACCATACCTGCCTATTAAGGCATTTTCATACCCTTTTCGAGATACATTGCCATGTAACATCCATCATCTCATGACTTGATCTTCATGTCATACATGCTTTTGCTTGATCATAGAGTTGCATGCTAGTTGGGCCTTGCCCTCATTACTGCTACATGACGCACTAGTATCATTGCATATCCTCCTACACTGGCATAGGCATACATTTGCATACATCATGATAGTTTTCACTTGTCTTTATGTTGAGTACTTCTTATAAAGTGTGATGATTTTTCTTTCTATTCATGTAAAATATAGAGTGTTGGCCTTAAGTGAGGAAAAGATCCCAAAGAGGACAAATGAGAGATAAAAAGAAAGAGCCAAAGAGGCCACAAAAAATAAAAATAAAAAGAGAAAAATAAAAAGAGAGAAGGGGCCAACGCTACTATTCCTTTTTAAAGATCCACACTCGTACTCCATTACTATATTGGTACTACATAGAGATTATCATTCATGCATAACTATGTGGGGATCCTTACACTATAGAACTTGGTTTGCATATTCCAATGATGAGCCTCCTCAAATGAGCTCTAGGTCTTCATGAGCAAACAAGTTGGATGCACCCCCACTAGTTTCATTGGAGAGCTTACCTTAGCTCATATGTGCATCCGTTACATGGCAATCCCTACTCCTCACATCATATCTATCATTTGGCTTTCTCTCGCCTATGGTTGTCCACATTGATGTGAGCCTTTCACACCTTTTTGTATTCCTTCCCCATCATTATTCTATTTGCCATCCTAAGTGCCAACATATCTTGCTTACGCTCATCCATTGCCTGAGTGCTCAAAATCGAAAGGGAGAGGATCATTTTGACTTGTGCCTGACAAGTTGTCTGGGGATGAGTCAAAATAAGATTCCAAAGGAGACTAAGTGTGAGGTTTAGTAGATTGAGTTCTCAATTAAAAAATATTTGTATCTCTGAACCCATCTCCCACTTCTTGCACGTAAACACCATTTGGAGACATTTGAGTCACGGACAGCGAGAGCTCTTGCACCTTTATGTTCTTACTTTACTAAATTCAATACTAGATATAGACTCTTGCTTGTTATTGTCTTGACTTAAATTGGATATCTCACTTACTTTACTTTGAAGTTCTTATATGTGTGTTAGCATGTCACCCTAGAAATTATTGGTGTTATCATTTATCTACTCGGGAACGAGCACTAATTAAGCTTGGGGATGTTGATACCTCCCAAACGTATCTATAATTTCTGCTTGTTCCATGACCTTTTGGGTGACATTGTTATATGTTTTGCTACACTTCTATACCATTTTACACATATTTGGACTAACCTACTAACTCAGTGCACACAGTGCCAGTTTCTGTGTGCTGATGTCTTTTTTGCATGGGGCTTTTACCCAATTTTCCGAAGCCCGAAAAAATCCAGAAAAATATATAAAAAAATAGCGAAACAGAACTTCGGGATCACCGAAGGAGGGCCAGAGGGGGGCCACGGGCCTCCTAGGCGGCTTGCTGGCGCGGCCAGGCCCCAGGCCGCACGAGGAGGTCGCCTAGGTGGGGCCCACCTCCTCCAGTTCCCTCCTTTGGCCTATATTTAGTGTTCCGTGAGGAAACCTTCGCAGACTTTCTGGAATCGCGAATTTCTCCATCGTTCCGCCGCCGCAGTGCTTCCGAGATCGGGAGCGTCAGGAGACCTCTTCCCGGCACCCTGTCGGAGGGAGGATTGACCTTCGGGAGATTCTCCACCACCATGGACGCCTCCCGGATGTGTCGTGAGTAGTTTCCCTTGGACCATGAGTCCATGACCAGTAGCTATGTGATGTCTTCTCTCCAATCTTGTGCTTCAATGGTTAGTCCTTGTGACCTGCCCTACATGATCAAGGCATCTATGTAATTCTCTTGCTATTGCTATGGTCGGTTTGTTGGGATCCGATGGATTATGAGATTATGTTTAGATTGTTATGAGTTATATATTTTATTATCCTTTTATATTATATTCCTTAGTGATTCATGCATGTTCTCCATTGCTTTTTATTGGTTTGGCCAAGTAGTAGATCGTAACTCCAAGAGGGAGCGTTATGCATGATTGTGGGTTCGGGCCCCTCGATGTCTAGCTTGAGTGACAAAAACATCAGAATAGGGGATGTGCTTGTTGCCACCAGGGAGAAAACAACGGTGCGATCTGCGTTCTCTTACACGGTGATTCAAATCGCTTCACCCGCAAAAATAAAGGGGACTGATCTGCGTCGGCGCGCCGGTCCAAACTTTCGTCCGGCCGCGCGCGAGCCGCAGGATCCACCAACCCCGCGTCGTCCGCACCGTTGGATCCGCATGTAACATTTTCCCCCCTATGCAGCAAAATTTCGATGCGATGCAGCAATTTTTTCAACAATTGTAACAAAAACAAAATTTGTAGCAAAAAAATTATATCTACGTGATCGTAGCAAAAAAACGAAGCTGATGGTACGTGGTAGCAAAAGTCAAACGCCAGTTGTAACAAATATTTACGTGACGTGTATGCAACTTTTTTAGTGAACGGTTGGAGCAAAACATGATGCCGGTTGTAGCAAAAAGTAAAAAGCATCGATTGTAACGAAAAATCCGACGAACAGAAGTTGCAACCAAACATATATGCAGCTTTTTTACTGAGACAAAAAATAGTAAAAAAAACGCTTACAGCAAAAAGACGCTGGTTGCAACATATTTAGACGAAAAATATTGCATCCATTGACCAGAGAAGCGTGCGGGTGGGAAAAATGTTGCAAGGGCCCGCGCGCGCGAGAGGATGACCGACGCGTCTGGTTGCAACATATTTAGACGAAAAATATTACATTCATTGATCAGAGAAGCGTGCGGGTGGGAAAAATGTTGTAAGGGCCGCTACGCACGAGAGGGCGACCGGCGCGTCGCTTCGGCCGGCGCGGTGGTGGAAAACGATTCCAAAAATAAATCGCTTCACCAGCAGATATACGCCTACCTGTTCGACGAAATGCCGCACTGAAACCCTCTTCTCTTCACCTTCCTCCCGCAGGTGACGCGATGCCGCGCAGCTTCCCTCAGGCCCGTCGTCTCCTCGGGTAAGCGGGCGCGAGCATCCCATACCCGACTCTCCCTCTCCGCACGGATTAACCATTGATGTCGTCTCTGTTCTTGTTGCTTTTGGGGATCAGGGGGATGGGGTTCGAGAGGAGGGATGCCTACTTCTTCAAGCAGATGGGCAAGGGCATGCTCTGCACCTACGGGCTTTTAGCCGCAGCATGGCTCTGGAATGATACGTCGCCGCTTGGTTGGTGGACGCTCAAGCCACGCCCCAAGGTAGGTACTATGGCTGGTGACCCTTGGTTGAGGCAGGTGCCACCTTTTGTTTTACTGCAAGATTCTATCGAGTACAATGAGTTAATCGATTCAGAACTTCCAGTAGATAATGTCAGTGGGTTCCTTACTGTGTCTTACGACATAAGTTGATCCAGGCACTTCCCATTCCACAGTTCCGTTGTATGACATCCATCCATAACTGCATCAGGATGGCCAAGGCAAATCTTGCACATGCCTCAGGTTTTATTGAAACCGTATATTCTAGTCATTGATTATTATGTGACAAGTTATCCTTATATATCACCTTCAAAACTCAAACATGAAGTTATAATTGAAAGGAACTTCTACGGGATGCACTGGATTATACTCCCTCCAACCAAAAATAAGTGTCTTTGATTTAATATTGATAGATTGCTTTGGATCGGATCGGTTTGAACTTCGCGGTACTAGGGAGTAGGAGATGGTGGATTACCTTCTCCTTGGCTCGATGTGCCCGCTCCAGTGGCCATGGCAGAGGGGGCGACGGTGTTGACGGCAGAGAGCGGTCAGGTGGTGGCGGTGCTTCCCGTGAGTACCGCGAAAAGGGATCGAAAAGGGATATCGGTGGGGTGACTGGCAGCATGGTTAACCTCGTACTGCGTGCCCCGGCCTCAAAGTTGTCAGAATCGCGATTCTGAATCAGATAGGAACTTCGTTGCTAGGATCGTGAATCGTAGAATCACAACTATCAGGATCGTAGAAACTTAGATTCTATGAGCAAAATCGTACAATCGGAGGGGCTAGTTTGGATCGTAAGATCTTAAGATTCCAAGAATTGAGTCATGATTCTGACAACTTTGTCCGGCCCCCACCTCTTTATATATAGCGCAGGTCACAGGGGCCCACCAACCATGGTTTGGTTGGGCGCCCCCGATCAGGGCGCGATGCAAAGGGTCCGGTGGACCGTTGGGCCCACACGAGAAAGAGATCATCCTAACATTCTCCCCCTTGATCTTAACTTTTCTTTTAACTTTATATTTTACTAGTTTCATCACCGATTAGTACATAGAGCATGTTTCATCGTCACAGCTCAATTGTCGATAGAATCAGACAGCTACAACATACCTCTCTGTTTTGAAATGAATTCTATTACTTTGGGCCTCTCATGATCCAGGAATCATAGGCTTTCCCTTAAACCCATGCCGGCTAAGTGTTCCTTGAACACACTGGGTGGTAAGCCTTTCGTTAGCGGATCTGCAAGCATATCCGTTGTCCTTATATGCTCGAGACTTATAGTGTGATCCTGGATTTTATCTTTCACAATATAATACTTTATATCTATTGCTTTGGTAGCATTATTCGACTTATTGTTGTGAGCATAGAATACTGCGGACTGGTTGTCACAATACATCTTTAGTGGTTTGTCAATACAATCTACCACTTTCAAGTCGGGTATGAATTTCTTTAACCATATCACCTACCCGGTGGCCTCAAAACATGCTATAAACTCTTCTTGCATCGTGGACGATGCAACTATGGACTGTTTGGAGCTTTTCCATGAAATAGCCCCTCCAACGAGAGTGAATACGTATCCTGACGTGGATTCTCTATCATCTCCGTCTCCCGCAAAATTTGCGTCTGAATACCCTTTTATCTCTAGGGAATCAAATCTTCTGTATGTTAGCATGATGTCTTTTGTGCCTTGCGCATAACACAATGCTTTCTTTACCATCTTCAAGTGCTCTATGCCTGGATTCTCTTGATATCTACCGAGTACCCCGATGATAAAAGCTAAGTTAGGGCGAGCGCACACATGTGCATACTGTAAACTTCCAACAGCCGAAGTATATGACATTGCTTTCATTTGATCGAGCTCGTACTGGTTCTTGGGACATTGGAATTTCCCAAAATTGTCGCCCTTGACTATAGGAGCAGGTGTGGCCTTACTCGCATGCATATTATATTTTTTGAGAACCTTTTCTAAATATGCTTTCTGCAGTAGTCCTAAAAGTCCATTTTCCTATCTCAGTGAATTTCAATGTCCAAAACATATGAAGCATCACCAAGATCTTTCATATCAAAATTTGAGGATAAAAACTTCTTTGTTTTTTGTAGTAGACTAACACCATTGCTAGCGAGCAAGATATCATCCACATACAAGATTAGGAAAATGTATTTCCCATTTTTGAACTTTGCATAAACGCAGTTATCCTCAACATTTTTTTTAAATCCAATTTTTTTAATTGTATCATTAAACTTTAGATACCACTGTCTAGAGGCTTGCGTTAGTCCATAAATGGATCTCTTCAGGCGGCATCCCATATCTTCCTTGCCTTCCATGATAAAACCCTTGGTTGTCTCATGTAGACATTTTCTTCTAAATCCCCGTTTAGAAATGCCGTCTTTACATCCATTTGACGTAACTCTAAATCAAAATGCGCAACTAATGCCATTATGATTCTGAAGGAATCCTTACATGAGACTGGGGAAAATGTCTCATTGTAATCTAATCCCTTCTCTTTGTGTGAATCCTTTTGTCACAAGTTGTGCTTTATACTTTTTTATATTCCCATTAGAGTCATACTTAGTTTTGTAGACCCATTTACAGCCTACTGTTTTGGCTCCTTTAGGAATTATTTCTAAGTCCCAAACATCGTTGGAACTCATCGATTTCATCTCGTCTTCCATTGCCTCCAGCCACTTCAATGAGTGAGGGCTTCTCATAGCTTCTTCATATGAAGTGGGATCACCTTCCATATGAACCAATTATGTGTTATAAACTTTATAATCAGTAGAAATAACTGATCTTCTAGTTCTGTTAGACCTTCTAAGTGCGTCATTCTCTGGCACATCTTCAAAAATGGCTGTTGCACCTCCCTTTCATGTACAACAACAGGTTTAGTCGGATTCTGAAGGACAGGTTCCGAGTCTTCTCCCATAGTTGTCATGGTTGGAGTCACAACAGGTAGTGAGAAAAATGGCTCTTGGATCATCGGATTAGGTGCATGCACCCTCTTCTCCTCAAGATCAATTTTCCTAGCTACCATGCCCCCCTCATCATTTCGTCCTCTAAGAAGACCGCATATCTTGTTTCTACAAACTTTGTGTATCTTTCTGGATAGTAGAAACGAAAACCCTTTGATCTATCAGGATAGCCAATGAAGTGGCAACTTATTGTTTTGGGATCTAACTTTGCAATATTTGGATTAAACATTTTGGCCCCAACTGGGCAACCCCACACCCTGAAGTGTTGCGGGGATGACACTTTTCCTGTCCACAACTTGTACGGTGTTTTGGGCACCGATTTAATTGGTACTTTATTGAGAATGTGAATGGCGGTTTTAAGCGCCTCCATCCATAATCCCAATGGCAAGTTGGAGTAACTCATCATGCCGCGCATCATATCCATAAGTATACGGTTACACCTTTTAGCTACTCCATTTTGCTGAGGTTCGCCCGGCATTGAATATTGGGCGACTATGCCAGTCTCCTGTAAAAACTTTGCAGAAGGTCCAGGGACTTGGCCATATGGAGTGTGGCGACCGTAGTACTCCCCCCACGGTCAGATCTCACTATCTTTATTCTTTTGTCAAGTTGATTTTCAACTTCAGCTTTGAATATTTTAAATTTATCCAATGCTTCATTTCTTTCTTTGATTGGATAAATATAACCAAATCGGGAGTAATCATCTGTGAATGTTATGAACGAGTCATAACCATCCACACTTTTCACAAGAAATGGTCCACACATGTCAGTGTGAATGATATCTAGTGTTCCTGTGCTTCGGTTTGCACCCTTTTTGATTTGTTTTACATACTTTCCTTTAATGCAATCAATGCATTGTTCTAAGTCTGAGAACTCTAGTGGAGGAATAATTTCACTTTTAGTTAGTCTTCCTATTCTCCCCTTTGAAATATGGCCCAAGCGACAGTGCGATAATTTCGATGAGTCGTGAGTTCTCTTTCTTTTCTTTTGTTCTTTGTTCGACGCGGAAACTTGCTCATTCACATTACACACATAATGCACTTTTTCACGAAGTGATAATAAATAAAGCTCATTGTGAAGTAAAGCATCACCCACATAAGCATTATTAAACCATATGGCACACTTGCCATGTCCAAAATAACATTCATAATGGTCTTTATCCAAACATGAAACACTAATCAAATTTCTGTGACATGAAGGAACATATAAAATGTCTCTAAGCAAAAGCTTGAATCCGTCAGCTAACTCCAGGGAGATGTCGTCGACAGCTTCAACTTCTGCTTAAACTCCATTCGCGACTTCAATGCTTCTTTCGCTTCTTTGCGTAGTCCTCGTCGAATGGAATCCTTGTAATGAATTTGCAACATTTGCACCTGAGTCGATCCACCAAGTAGATTTCGAAAACTGTGCATACAGGGATTCATTTACAAAGGAAACAGCGTTGTTACCTCTCTTTGCCATTATTGACTTTAACCAATCGGGGCAATCTTTCTTGTAATGCCCAGTCTTCTTACAGTGGAGACAAGTGTCTTTGTCCACTGGAAAAGACTTCTGCTGATTCTGATATTGCATGGGAGATTTTTCATGTGGCTTTGAAGGGGAACCATTGCTATTGTGATTGTAGTTCCTTTTCTTATCCTTCACATAGTTCAGAAAACCACCATGTGAGGTTTTTGTTAGGAATAAGCAACTTGTATTCCCATGAGGCCATAGGCCGGTATATAACTATATATACATGTACAGGTGATGGACTATATGCAGGAAACACCTTATAGTGGGATAAATACAAAAGGGTACATGACTTATATTATAACTCTAACACCCCCCTCAAACTCATGGTGGATGAACAACACTGAGTTTGGAGAGATAAAAGCCATGCTGTGCTCTAGTCTGGGCCTTCGTCAGGAAATCCGCCAACTGTAACTCGGAAGGCACATACTGAAGAGCAATAACCTGATCCTCCACAGCAGCGCGCACATAGAAAGCATCAACACCAATATGCTTGGTGAGCTCATGCTTCACAGGATCGCGCGCAATGCTAATAGCACCTGTGC
Organism: Hordeum vulgare subsp. vulgare; assembly: GCF_904849725.1. Classification (NCBI taxonomy): domain Eukaryota; kingdom Viridiplantae; phylum Streptophyta; class Magnoliopsida; order Poales; family Poaceae; genus Hordeum; species Hordeum vulgare. Next base: position 265,041,410 of record NC_058518.1, on the reverse strand, counting down.
TGTCAGATAATAGCAGAGTCGGTGTAGTGACAGAAACACCAAAATCCTGAAGTAACCACCATAACCAAGTCACCTCTGCCGTCAAAAGAGCCATCGCTCGCAACTCAGCCTCTGCACTCGAACGGGAAACTGCAATCTGTTTCTTCGTCTTCCAGGCAATGAGAGAACCACCAAGAAAAACACAGTAAGCAGAAAGTGAACGGCGATCTGAAGGATCACTAGCCCACGTAGCATCCGAATAGGCCTGAAGCTGTAAAGAACCGGAGCGAGGAAAGAATAGACGGTGAGAGATCGTGCCCCGAAGATATCGGAGAACATGGAGGAGATGACTATAGTGAACTGATGTGGGAGCAGAGACGAATTGACTCAGAATATGAACCGGATATGAGATATCCGGACGAGTGACAGCTAGATAAACAAGACTGCCAACAAGATGACGATAACGCGTCGGGTCAGGCAGGGGATCACCATCTATAGCAGAAAGATGAACATTGAGCTCCATAGGAGTCTCAACAATGCGCTCATCAGTAAGAGCAGCACGAGCAAGAAGATCCTGGATATACTTTTCCTGGGATATAAAAAAGCCATCAGAGGTAGAAGAGACTTCAATCCCAAGAAAGTAGCGAAGAGGTCCAAGATCACACATAAGGAACTGCTCACTAAGACGGGCCTTGACAAAGGCAATATACTCGGGGTCATCCCCAGTGATGACCATGTCATCAACATAGAGAAGAAGAAGAGTCCGACCACGAGGAGAAAGGTGAATAAATAATGCTGGATCATGAACACTGGCTGAAAAACCAGCGGCAGTCACCACAGAGGCAAAACGCTCAAACCAGACGCGGGGGGCTTGCTTAAGGCCATAGAGAGAGCGACGAAGACGACATACCATGCCATCAGGAACAGAATACCCAGGTGGTGGCTGCATGTACACCTCCTCACACAGCTCACCATTAAGAAAAGCATTCTTAACATCAAGCTGAGAGATAGACCAGTGGCGTGTAGAGGCCACGACAAGAAGTGTACGAACAGTGGTCATATGAGCCACAGGAGCAAAAGTCTCGTCATAATCACGACCATGCTCCTGCTGAAAACCACGAGCCACAAGACGAGCTTTGTGACGCTCAAGAGAACCATCGGAGCAAGTCTTAACCTTGTAGACCCACTTACAAGTGATGGGACGGACTCCGGGAGGAAGGGAAACAGGATCACACGTACCAGTGCGTTCAAGAGCAGCAATCTCCTCTGCCATCGCAAATTGCCATTCAGGATGAACAACAGCCTGATGATAAGTAGTCGGCTCAAGAACAGCAGCACCAGCGGTGGAAAATCCAAAACGATCAACAGGCGGACGAGGACGAGAACGCAAGCCATAAGTAGGTTGAGACGAAGATGACGACACATCCACAGAACGTGAATGACGAGTGTAACACTGATGAAAAGATGGAACTATGGAAGGAGGAATCGCCAAGGTAGAATCGGGGAGTGGCGACGAAGAAATCACCGAGATGAAGGTGTAGAATCCGGTGACATGCTAGGCGAGGAGACCGTGGAAGATGGTGGCGACAAATCGACTGGAGGTGGAGAAGCAGAGGGAGCGGAACGAATAGGCAAAGGCTCGACGGGTGTGATAGGTGTGTCAGCAAAAGTGAGGAAAGAGATATCCTCCACGGAAAAAGTCGAGGAAGATGGACGTGGGTAGAAGGGACGAGACTCATCGAAAGTCACATCCCGGGAGATACGCATCCGACGACCGATGGGATCCCAAGAACGATAGCCCTTATGCTTATCACTATAGCCTAACAAACACACTCAACAGACTGAGTGGTCAGTTTGGTGCGTTCGCGGGGGGCAAGAAGAACATAGCAAACACAACCAAACAAGCGAAGCATTGAATAGTCGGGAGAACGATCAAAAAGACGCTCGAAAGGAACACCACCCTGTAGAGCAGTGGAAGGCTGGAGATTCATGAGATAGGTGGAGGTGGAGACGGCCTCAGCCCAAAAATGAGGCGGGAGAGAGGCAGCAATCATCAATGCACGAGCCGTCTCAAGAAGATGACGATGCTTGCGCTCAGCCACGCCATTCTGAGCGTGAGCACCAGGACAAGAGAATTGAGAGAGAGTCCCTTGCTCAGCAAGGACACCACGCAACATCTTAGAGAGATACTCGCCAGTGGAATCAACACGAAACACACGAATGGGAGAGGAGAACTGAGTATGAACCATGGCAGCAAAACGCTTATAAATGGACAACACCTCACTACGATAAGTCATGAAACAAAGCCATGTGTAACGAGAGAAGTCATCTATGAAAATAATATAGTATTTATGACCCCCTTTCGAAACGAAGGGAGCCGGACCCCATACATTGGAATGAACTAAATCAAAAGGACGCTTAGACACGGACTCACTATGTGGATATGGTAACTGAATCTGCTTGCCAAGACGACAACCCTGATACTCTAAAGAGGCATCTCCTGAGACAGACCCCAGAAGACCTCGACGAACTAACGACGACAAACGAGAACCACACAGATGACCTAGTCGATGATGCCACTGCTGGAAGGAACCAGTAGCCGAGGCGACCAAAGCGGAAGAACTGGCGATAGAGGGGGCAGCGGAAGGAACATGAAGCCAGTCCAACTCCCAAAGACCCTCAGAATCACGGCGGCGAGGACCAACCCCAACCAGAGTGTGCGTGCGACGGTCCTGGACAGAACAAGAGTCAAGGTCAAGGATGACACGACAACCAGAATCAGCAAGTTGACCAGCGGAAAACAGATTCATGGTAAGTCGAGGAACATGAGCAACATCAGGAACAGAATACGAAGGAGTGGTAAGAGTGCCTCTACTAACGACAGAAAGGGGAGTACCATCAGCAGTGAGGACATGAACATGAGAATCAAGCGATCGAAGAGAGGACAGAGTGGAAGAATTAGAAGTCATATGAAAGGAAGCTCCAGAGTCCAGAACCCATGGGGATGTACCTGACTGTGTAGAAGGTGGTTGCTCAGTGCGGGAAGCCTCAGTCACAGAACCAGCAGTACCCGTCGAGGAAGAACCTGAAGCAGCGAGCGGACGCTTAAGTCTCAGAATATCCTGCTCAGTCAAAGCGGTGGCTGAAGCCGTCGAGAGAGATGACGAAGTCGCTGTAGATGATGATCGCGCCTTGCGCAAGTGTTTCTTCTTCGTGTAGCAGTGGGACTCAATATGATCATCATTGTTGCAGTAGCCACAATGTGAACGGGGGCGACCTGAGCCTCCAGAAGGAGTGGGCAAGAGCGGCGGAGCACTCGAGCGAGAAGGGGTCGGTGCAGCAGGGGGCGTAGAAGTAGCCCGAGCAGCGAGCACCGAGGGAACCTCCAGCAAACCAGCACCACGTAAGCGAGTCTCCTCAGCACGAATCTCAGAAAGCGCCTCCATGAGAGAAATACGGCCACGAGCAAACAACTGAGCACGCCGGGGCTCAAACTCCTTACGGAGCCGAGACAGGAACTCGTAGACGCGATGAAACTCCAAATCGGTCTGGACAGCCTGGCAGCAGGGGCAAGTACGACAACCAGCACTGCGGAGAGAATCAAGCTGGCGCCAGATAGCAGAACTCTGTGCATAGAAGTCATCAACAGTAGAGTCACCCTGCTGAAGAGCATGTGCTCCTGACGGACCACAGAGAGGTATAAGGCATCACCAGAGGGCTCATAGCGCTGACGAAGGCGAGTCCACATCTCAAAGACAGTAGGAAGGCCCAGAAACTCAGAGGCAAACTAAGGCAGAACGCTAGCAGTGAGAACAGCTGCAGCACGAGCATCATCATCAAGCCACTGGGTGTAAACAGACAGAGCACCATGATACACCTGAAGAGCTTCCTCATAAGTCAAAACCTTCTCATCATAAGCACAAATAGCAGCCTCATCAACAACCTTAGTCGCATCCTTCGCAGCCTGCGTAGCATCTGCGGGAAGAACCGGTGGAGTAGGAGTGGGAGCCACAGGAGGAACCGGACGTGGCGGACAACCGCCCTCGCCAGAGAGAACACCCCAGAGACGGATGCCACACATATGAATGCGCATGAAGCCAATGAACTCGGTGTAGTTAGTACCATCGAAGATCACCGAACATCGAGGGATAGCAACATAGCCCGACGCAGTAGACATTTTTTTTAGAACTCACGGGAGCTGCAGATCAGAGAGGGCCGGCGGAAGGCAAGCTTGAGCGGGAGCAAAGCAGACGACGAGGCAGCGGCTTGCGTCCCGATCGAAGTCGCAGCAGTGGGAAAAGCGACAGGCAAGAGAAGGAGGATTCGATCCTATAGGATCGGTAGCAGGAGGAGGCGCTCTTCTCTCTGGATCCCGTCTGGATCCCGTCGGCGCTGTTCCGTCTGGATCCCGTCGGCGCTGTTCCGTCTAGATCCCGTCGGCGCTTTTTTGTCTGGTTCCCATCTGGATCCCGTCTGGATACCAGAAGCGAGAAAAGAGCCGGCCCGTCGACGGCTTGCTTGCTTTACAATGAGTTTCCCAGAGATCGATCCGAGACGGAGCGGGAGTAGAAGCTGGGTTTGATCCGAGACGGCGCGGCGCGGATCCTGGCGGATCGAGGCTGGGCGAGATCCAGGGAGCGGATTGGCGCCTGAAGTCCTGGAACCGCCGCGAGAGCAGAGTCGGTTCTGGATGGGATCCGGTGACGAGGATGACGAGGATGACGAGGAGGAGCAGATCAACAACACGAGTTGCGGCGTGCAAAAGTTAACCTAGCTCTAATACCATGTTAGGAATAAGCAACTTGTATTTCCATGAGGCCATAGGCCGGTATATATACATGTACAGGTGATGGACTATATGCAGGAAACCCCTTATATAGTAGGATAAATACAAAAGGGTACATGACTTATATTATGACTCTAACAGTTTTAAGTCTCTTCTCTTCTTGAACACACATGACTATAGTCTTTTCTATGTCCCATTTTTCAGGCGACATGTTGTATTTGACAATAAAAGTCTCGAACTCTTTTGACAATGAAGCCATAACCAGGTGAACAAGGAGTGCAGGTTTGAGCTCCAAGTCCAAATCCACGGGTTTCAGCTTAGCTGTCATGTTGCTCATCCTGAGGATGTGCTCTCTTATGTCATGTCCACCGCATGTGTACTTTTCTATCACCAGTTGTTTCAGCAACTGAGTGACATAAACCTTTGAAGAACTAGTAAACTGGCTCTTTATCTTTTTAAGATACTCCCCTACGGAAGTACACTCTGCAATTGAGCCCGCAATAGTGTTCTCAATCGTGTTCTTTATAAAGGCCATACACTTTTTGTTTGCGGTGTGTCACTTTTGGTTGTCGAGGATGCATGCCATCTTCAATGGGGCATAACCCCTCCTCTTTTTATCCCATGCAACATCATCATCAGTTGTCTCTCTGACTGGCTCTATAGGTCTGACCGGCTGTGGAGTGTCCACCACCCAGTCCATCTCAACACAGACGAAGGCCATATCGACTTTCTTTCTCCATTCAGAGTAATTGTCACCTCTGAGGGTTGGAATCTCTTTGATGCAGCTCATCAAGTAAAACACTCCTGAAAACCACAATGAAATAAGATCGTGGCAACAATTGCATGCATTAATCCAACGTTGGTCAAAATTAAAACATACAACCATTTATGCAATTTAAATCTATATCACCGTTGGGCAAAAGTAGAAATAAATGCACCTTTTACAACAATAATAGATCATGGTTATGTTATTAACAACGTTGGTCATAAAAAATAACAGAATCATATTTATTTCAATAATCACTTTATCATGTTCTTAAAAAACTAATTTCACTTTGAACTTTTATTTACTTTTAAAAGAGCATTTATATTTATTTGCAGCGGAAAAAACATGAATAAAAAATTCATGAGACTTTATACTTTTCAGAATCTTTTATTTCTGTCACGTTTCTGTTTTTCTAGACAAATTTTTGTTGTATTAATTTGAATAGAAAACTATATTTAATCTGCCCAAAAACTGGACAAAAACATAGACTATATATATAAAAAAACAGTCAGGGCTCTCTGGGCCGAAACCGGTCCAGTTACCCAGCAGCCGAGCCGGCTCCCGCGTGTTGTATGCGCCTCTTTGGACCGAAACCGGTCCAGCAGACGGCCTGTGCCCTGGCCCAGGCCTGTCCTCCATCGATGGCGCTAGGGCGGCACAAAATCCCGCTGGGCCAGCTGCTGCTCACCCCTGCCGTCGGATGCTGTCGGCGCCATCCAACAGCCGCCCGCGAGCATCGCACGATCAAAACCGCGGGCCGAGGGAGCCGAGGGGGAAACCCTAAATCATTTCCCCCTCGCACCGTTCGCCTCCTCTCCCTCGGACGCGCCGCTCGCCTCTCGCTGTTCGCTCGAACGCGGCGACTGCGGGCCACGGGCGGTGCTCATTTCGGCCGCTGGCGACCGGTCGAAGACCTCCGCTCCTCACGCGCCTCTCCTTCCTCCCCTTCCCCTTTCTTTCTTTCTCCACTACCCGCACCTCCTCTCTATTTCACCGTGGACGACGACAGGCGGAGCTCCAAACGGCGCCCCCACGTCCCCTTTGTCGGCACGCGCGAGCACCTTCAAGGTGAATGCGCCGCCGTCAAACGGTACAGTGGTGGTGCCCTTTGCCCCCTGGGGAGGTGGTGTTCTTCTTCTTTGCCCCCCTGGGGAGGTGGTGTTCTTCTTCCCCGCACCTCGGCTTGCCGATGCGTGTGAGGATCGAGAGGAACTGGCGCGGCCTTGCAGCGACGCACTTTGCTGGCGGCCTGAGGCCCTTCTACGGTGAGCTTTTTTTTTTTCCTTTGCCCTGTTCTAGGGTTCTTCGTGGGGAGGGGATTTCTTTTCTTTTCTGTTTCTACTACCGAAAATCAACACCGAATGGCTCTGATACCATTGATAGATTGCTTTGGATCGGATCAGTTTGAACTTCGCGGTAGTAGGGAGTAGGAGACGGTGGATTACCTTTTACTTGGCTCGATGTGCCCGCTCCAGTGGCCATGGCAGAGGGGGCGACGGTGTTGACGGCAGAGAGCGGTGAGGTGGTGTCGGTGCTTCCCGTGAGCACTGTGCTAACCCTAGATCGGAAGGGGATATCGGTGGGATGACTGGCGGCGCGGTTAACCTCGTACTGCGTGCCCCGACCCCCACCTCATTATATATAGCGCAGGTCACAGGGGCCCACCAACCATGGTTCGGTTGGGCACCCCCGATCAGGGCGCGATGCAAGGGGTCCGGTGGGCCGTTGGGCCCACACGGGAAAGAGATCATCCTAACAAATACAACTTTAGTACACCAAAATTGTCACTTGGGGAAATATGATTATATATAACGACCTCTTAATGTGAATATCTCTTCTACAATACCGTGATAAATAGCCTTGGGCGTTCTATTTGCTAATGTTCACCCTTTCACTGACTCATGCCTTTTCAGTTTATAGTTTCCTAAAAACCATCTTAAATATTTTTCAGGAAGAAAAAAAAAAGGCACATCTTTATGAGCGCAGGGATTTTCCCTACCCTGGTGATGAGCATGCAGTTGAGGAGTTCATAAAAAGTGGGGGCGCTCTAGGTACCACGATCGGACCCAAAGGTTTTGCGGATACTAACGTCGACTCTGATAACATGCAGAAGCAACTTAAGTCAAAAAAGTTTGACCAGGAAGCACTGAAGCTCTGGTTCCGGGTGAGGAATGAGGTTGTACAGGAACTCCAAGAGAAGGGATTTGATGTTGAATGAAGTTTTATTCTTGTGAAAGGAGAAATGGTGTCTCAGCTCTACTAATTGACACAGCAGCTAGTAACTTAGAATAAATGCAAATATTAAACATGGAGCTTATGCTACGATTATCCTCTTTTTTCCCGCTACCTGCCCGGGCCTGTATCTTATTCCACGGGAAATGTCTTTGCAGAGCATCTACATTGTGTTGTGTCCATGCCAATATTAATCTTGTTGGCTTGTTCCATTTCTTTTGTTACCGATTTCTGATCTTTAAGACATGTTATCAACCAGTCATTGAGCCCTTATTTTCCTGTGTTCACAAACTTAAGAGTTATTTTCTGTTGTTTACAAACCAGGCCTTGAGCCCTTATTTTCCAGTGGTTTTCTGTCAAACATTAATGGTGGCGCTCTTGTTCTCTCAGGCCCCTGAGATCACAGCTTTTGGCCATCTTTTTGATAAATCATAAATAGGTCCATGCAATAAGGTAGAAACGTTGAAGTGTGGAACAGTGGAAGTCCCAAGGAGTTCTCTGAAGTAATTGCAGTAACTTGCATGTTTTTTCCCTTTGAAATCTATGGCATCTTACTGTGTCAAACCACCTACATGTGAAATCTTTTCAAAACATGCCAGGTAGCCAGCATGTTCAAAAAATCCATAGGTCTAAATTCCTATTTTGCCTCTGCCTACCAGCCCTCAAGGCTAAGCGTTCTGCTGTCGCCTAGCGCCTAGGCATGGTTAAGCGCACGCCTAGCAGTGCTTTAAAAAAAATTGTTGGTAAACAGTATAACATCTTCTCCTAAAAGAAGTTGTCGCAAAAGTGAACACATCTGATGCACCTGTCACTTTAGGTGGTGTGTTTTCACATTGACTACATACTAGTACAGAGATAAAAGAGACCCTTTATTGTGAACAAGTATCAAATAATCAGTAACATTTTGGTGTTAATCAATCACCATCTGTGAGTAAGTAGCATGTACATTGAAAACATAAAGTATTCAGATACATTTGTTAGCTACACACTATGTACTGTGTTATACTCTGCTATAATGGATTTCTTCTATCTGCCAATGTGCAGTCACGCTATCACAGGAATATACTTGCACCTAGTCTTCATGGTTCAAAAGTTGGGACTTGAGCAGAAGTACCCTGAGTTGCCTGGTACACAGCACGCTGGGCTATACTCCTGTAAGGATCTTCCTCCCTCTTCCTCTTTAAGTATGCCATTGCGTTCTCGACTTCTGATTTGATATGTAAATACACTTCATTTGCGCTCTCCCTATCCCTCAGAACATTGTTCATCCCATCCATTTTGATTGGTTTGCCAAAAAGGTAGTAGAATCGTCCGGGTACTTTGGGAATAATAGCAGGTATGTGCATGTCCTGATTCCCTTCCTCTCCTTTGACGCTATCTCTGAAATGAATAATATTGACAGCAGAATGAAAAAGAGTCCAAGGAAGCAAGCACACAAAGGTAAGACCAGAACACTTGATTCATTTGTTTGGAAATTAAATCTGACCTCACTCTCTGGCTGTCTTTGTTGATTGACTCTATCCACTCACGAAGGTACGGAATGTTCTTTTGATCATTGTAATCCAGAACCAACTGCAGAAAGAACGCAAAAATACATTTGGTTTAGCTTTCCCCAAAATGCACTACTTCACCTTGGTCACAAATGTGTTATCACCACACATGTCCTGCGGAGATCTAGAGCTTGTGTCTTTTCGTAAATCTTCAAAGTCATTTTCTGTGCCAATGCTTTCATGTTATTTTTTCTTGAAAAGAACATGCCTCCATCTTTAGGCAATCGATAAGTTGACTTCTGAAGACTACAAAATTTCAGGCCTCCTTTGGTTCATAGGATAGGATTCTAAAAAAAAAGGTATAGGAAACTTGTAGGAAATGAGATGACATGTATCTCAAATCCTATGAGTAGGGTTAGGAAAAGAGATTTCAGTTTGTTCACATCATATGAATTTTTCCATAGAGTCTAGGCTCATGTTTGTTTTCCTTTGAAATGTGGAGGATAGGAATCAATCTTACGTAGGAATAGGAATCCATTCCTATGAACCAAAGGGATCTAAAGAAAAAATTCCTACAAGAATCATATTTAATAGAATTCCTGTGAAATTCCTCAAAACCAAAGGAGGCCTCAACTTGGCTGGGGCTACAGCGGTATTTTAGTATATTTGGCTATGCATAAATGAACTCCGCCTATGTTGTCTCAACATAGCCGGTCCCAAGCCCGGGTAAAGGAGGAGGGTTGTGATAGGCTTGGCGGGCCAACGTAACTCAGCCACTCTCATGGAGATGAAACCCAAAAGATTTTCCTTGGGGCATAACCCTCTCAGCGACGCGCCACATCGGAACCCGAGTGTGGTGGAAAATGGGCAAGGGCTGGGCCGTCACCCCCTAGGTAACGCGCCGTATCGTGATCTGGATACGGTCGCAAGTGAGCAAGGATCGGGTCGTCGCATCCATAGTGGCGCGCTACATCGGCGCCCGTGTGTAGTGGAAAATGAGCAAGGGTCTTCGCATTTGACTCAACGAGTGCGAAGGGTAAGGGAGCTAGCCGAGCCTAGGAGGATCCGCTTAGCTAGCTGGAACGTAGGGTCTCTGACAGGTAAGCTTCGTGAGGTAGTTGACACAGCGGTGAGGAGAGGCGTTGATATCCTTTGCGTCCAAGAGAACAACGACAACATGGAGCATTTGGCTATGGCATCAGGAATCAAGAAGGAGAAGACGTCTTAAGCTTTGCGCTAGCCTACAACATGATCATAGCTAACACCCTCTTTAAGAAGAGAGAATCACATCTAATGACTTACAATAGTGGGCAACACTCTAGCCAGATTGATTTCATCCTCTCGAGAAGAGAAGACAGGTGTGCATGCCTAGACTGTAAGGTGATACCTGGAGAGAGTGTTGTCCCTCAGCATAAGCTTGTGGTTGCTGACTTCCGCTTTCGGATTCGTGTCCAGCGTGACAAGCGTGCCGAAGTCGCTAGAACGAAGTGGTGGAAGCTCAAGGGGGATGTAGCTCAGGCGTTTAAGGAGAGGGTCATTAAGGAGGGCCCTTGGGAGGAAGGAGGTGATGCAGACAACATGTGGATGAAGATGGCGACTTGCATTCGTAAGGTGGCCTCAGAGGAGTTTAGAGTGTCCAGGGGAAGTAGAAGAGAACCTAAAGATTGTCCAAAAGGCAAATAAGGAGAAGAAAGATTGTTTCAGACGCCTATATCTGGATAGGAGCGTAGACAACATAGAGAAGTACAAGATCACAAAGAAGGCCGCAAAGTGAGCTGTGAGTGAAGCAAGGGGTCGAGCATATGAGGACCTCTACCAACGGTTAGACACGAAGGAAGGCGAAAGGGACATTTGTAAGATGGCCAAGATTCGAGAGAGGAAGACGAAGGATGTTGACCAAATCAAGTGCATCAAAGGCGGAGCAGAGCAACTCCTGGTGAAGAACGAGGAGATTAAGCATAGATGGCGTGAGTACTTTGACAAGCTGTTCAATGGGGAGAGTGAGAGCTCTACCATTGATCTGGACGACTCCTTTGATGATACTAGTAGGCGTTTTGTGCGGCGAACCCAGGAGTCGGAGGTCAAGGAAGCTTTAAAGAGGATGAAAGGAGGCAAGGCGATGGGCCCTGATTGTATCCCCATTGAGGTGTGGAGAGGCCTCGGGGACATAGCGATAGTATGGCTAGCCAAACTTTTGAACCTCATTTTTCGGGAAAACAAAATGCCAGAAGAATGGAGACGGAGTATATTAGTACCAATCTTCAAGAACAAGGGGGGTGTTCAGAGTTGTACTAATTACCGTGGAATTAAATTGATGAGCCATACAATGAAGCTACGGAAGAGTCATTGAGCACCGCTTAAAAAGAATGACAAGCGTGACCAAAAATCAGTTTGGTTTAATGCCTGGGAGGTCGACCATGGAAGCCATTTTCTTGGTACGACAACTTATTGAGAGATATAGGGAGCATAAGAAGGACTTGCATATGGTGTTCATTGACTTGGAGAAGGCCTATGATAAGATACCGCAGAATGTTATGTGGTGGGCCTTGGAGAAACATAAAGTCCCGGCAAAGTACATTGCCCTCATCAAGGACATGTACGATAATGTTGTGACAAGTGTTCGAACAAGTGATGGCGACACTGATGACTTTCCGATTAAGATAGGACTCCATCAGGGGTTAGCTTTGAGCCCTTATCTTTTTGCCTTGGTGATGGATGAGGTCACAAGGGATATACAAGGAGATATCCCATGGTGTATGCTCTTTGCGGACGATGTGGTGCTAGTCGATGATAGTCGGACAGGGGTCAACAGGAAGTTGGAGTTATGGAGGCAAACCTTGGAATCGAAAGGTTTTAGACTTAGTAGGACTAAGACCGAGTACACGAGGTGCGCTTTCAGTACTACTAAGCACGAGGAAGAGGGGGGTGTTAGCCTTGATGGGAAGGTGATACCTCAAAAGGACACCTTTCGTTATTTGGGGTCAATGTTGCAGAAGGATGGGGATATCGATGAAGATGTGAACCATCAAACTGAAGCTGGATGGATGAAGTGGCGCCAATCTTCTGGCATTCTCTGTTACATGAGGGTACCACAAAAGCTAAAAGGCAAGTTCTATAGGACGACGGTTCGACCCGCAATGTTGTATGGCACTGAGTGTTGGCCGACTAAAAGGCGACATGTGCAACAGCTAGGTGTGGCGGAGATGCGCATGTTGAGATGGATGTGTGGCGCCACAAAGAAGGACCGAATCCGGAATGATGATATATGAGATAGAGTTGGGGTAGCGCCAATTGAAGAGAAGCTTGTCCAACATCGTCTGAGATGGTTTGGGCATATTCAGCGCAGGCCTCCAGAAGCCCTAGTGCATAGCGGATGGCTAAAGCATGCTGATAATGTCAAAAAAGGTCGGGGTAGACCGAACTTGACATGGGAAGAGTCCGTAAAGGAAGATCTAAAGGATTGGAGCATCACCAAAGAACTAGCCATGGACAGGGGTGCGTGGAAGCTTGCTATCCATGTGCCAGTTGGTCACGAGATCTTATGGGTTTCACCTCTAGCCTACCCCAACTTGTTTGGGACTAAAGACTTTGTTGTTGTTGTTGTTAGCTATGCATAAATTATGTTTTTTCGAGCAACCAATAGGAGCGCTGCCTTTTCATTATGATGTTTGTGACAACAAGAAGTTCAATCATGTAAGCAGGTGTTATTCTCGTGTGCGAGTTGGATGTAGTCATGTCCGTTGTTACAGAAGGCGCAGCTCAAGGAACCTATGGAGCTTGGAGCCAAGCGGCTTGAATGTATTACCAAGGGGTTTATGTCCCGGTTTGGATGGCGTGCCATTGATAGGTTTGTTAGTCTCTGCATCTATGATGGAGGGGCCGGGGCAATAAGGCGTCCATTATCGAAAAAATAAATAAAAGTTCAACTGGTCAAGATTTCAAATGATATGGCATCTGAATGCATTTTTTTTTACGATATTTTTAGAAATAGATATTTAACAGTGTTGATTTTTCCTATAGAAACAAAATAAGGATTAGGAAACTTACCTCTAAAATGTCATCTTCTCCGACAAATCCAAATGGAACGACTGTAACACCAAACCTTGCCGCCATCCTTACAAATTCTGGCTGTTCTGGCCAAAACAACTTGTATTCTTCACCCTGCCAAACCCAGCTCAATTATTACATTAGAAAAGGCGGGCGGACGTAAAATCTACTAGGCTTACTCTCAAATACCATTCTTTTGTCTGTGTTTTAAGTGGCGGCCCTTGTGGAATACTTAGTTACACACTAACCATGATCATACTATTTTTGTACATGTGAGCACACTCCTAATAACAAAAGCTGATGTGCTAAATTAGTTGTTTACAAAAATAGTTCTGTGTGGTGAAACTCTTAAGAGCATCTTTGGAAGAGTAGTATTCTATCCTAAACTTTAGGAATATAGTTCAAATTTGACTAATACCAGTTCTTTACCAAGAGTTTTTTTGAAATGGTTTACCAAGAACTATCTCCTAAACTGCTCATAATGTTTTCGCAGAACCTGCCCCTAATGGCCATGCCAAGGCTTAATAGAGATATGGTGACATTAAGCATACCTTCCTATGTAGAGCTTCCCGAGCACCACCAGGATAGAGGAGAACATATTGATTTCTCTCAAAAAGCCTGTACATATTGATTGGAGTGACTGGTAATCCGCCATACATAGAGACTGTATCAAACCGAGACAACTCCTGGCGCGAGGTCTCATAATTTGATCCAAACAAGATTGGATGAGCCATGCCACGAACAATCGTGTTTTTCTCCTTCAAAAACTCTTCATACAATGGGCTTAACTCGATCCCCATCAGTGCATGGTAACCCACAAACAAGACAGGACCTTGGTCAGGAACACCAGCGAGGCCACGGACAATTTTTCCATTTGCCAGAGTAGACATCATAACTGGGCTCAGTGCAAGGTGAAACAATCTGCAAAAGGTTATAGGTTTTTCACTTACTAGATCTATGCAAATAGGGAAGCACTCTCAGAAGTTGAATACGTACTTGTTGTCTTCATCAAATGTTTTCTTGAACTCACTTATTGTAGGGGGAAGGTAGTCGGTCACAAAGTCCCGTTGCCTGCCACGGCGGTACATATTTGCACCTTTTATAACAGATAACAGATTCACACCATCCTCCTGTGCAAGAAAGACATGAATTTCGAAATTGTACACCAGAAAATACAGTGCTTGTCATGAATATTATAAATGAAAATATCGGACTGGCCGCGAAACTTTTGATGAATTGCGAGTGTACCAAGAGTAGTGTATGGCCATTGTCCTTGAAGTATCGAACCCTGCAGTTTTTCAGTGCCTTGAAGAGTCGATCCGCCTCTTCTCCACTCGGAAGAAGATTGTCTTTGCCACTAAATAAATTAATATGGACAGTATCAGACCAAACAGTTAGACATAGAATGTCAATCGAGACTAGAGAATGAGAACTTAGACGGCACCATTATAGTGAGTACCTGGCAATAAACAGAACTTCAGCTTGTACAGCATGAAGACGAGAGTTCGCATAGGCTGCTCCTGACTTAAGAAGCTTGAGCTTCCACAAAAGAGCATCCCTTGGTATGATATCTGCCAATTGCTGTTAAACGAAAGGGATGAAATCTAAAATAATAAGAAGAAAATATTTCTAGGTGATTAAATAGCTATATAAGAGGATATAAATGATTCATCACAGGACTAAGAGCACAAAAAGGACTTCTGAAAATAGTGACATAATGAAATGAATACTTTTCCTTTCTAACAAATGCAATTGTTCCCTAAAAAAAAGCAACTGCAGCCTCATGTTTTTTCTAGACGTTCAAAAACATTTTCTATAGTAGAGATCTCCTGAAAAAGATCTACTCCCTCCGTTCCTAAATACAAGTCATTTTAGAGATTCGGATGTATATAGACATACTTTAGAGTATAGATTACTCATTTTACGTCGTAGTGGAATCTCTAAAAAGACTTGTATTTAGGAACGGAGGGAGTAGGAAGCAAGTCTGTTTAACTAACATTGGCAGATAGAGTAACAGTAGACCAAGTAACGTTTAGGAAGTTTATAACAATATATTTGAATAGGAGGTCACATAAAAATGAGTGTGTGGGATAGACAGAAGAGAAACTTAAAAAGAGGAGGAGTTATGGAAACATACTGAAAGCAAAGGCAGCAAGGAAGTGAGACTTTCTGACAGCTTTTGAAGAGTTTCTGGAGGAGAAAGGTTGTTCTCAATGCTAACCATAGCCATCTTCAGAGGGTCAGCTGCTCATAAACATTTTTGGCTCATCAAAAATAAGTGGAACAAGATATAAATTTTAAAAGTACATGCAGCGAGGTAAAATTCTGCCTGGATATGCTTTTATTGTCAAGCAATAACTCAAACTGAAGAACATGTATTCCAAGTTCTTTAGTTCATATGAAAATAATTAGAAAAAAATGTGACAAGCATATCAGATCAGACAGTTGGAAAAATGATGGACAGAACAACTGGAATAAAGTACAGATCAGGTAATTAACAAGCTAGAAAGCATACCCATAACAAAACTAAGAAGGTACGGAACTGTAACATGAAGGTCGCTTGGCATTGCTTCCAAAAGGGGCAATATTGGCTGCAATGGAGTCCTTGCAAATGATGTTGCTGCAGAAAAAAGAAACATCAGGTTATTTTATACTCCCTCCGTCCCAAATAAGTGACTCAAAAGTGACTCTACTTTGTACTAAAGTTAGTACAAAACCGAGTCATTTTTGAGTCACTTATTTTGGGACGGAGGGAGTATATTTTTTAGAAGAACTATCTCATCACATTCTAAAGTACAACATTTTCACTTGCCTGGGTTTACCAGTAGGAGGACCAAATCAATGTCTGGATTACGAGCTGCCGCTGCAAGTGCCAGACATCCACCAAAGGAATCTCCAACAAGATATATTGGTCTGTTTGGTGATAAATCATGCTCATATTGGATAGATTGTTCAACAATTTGTAGTAGCCCTGTAAGCATTTGTTATATTCATTGCTGTTAGACGAATATATAGAAGCTTTTGGGACTTATCTCTGATTTTCCTTCATAATTCAAAACGGTAATTTTATTTTAGTCATCCTTCTGCGGTGAGGGCTCCACAGGGGCAACGGGGTGCGGCGGATAGAAGACCTCGCCAAAAGGTCCACAGGGGCAACGGGGTGCGGCGGATAGAAGACCTCGCCAAAAGGACATCCCAGATACGAAGACCAAGCATGTGAATGCTCATGCGAATCTTTGTAGTGGGACTTTTCTTTTTTAGCTTCTTCTTCGTTTTTTAGGCTGTGTGCATCCGTCATGCCATTAGGGCATTGCGTTGTTGCAGAGGTTGGGTGTAATTGGTATCTTTGTAATATTAATATACTCTTTATAAAAAAATAATTTAACACCGTCAAGAATCACCTGGCATCGAGAGATGGAAAGTGGCCCGACGACAACATTATGCCTTTTTTTGGCTCTTTTTACAGACCGAAACTGGCTGCTCGTAAGGATACCACCGTTGCCTCAGTCCTCGGAGTGGAGAACTTGCTGGTCAATTCAGTAGACTGGAATGAGATCATACTGAGAGTGCAGGGGTGCAACTAACTCAGGAGCAGGACTGGGATCTTCACACCATTGGGTGTTTTCTGTACACTCAATGTATTCGGCATTAGTGGATATGCTGGTCAGTTTTAGATCAAGTTATGGCGTCTGAAACTAGCTTTAAAAACTAAAGTATTCCTCTCGTTTCTCTGCACAAAAGTCGTTCTTATAAAAGGACAATTTGATTAAGCGGAAATGGCAGGGGGATACACGTTGTAGCTTTTTTTACTGGTTGAAAACTATACAACATCTTTTCTTTTATTGTGGTTTGTCACATATAGCTTGGTGCACTGTGTACTTGGCCTTTAATATCACAACACTTTGAAGTATTTATCATACTTTTGGGTCTTGATTGTGGGAGTTGATGAATCTCTAAGACCACTGATTTTGGTCGGGGTTGCAGCACTGTATTGGTCTATTCGTCTATGCAGAAACGATGTTCTTTGTTGACACAAATGAAATTCAATCTTGTATGCATGTGCCATGGGCGTTATTACAGAGGGTGCAGCACAAGGAGCCGATGGAGGTTGGCGCCAAGCAGCTCGAATGCATTACCACTAATAGGCGCTGGTTTGTATGGCGTGCCACTGATAGGCTCCTTAGTTTTTAGAGTTTTCTTCGTTGGCATGTTTCTACCATGTACCAACTGTGGTTGGGATGTATTGATGTTTTGGTCTTTCTCTTTTCCTGGTCAGGCAATTGTCTGGTGAATTTTTGTAATAAATGATGTAATAGTTGCGGTTGTATGCATCGATGATGTGGACGTGGGTAATACTACCTCCATCACGGTTTAGAAGGTTTAATTAAACTTACGTGCATTTTCATAATAGATAAGGTTTAAGGCGCATTGCATTTACTCCTAGCAGCTAATTAGTACTCCATTGTACTATTTTTATATGCACGCGTAGTGTGAATGCTATTTTTTATCCCATGTGACAACCAATCAATGACCACTTCCAGAGAATTTCCAAACACGCCTTTTAAACCGTGACGGAGGGAGTAAAAGTTTCATTATTGGAAGAAAAACTTGTGCAAATTTCTGAAGTTAGACCTGGATGAAACTGTAGTCCTAATGAGATACATATATCTCTAGAATCGCTGCATATTTTCTATGTTCCACTTTGTTGTGAGTTGTTATTTAGAAAATAGTTGCAGAGAAAAGTTGGTATGTCGATGATTATCCAAGTAAAGAATAGTACTCCCTTCGTCTTAAAATAAGTGTCAACTTTATACTAGCTCTAATACAAAGTTATACTAAACTTGAAAGAGTTATTTTAGGACTGAGGGAATAATAGTGAAGCCGAATAACGACAAGTCATACCTTCAAATGGTGTACGATCATTTACTGGTATATGCAAACAACGAACTTCGAAGGCCCTGCAAACGAGAAACATGAGGTTTTATTAGACTTGAAAGTAGAAAACGACAAACAAAAGGAGGCAGACTACTTTGTCACATTGGGCAGTTTTAGACTAAGGCACTGTTTGTTTCAAGAGTTCTAGGACTTTTTTAGTCCCAGTTAAAAAGTCTCTAGTCCCTATCCGTTTATTTTTATGGACTAAACAGGGACTAGAGGTCATTAAATGACATGTAAAAAGACAATGTTACCCGTAGTAATATACTAGAATTATTAAATGACATGCTAAAAGTAAGGACACTGTTGGAAAAAGTGTCAAAAAAGTCACAAAAAGACCCTCACATACGAACTTCTTCCTTTAGTCCCAAATACCCTCTTTTAGTCTCTAAAAGTCCCTCCTGTTTGTTTCAAATGAGACTAAAAAAGACTTTTTTAGTCCCTATACCAAAAAGTCCCTGAAAACAAACACCCCCTAAATAAGAAGGAACATGTAAACATATCGCAGGTCACATTCCGTAGGCTTATTCCTTCCTTTCAGGTTTATTGAACTCATCTTGCAAATAACATCAACCAAAGAAGATCTACTTATGTATTGGAGAACATATTAATGCTATATGCATGGCCCTCTCACTTCTTCATCTATTGGTTGATTCTACATCGAGAACAAAATTTTGACAGAATTTAAGGTGAACATAGCTATATTTGATCCTTATATAAATTAAAAATTTATGTTCTTTTAGGTAGGAGAGGCCACGTCGGACCCAGAACCACTTGCGCCAAAAGGTACAGGTTCGACGTGGGCTCTTTGCATTGCACTGTGGGGAAAGGCTTGCCTTGTACTCCCTCTGTTTCTAAATATAAGTCTTTCTAAAGATTCAACTAACGAACTGCATACAGATGTATATAGATATAATTTAGAGTACAGATTCATTCATTTTGCTCCGTATGTAGATACTTAGTGAAATATCTTAAAAGACTTATATTTAGGTACGGAGGGAGTATGATTTTTCAGCGATGCTCACATCAACCCGCATATAGGTGTTCTAAAAGTCTAATTTATGTACATCTCATTTGATATCGGCATATATTTGACTTTTAATATTCTTATTATATCTAGGCTTGTTGTGTGTTTGCGTCCCTACTGTTTTAGCCCTGATTAATTTGATAAATAATGACTTCATGGAGACTAGCACACTAGTAGTAACGCTGAAAGCAGGCTTTTCCTGCTTGGCCGGCAATAGTATTTCGCTAAAGGTGATAGCAGAGATAAAGTATATACTGTATGTTGAATACAACAGCATACTCACTTGCCCAAAGACTTGTGGTGCAAAATGAGTCCCATCCCAACACCGTCAGTTCCTGCAGTCCAGTCAATTCGAAGCACACTCTTAGAACAGAAGCAAACTCTCCATTTAGCCATTCAGGTCACCGCAAACATGGAGGTGATCTCGCGCTGATGAGCTGCCTCCATCATGCAGTGACCAACCTGAATGGAGAAGTTGTTTATTGCGAGAGATTGGACGACCAACCTGGCAAGAAGAGCAGCAGGGGCGCGTCCTCCACCGCCGGCTGGCCTGACTCCACGGGGCAAAACCACCGCGGCGGCCCTCCGTCGTCCTTGCACAGGGCCCTGGCGGCCGCGAAGTAGTCCTTGACGGTCACGCCCCCGAACCCATCGTCGTAGAGGGGCTCCAGCCCTCTGTCCTCCTCCTTCGCCGGTTCTTCCTTCTTCCCGCCCTTGGTTCTCGGCCCCACCTCCCCGTTCACAGCGACGGAGCTGGCCCGGAGGCCGCCGCCGAGCCGGGAATGGTGTCGGACCAGGCGGCCGGCCGGCTTCACGCCGTAGACGGCGGGGAAGGAGCGGAGGGCGGGAATGGACATTGCTGGAGAAGGAAGTGGCGCGGATGGATGCCTTTGGTTGGAGAAACGGAGGAGTTAGTTGAAGAAGAAAAGAAGGGCGGGGTCTGTGGAGGGGATGGGGCGGCGAGTGATTGGGGTGGCAGCGGGGCACGTAGGAGAGATCAAGAGCAAGCCACTCTCCGGGGAAGCAGACAAAGGGGGACAAGCTCAGTGCTGACCGCACCAACTTTCTTTTTCCTTTTTCTAATCCCATCCCATGTAGTGTACTAGTATTAGCTCCCACAAACGTATAAACGTGTCTGGATCCCTAAAGAAACAGACGTGTCTGACGTATGTCCTTTTCTTTTTGAGGGAAATGTTGCTCATTTATTCATTGTTCATAGCCCCCTCTGCACGTAATCTTCGAGCTACGAGTCACATGAAACCACGTTTTACACGACGACTTACAGCAACCCGTACAACTCTTAGAGACTTGAAATTGAGAGAGCAGTTCCTTGATTTTTCGAACAACTTGTCCGTCCGCCGATAAGTCCCTTTGTTGACTGACGATCTTTCCCACAACCGTTTGTGAGGCCAACTCCATCACGCGACATCATCTTGTTTGCACGCGTTCGTTCGGAGTAGAACAGACGAATACCACGACCCAACGCGCGGACCCATACAGACAAATGTTCGGATTTCATCCGTTTTCGACCCATCCTCAGCCCAAAGTCTCAAACTTGCGTTCGGTTTGGGAAAAACGGACATCGCGCGGATGCGCTCGCCGCACGCCCTTGTCCGTGCGTGGCCCGCGTGTCGGGGACACAAGCATTCCCAAAAATTCCAACGCCTCCACCCCCTCTCCCGCCCCGCCCCGTCGACGGCGCCGCCGCTATTCTCCGGCCACCTCATCCCCCGACCGTCCATAGCAAACCCCGTCTGGCCATGGCCGCCACCACGCCCGCGCTTTCATCGTAGTTTGGGCGTCGATCGGAGAAGGTTTGACCGTCGTCGTAGCCGGCGGCAGAGTGGATACGGCCGCAGGCGACGTACCACAGGCGGCCGCGACAACTTTCGACGAGTGCTCCAGAGCGGCCAGTAGCCGGCCACCAACCACCCCTGCATCGAGGTGACCATCGCGGCCTCTTTGCCACCACGAGTGCAAGGTGTTCGACACTTTGCCCGCAAAGGTATGGACAGTGGTGATGAGTTTTTCTTCCACCACTTCATCTATTCATCGGACGATTCGTCGTTCGATGATGAAGATATTGTGGTGGCTGAAGTGATGGTTCACGACCACATTCAATGACAGCTTCCTCGGTACAGGGGGTCACTCCCTGGTCGTGCTCCGAACCTGAACCGCAACACGGAGAAAGGTCGAGCTCTGCTCTATGTCGATTACTTTGCGAGCACACCGCTCTTCAAGCCGGATAAATTCCGTCGCCGTTTTCTTATGGCAAGGCATGTGTTCAATCGTATCCAAGAGGGAGTGGTTGCTCATGACCCATACTTCGAGTGCAAGACGGATGCCGTTGGCAAGCTAGGATTCTCCTCTTACCAGAAATGCACCGCGACCATCCGAATGCTTGCATATGGAATTCCAGGCGATCTGGTGGATGAGTATGTGCGTATGAGTGAGACAACATGTCTCATGTCAATGTACAAGTTTTGCCAGGCTGTGATCGAGGTGTTTGGCCTTGAGTACTTGAGGCAGCCAACTGCCGCTGATACAGAGAGATTGTTGGCGACCAACGCATCTAGAGGCTTTCCAGGCACGCTTGGCAGCATAGATTGTATGCACTGGGAGTGGAAGAAATGTCCATTTGCTTGGTAGGGCCAGTACAAGGGGCATGTCAAAGCGTGCACTGTCATATTAGAAGCGGTGGCTTCGCAGGATCTTTGGATATGTCATTCTTTCTTTGGCATGACAGGTTCTCACAATGATATCAACATGCTGCAGCGTTCTCCAGTCTTCGCAAGGCTTGCAGAAGGCCACTCCCCCTATCAACTTTGAGATCAACGGTCACCAGTACAACACGGGATACTATCTAGCTGATGGTATATATCCTGAGTGGTCAACTTTTGTGAAGACAATCTCAGACCCCTAAGATGAGAAGAGAAAGAAATTTTCCCAAATGCAAGAGAGTGCTAGAAAGGATGTGGAACGTGCTTTTGGTGTGCTTCAATCCTGATGGGGTATCGTTCGAAACCCTGCACTATCATGGGATGAAAGGAAGCTTTGGGAGGTGATGACTACTTGTGTGATCATGCACAACATGATCGTCGAGGACGAGCGTGATGACAGTATCTTCGACCAAGGATTTGATTTTCAAGGTGAAAATGTTGAGCCCCTGCACCAAGAACCGGTCACGTTTCAACAATTTGTCCAGTTCCATCGTGAGATGCGTGATTGGCACACTCATTTGAATCTTCAAAATGACTTGGTTGAGCACACGTGGGAACATATTGACAACCAATAGATGTAAAACTATTTTATTTAGAGACAATTTCAATTTGGTTGTAAAACTATTTTATTTAGAGACAATTTTGATTTGGGTTGGTGTGCAAACTTGTTTTGATACGAAAATATGGGCATTTTAGGCCTTGGCAGACAAGATGGGGCAAAAGGATGCGGCCGCACGCTGGGCGCACGGCCAGCGCATCCCAGGACAGGGTCGGACACGACCCCGTCTCCCTACCCAAACGGACAGAATCCGGGCAAAACAGACGTCCGTTTGGGGTCGCGCGGTGGAGTTGGCCTGAGTACATCTCCAGCACCACATTGTGGATGTTTAGTTCCTGCGCAAGTAGAATACCTCGACGACATGCAAAGAGCTCCGCAATTTCAGGACCTGCAGTAGCTAGGAAAAATGGCTCCACAAGTCCAAGGGACGCCTTCATGCGTCGTTGTCGGGCGAGAGCCGCTCGCCGGCATGGTCTCCATTGCCGGCCCGTCTTCGCCATCACCGCCCGGAACATCATCAACAACGTAGCTATCGATTCCGATTTGCGCATCATCCTCGCTGTGGCGCATATAGCGCTACCGTCGTTCTAATCAACCAATCACGCGCATGTCTTCGCCAAGCACGTCCCCGAGCATGCGCCTACCGCCGATTGAGCCACATGATGCCGCCGCATTGTCCCTTCGGACCATTGCGTCGTCGCCCCGAGGTCCACAAATGTATAAACGTGTCTGGATCCCTAAAAAATAGACGTGTCGGATGTATGTCCTTTTCTTTTTGAGGGAAACGTCGCTCATTTATTCATTGTTCATAGGACACTGCTAGGCGTTTCGACCGAACGCCACACAACCATATGATTAACGTCTTTAGGACCACACGATTCAGCGAGCTGCCCCCTCCCCCTCCAGAGTATCCTTTCTTCTTCCGCGCCTCAGATCCATCATATCCCGCGTGGTTTGCTCGTCGCCCCCACCACGTCCCCCGCGGGCTCACCGTGGCCGCCTGCCGGCTCGCAGGCACAACACGTCGTGGGCGCTCGCCCCGCTGGATAGGAGCAACAAAAATCTATACTTCGACCGGTTCCAGCAAAATCAATTGCCGTCGCAGCAAATTCTACGGTTGGTTATAGCAATCGCCGTTTACGGTTATAACAAAAATGTCGCAGCCCCCTCGTTTCCGCCTCGTCTCACCATGGACGACCTTAACCAAAAAAGTCGGTGGTAGCATTTTTTGAAGCGGGTTCCAGCAAAAACCAAATCCGATGAAACCATTTTGGATGGTATGTAACACCCCAAAAATTTAGCCATGATTTTATTTATTAAAACTTGGCCATGATTATTTATATTTTTATTGTTGGGTTTCCTATTGATTTCAGATCCCTTCTTTTGTTTGGATTATAGAATTTTATTCCTTAAGTAAGAGCTTTTGAAAATCATGTTATGACTTGAGTGCTTGCCTCAAATATTTTCACCTTCATTTCCAAATCCAGTGAAGGCCTTTATATAAATATTTTCTTTTAAGTCTCATTTATTCAAATTTTGTCTTTTAGTTTCCTTAAGGGCCCAATTTGAACTGCAACAATTTGGTAACTTCATTTGAAAATTTCACAAAAAGTTGTGGATGACCTATGATGTTCGTGGATCAATTTTATACAAAAACCTAGCAAAGTATTTTGGAAAAAGTGAGCACATTCTCTTCTTTTCTATTCTGGTCCAATTTGGTACTTTGTACTAGAACCCCTTGATATACTATTTCAAAAATTCTACAAAAAATTGGAGTTGTCAAGGAGTTCATATAAATCAGTTTTATGCAAAGATGCACCTTGGTCCTTTGAAAATTTTGAGCACCTCATCCTCTCTCATATTCTGGACCAGTTTAGCAGTTTGCATTGCAACCCTATTGTTTTCTAGTCCAAATCTTTTGAATTTTTTACTATCCATAGAGGGCCCTACCAAACTCTTAATTCCAGGAGATCAGCCCTATATGGATATATTAATCCCCTATTTTGATCTTCCTAAGTTGCTACCCAAAATTGTTTTTCTCAAATTAGTGCACTAACAAAGTTTCTACTTTTCAAAAACTAACTATGTCATCCTTGTAGGCATCCAAAGAGACCTCAACCTGGAAAATTTGCTGGCTAGAATGACCACCAAGAGGCCCCTCGCATTTTACCAAACACTTGAGGCGCATGACCTAAATTGACATGGTTCTATGTCTGCATTGGGAACTTGCCTCCCCGACCATACCAGCATGTCCCTCAGCCCCATTTAGCTCTCCCACCTAGTCATGTGAAGTCTCATAGGCAGTGGACGCCTCTGGCATGCATCAACATTTTGTCGAACACCTCCCATGCGTGCCGAGAGCACGCCCGGAGCGCGCGTTTTGCACGTGTCATGCAGGGAGTCGCCACGCCCACGTGCACTGCTCCAGTGGCCCCCCATACAGTGGTAGCCTTCAACCTGCCTCTTCTAGCACTACCAACCCCCCTCGCTGCGTGCCTGAGCCACTGCCGCCATGCTGGCCGCCGATGCGAGTAGCTCCTGCCAAGGCGATGTAGCACCACCCCACACCACAACTACTCGCCAGCTCACCCCTACGGCCGATGCCCTCTCGTCCGCTAGCCAAACCACCAGCCAGGACCTCCTTTGACCACCTCCTGCACCGCCACGTTCCCCTGCAGCTACAGAAGTGGCCGGCCGGTGATCTTATCGCCACCACCTCGGAACCGACCTCGAGGCTCTATAAAAGGCACCCCGAGCTCTACTAGCGACGACAACCTCATCTACACAGCCATAGGATACCTCCCCTTCCTCCAATTTTGGCCAGGGCCTTCATCTTCCCCAACTCCGGTGAATTCGACCGCCGCTGCGTTTTGGTCAAATTCAGCCAAGGCGAAGCACCCTAGCCCCACTTGAGCCGCCCCTCGACTCCCCTCGACCCCACGGAGCCACCTCACCTCTCAGACCCGACCTAGAGCCATCCTAGCTTGAACCCCATCTAACCCAAAGCTACCCTCCGCCATGGATGAAGGGATGCTCGCCCTCGAGCTCCGCCGCGTCCCTAAGCCCCCAAAATGGATGCTGCATCTCCTCCCGGGCGTCTCCATGTGAGGAGCGCCCCGAGTGATCGCCTCTGTCACCGGGAATCTCCACTAGAGTCCACCTCTATCCCTGCCTAGGCACATGAGAGGTGAGGGATGAACTTGACAGGTGCGTGATACGTCTCCAACGTATCTATAATTTTTGATGGTTTCATGCTATTATCCTGTCAAACTTTGGATGTTTTGTATGCCTTTTATATCTTTTTTGGGACTAACTTATTAACTCAGTGCCAAGTGCCATTTCCTGTCTTTTCCGTGTTTTTGACCCTTTTCAGAGGAGGATTTTAAACGGAGTCCAAACGGAACGAAACTTCCAAAAAGATTTTTTTCTGAAACAGAAGAAGATCGGGGAACTTGAGAACCAAGGCTGGGGGCCACCAGGGACCCCACAAGCCCCCTAGCCGTGACCAGGGGGCGCGCCTCCCAGGCTTGTGGGCTGCCTAGGCCACCTCTGCCCTAGGTATTTCGCCTATATATTCCCAAAAAATCCAGAAAAAATCAGGAGATCATCGAAAGTACTTTTCCGCCACCGCAAGCTTCTTTCTCCGCAAGATCCCATCAGGGGCACATTTTGGTGCCCCGCCGGAGGGGGGATTCGGATACGGAGGGCTTCTTCATCAACACCATGACCTCTCCGATGATGCGTGAGTAGTTCACCATAGACCTACGGGTCCATAGCTAGTAGCTAGATGTCTTCTTCTCTCTCTTGGATCTTCAATACAAAGTTCTCCATGATCTTCATGGAGATCTATCCGATGTAATCTTCTTTTGCGGTGTGTTTGTCGAGATCCGATGAATTGTGGATTTATGATCAGATTATCTATGAATCTTATTTGAGTTTCTTCTGATCTCTTATATGCATGATTTCATATCCTTGTAAATCTCTTCGAGTTGTGGGTTTTGTTTGGCCAGCTTGATCTATGATTCTTGCAATGGGAGAAGTGCTTGGTTTTGGGTTCATACCGTGCGGTGACCTCACCCAGTGACAGAAGGGGTAGCGAGGCACGCATTGTGTTGTTTCCATCACGGGTAAAAAGATGGGGTTTCAATCATTGGTTTGAGATTGTCCCTCTACATCATGTCATCTTGCTTAAGGCATTACTCTGTTCGTCATGAATTCAATACACTAGATGCATGCTGGATAGCGGTCGATGTGTGGAGTAATAGTAGTAGATGCAGAAAGTATCGGTCTACGTGTCTCGGACGTGATGCCTATATGTATGATCATTGCCTTAGATATCGTCATGACTTTGCGCGGTTCTATCAATTGCTCGACAGTAATTTGTTCACCCACCGTAATATTTGCTATTTTGAGAGAAGCCTCTAGTGAACACCATGGCCCTCGGGTCTACTTCACACCATATTTTCAGCCTTACTCTTTTACTTCGTTGCACTTTCTGCCTTCATATCTCACTTTGCAATCAATCTTGAAGGGATTGAAAACCCCTTTATAGCGTTGGGTGCAAGCTCTTTGTGTTTGTGCAGGTACGCTGGACTTGACGAGATTCTCCTACTGGATTGATACCTTGGTTCTCAAATTGAGGGAAATATTTACTACTCCTGTGGTGCATCACCCTTTCCTCTTCAAGGGAAAAACCAACGCAAGCTCAAGAGACGACAGAAGGTTTCGGTCGACGTAGCAGAAGGATTTCTGGCGCCGTTGCCGGGAAGGATCAAGTCAAGAACTCATCCAAGTAAGTGTCGCGAACTCATCTCTTGCATTTACTCTTTTGCCTCTCGTTTTCCTCTCCCCCACTTCTGAAAAACAAAAATTACAAAAAGATTTGCCCTTTTCTTCGTTTTCCTCTTTTTCGTTTGCCTTTTTCGTTCGCCCTTTTCTCTCGCTTGCTCTTTGTTCGCTTGTGTGCTTGCTTGCTTGCTGAAGTCACCATGACTGAAAACACCAAACTTTGTGACTTCTCGAATACTGATAATAATGATTTTATTAGTACTCCGATTGCTCCTGCCACTAGTGCGGAGTCATACGAAATCAATGCCGCTTTGCTGAATCTTGTTATGAAAGAGCAATTTTCCGGCCTTCCTAGTGAAGATGCCGCATCCCATCTTAATACCTTCATAGAACTTTGCGATATGCAAAAGAAGAAAGATGTGGATAATGATGTGATTAAATTGAAGCTTTTTTCCTTTCTCGTTGTGAGATCGAGCAAAAACTTGGTTTTCGTCTTTGCCCAAAAATAGTATTGATTCTTGGGATAAGTGCAAAGATGCTTATATATCCAAGTATTTTCCGCCGGCTAAGATTATCTCTCTCCGTAATGATATCATGAATTTTAAGCAACTTGATCATGAACATGTTGCACAATCTTGGGAGAGAATGAAATTGATGATTAGAAATTGTCCCGCTCATGGCTTGAGTCTTTGGATGATTATACAAATCTTCTACGCTGGCTTGAATTTCGCTTCTAGAAATATCTTGGACTCCGCCTCACGTGGAACGTTCATGGAAATCACGTTAGGAGAAGCCACAAAACTCCTAGACAATATCATGACGAACTACTCTTAGTGGCACACTGAAAGGTCACCTACTAGTAAGAAGGTACACGCTATAGAAGAAATTAACTCGTTGAGTGCTAAGATGGATGAGTTGATGAATTTGGTTGCTAGTAGAAGTGCTCCTTTAGATCCTAATGATATGCCCTTGTCTTCCTTGATTGAGAGTAGTAACGTTAGCTTGGACGTTAATTTTGTTGGTAGGAATAATTTTGGCAACAATAATGCTTTTAGAGGAAACTATGTTCCTAGGCCTTTTCCTAGTAACCCCTCTAATAACTTTGGCAATTCCTACAACAATACTCATGGAAATTACAATAGATTACCCTCTGATCTAGAGAGTAATATCAAAGAGTTTATCAACTCGCAAAAGATTTTCAATGCGTCCACAGAGGAAAAACTACTCAAAATTGACGATTTGGCTAAGAGCGTTGATAGAATGTCTAGTGATATTGATTCTTTGAAAGTTAGATGTGCTCCTCCCAAGATCAATATGGATGAAACTTTGAAAGCAATGCATGTTTCCATGAGTGAGAGCAAAGAAAGAACCTCCCAAATTCGTGTTAGACATGAATGGCTTAAAAAGGCGTGTTCTCGTGATAAGAATCACGAAGATCTTAAAGTGCTTGGTGTGAATCCCATTGAATCTTTGTTTTCTTGTGTCAAACCTAATGATGATGGGGCTGGATATGAATCCACTTTGGTTGAAAAACGCCCCAATGATTCGGAGTCCACCTATCTTGATGCTAAAAGCATTTAAAGTGGAGTAGAAGATATTAAAACTTTGAGTAGTAATGAAATTACTACTTTGGATTTCAAGGAATTCAATTATGATATTTGCTCCTTCATTGAATGCATTTCCTTGATGCAATCCATGCTAAACTCTCCACACGCTTATAGCCAAAACAAGGCCTTTACCGATCATATCGTCGAAGCTATGATAAAATCTCTTGAAGAGAAACTTGAATTGGAAGTCTCTATCCCTAGAAAGCTTCATGATGACTGGGAACCTACTATCAAAATCAAAATCAAAAACTATGAATGCAATGCTTTGTGTGATTTGGGTGCTAGTGTTTCCGCAATTCCAAAGTCTTTATGTGTTGTTCTGGGTTTTAATGATATTGAAGAGTGTTCTCTTAATTTGCATCTTGCGGATTCTACTGTCAAGAAACCCATGGGAAGGATAAATGATGTTCTTATTATTGCAAATAGGAACTATGTACCCGTGGATTTCATTGTGCTTGACATTGATTGCAATCATACATGCCCTATCATTCTTGGTAGACCTTTCCTAAGGACTATCGGTGCTATCATCGATTTGAAGGAAGGGAATATTAGATTTAAATTTCCTTTAAAGAAGGGCATGGAGCACTTTCCTAGAAAGAAAATAATATTGCCTTATGAATCCATGATGAGGGCTACTTATGGTTTGAGCACCAAAGACGATGATACATGATTCTATCGCCTTATGCCTAGCTAAGGGCGTTAAACAATAGCACTTGTTGGGAGGCAACCCAATGAATTTATTTCTTTTTCTTTCTGTTTTGTTGAGTCCACACCATCATAATTCTGTTATGATTGTGTCTTTTGTGTTCTTTTTGTGTTTGAGATAAGCAAAACCTTTATGACTAGTCTTGGCAATGGTTGTTTGATCCTGTTGGAAAAAGACAGAAACTTTTCGCTCACGAGATCATTTTTCATGTTTTTTCAGAAAGAGCTCTTGAGTTGATTCTTTTTTGCTTCTGGTTGATATTCCTTTTTCCCACGCAGTCGTAATTTTTCAGAATTTTTGAGGTACCAGAAGTATACGAAGTATACAGATTGTTACAGACTGGTCTGTTTTTGACAAATTCTGTTTTTGTTGAGTTGGTTGCTTGTTTTGATGAAACTATGGATAGTATCGGGGGGGGGGGGGGGTACTAGCCATGGAAAAGTGATAATACAGTAATCTAACACCAATATAAATAGAAATCAAGATTGCTATAGTACCTAAAGAGGTGGTAGTTTGTTTTCTTGTGCTAATGTTATCACGAGTTTCTGTTTAAGTTTTGTGTTGTGAAGTTTTCAAGTTTTGGGTGATGTTCTCATGGACAAAGATATAAGGAGTGGAAAGAGCTCAAGCTTGGGGATGCCCAAAACATCCCAAGCCAAATTCAAGGACACCAAAAAGCCTAAGCTTGGGGATGCCCCGGGAAGGCATCCCCTCTTTCGTCTTCTATCCATCGGTAACATTACTTGGAGCTATATTTTTATTCACCACATGATATGTGTTTTGCTTGGAGCGTCTTGTATCGTAGGAGTCTTTTCTTTTTGTTGTGTCACAATCATCCTTGCTGCACACCTTTTTGAGAGAGAGACATGCACTCATCGTGATTTTGTTAGAATGCTCATCGTGCTTCACTTATATCTTTTGAGCTAGATAATTTTGCTCTATGTGCTTCACTTAGATCTTTTAGAGCACGACAGTGCATGACTTGGTAGTTGGCTTATGCTATGAAAGTAGTCCCAAAGGTGATAGGTACCCAAAGAGGATACAAAAACCTCCATCTTCATGTGCATTGAGTAGAAAGAGAAGTCTTGGTTCCTCTCAGTTAGTTTTGAGACATGGATTTTGTAATATTAAGAGTTATGTTAGTAGGGTGTTGTGAATCTAGAAATACTTGTGTTGAAGTTAGTGATTCCTGTAGCATGCACGTATGGTGAACCGCTATGTTAGGAAGTCGGAGCATAATTGATCTATTGATTGTCATCCTTTGTGTTGAGGTCAGGATCACGCGATAGTTAACACCTACCAACCCTTCTCCTAGGAGTATGCGTTTAGCACTTTGTTTCGATTACTAACAAAAACTTTCGCAACAAGTATGTGAGTTCTTCATGACTAATGTGAGTCCATGGTATAGATGCACTTTCACCTTCCACCATTGCTAGCCTCTCTAGTGCCGCGCAACTTTCGCCGGTACACAAACCCACCATATGCCTTCCTCAAAACATCCACCATACCTACCTACTATGGCATTTTCATAGCCATTCCTAGATATATTGCCATGCAACTCCCACCGTTACGTCTCATGACTTGTGCCGTCACTCTCATATTGCCATTGCATGATCGTAAGATAGCGAGCAAGATGTTTCAACGGCATACGCCAAGCTAGATCGTTGCACATCCCGGTACACTGCCGGAGGCATTTCCTATAGAGTCATCATCGTTCTAAGCTTTGAGCTATGAGTAAATAAAGTGTGATTATCATCATTATTAGAGAATTGTCCCATGTGAGGAAATAAAAAAAGAGGCCAAAGTTGCCCACAATAAAGAAGGGGAGAGATATGGAAAGAGGCCAAAGAGCCCAAAAAAAGAGAAAAAGAGAGAAGGGACAATGCTACTATCTTTTTCCACACTTGTGCTTCATAATAACACAATGTTCTTCATGATTGAGAGCCTCTCGTTTCGTCACCACCATATGCTAGTGGGAATCTTTATTATATAACTTGGCTTGTATATTCCAATGATGGGCTTACTCAAATTGCCCTAGGTCTTCGTGAGCAAGCAAGTTGGATGCACACCCACTAGTTCTCCTTTTGAGCTTTCACACACTTATAGCTCTATTGCATCCTTTGTATGGCAATCCCTACTCATTCACATTGATATCTATTAATGGGCATCTCCATAGGCCTTTGATACGCCGAGTCAATTTGACCATCTCCTTCTTTTTTGTCTCACAACCACCACCACACTCTATTCCACCTATAGTGCTATATCCATGGCTCACGCTCATGTATTGCGAGATAGTTATAAATTTTTTGAGATAGTAAGAGTGCAAAAATAATTAATTGGCCGATACAGGGGTTGTGCATGATTTAAATTAGTTGTGTGAGGATTATGGAGCATAGCCAGCCTATATGATTTTGTAGGGATAACTTTCTTTGGCCTTGTTATTTCGAAAGTTCATGATTACCTTGCTAGATTGCTTGAAGTATTATTGTTTTCATGTCAATAGCAAACTATTGTTTTGAATCTTAAGGATCTGAACAGTCATGTCACACGAAAGAAGTTACAAAGGACAACTATGCTAGGTAGCATTCCACATAAAAAATTCAGTCTTTATCACTTCCCTACTCGAGGACGAGCAGGAGTTAAGCTTGGGGATGCTTGATACGTCTCCAACGTATCTATAATTTTTGATGGTTTCATGCTATCATCCTGTCAAACTTTGGATGTTTTGTATGCCTTTTATATCTTTTTTGGGACTAACTTATTAACTCAGTGCCAAGTGCTAGTTCCTGTTTTTTCCGTGTTTTTGACCCTTTTCAGAGGAGGATTTTAAACGGAGTCCAAACGGAACGAAGCTTCCAAAAAGAATTTTTTCTGAAACAGAAGAAGATCGGGGAACTTGAGAACCAAGGCAGGGGGCCACCAGGGACCCCACAAGCCCCCTAGCCGTGACCAGGGGGCGCGCCTCCCAGGCTTGTGGTGGTGCCCGGCCGCCGCAAGTACTTTTCCGCCGCCGCAAGCTTCTGTCTCCGCAAGTTCCCATCTAGGGCACGTTCTGGTGCCCTGCCGGAGGGGGGATTCGGATACGGAGGGCTTTTTCATCAACACCATGACCTCTCCGATGATGCGTGAGTAGTTCACTATAGACCTACGGGTCCATATCTAGTAGCTAGATGGCTTCTTCTCTCTCTTGTATCTTCAATACAATGTTCTCCATGATATTCATGGAGATCCATCCGATGTAATCTTGTTTTGCGGTGTGTTTGTCGAGATCCGATGAATTGTGGATTTATGATCAGATTATCTATGAATCTTATTTGAGTTTCTTCTGATCTCTTATATGCATGATTTCATATCCTTGTAATTCTCTTTGAGTTGTCGGTTTTCTTTGGCCAGCTTAATCTATGATTCTTGCAATGGGAGAAGTGCTTGGTTTTGGGTTCATACCATGCGGTGACCTCACCCAGTGACAGAAGGGGTAGAGAGGCACGCATAATGTTGTTGCCATCAAGGGTAAAAAGATGGGGTTTTCATCATTGGTTTGAGATTATCCCTCTACATCATGTCATCTTGCTTAAGGCGTTACTCTGTTCGTCATGAACTCAATACACTAGATGCATGCTGGATACCGGTCGATGTGTGGAGTAATAGTAGTAGATGCAGAAAGTATCGGTCTACTTGTCTCGGACGTGATGCCTATATGTATGATCATTGCCTTAGATAGCGTCATGACTTTGCGCGGTTCTATCAATTGCTCGATAGTAATTTGTTCACCCACCATAATATTTGCTATTTTGAGAGAAGCCTGTAGTGAACACTATGACCCCCGGGTCTACTTCACACCATATTTTCAGCCTTACTCTTTTACTTCGTTGCACTTTTCGCCTTGAGATCTCACTTTGTAATCAATCTTGAAGGGATTGACAACCCCTTTATAGCGTTGGGTGCAAGCTCTTTATGTTTGTGCAGGTACTCTAGACTTGACGAGATTATCCTACTGGATTGATACCTTGGTTATCAAACTAAGAGAAATACTTACTGCTCCTGTGGTGCATCACCATTTCCTCTTCAAGGGAAAAACCAACGCAAGCTCAAGAGACGACAGAAGGTTTCTTTCGACGTAGCAGCGCCCCCGTGTCGATGAGTCACCCTCCCCCTTGGCCGGGTCACGGAGCTGGCGCGCCTTCCCTGCATGGAGGCGTATTAGCTGTGATTACGCTTTCACCCTTAAGAGGCGCCCTTTCACCCGAGTCGTTTTCTTTTCTCATTTAGTTAAAAATAGATTCTTTGACCAAACTTTGACTGGCCCTAACTTCTAAAATAAAACTCCAAATGAGTTGATTCTTTTTCTCACCTCTTTCAAATTTTATTTAGTTTATTTTAGTATTTATTTGTAAATTTTCCAAATAACTTTTGAGTGATGTTTGTATTGAATGTTGATTTGAGCATTTTCTTTAATTAGGAATTTGAAGGAAGATCAAAACTTTCAAAAGTTATGATGTGCACCTCACCTACCTACACATTGAAGGGAAGCATTCTGACCTTGGACTTAAATTGTTGTCTGGTTTGTTGTGATGAAGAAAACTACTGTTGTGTTGAATAAGTTTGATGGTATTTCATGTGGTGGTATAACCATGCACATGGGTACATGGTGAGAAAATATACCAGTTACAGTTGTGATGCTTGTGACAGTAGTCACTCTCTTCTGCCACACATGCCTCTCCGGATGGGATCTGAGAAGAGTCGGTTTCTCGGGAAGACACGGCAGTGGGGACTAACATCTCGAAGAATGAGGATGGTCATTGAGGCAGCTTGGGGTATGAAAGGTGGTGATTGTGTCAGGTATTGTGAAACAATTTTGTTGTAACAACCAATGAGGGAATAATTTAAACCTCCTAAGACTACCGTAGATCGAGTCTTGTGAGTGTGTCACCTTACCCGTTCATGCTGCCACATGTCTTCGTGAAAAGGAATATGGTTTAGTAGGTCGTAAACCCCTATTACCAAGCACATACCAAGTAGAGGGGCCGAGATGAAGGTATCTAGGGCACCAGAGTAAATCCAGTCATCCAGTCAGGGGGCATGGGTGTTTCCAGTCTAGGACCGAGAGGGAGGGCACTCCCTTGTAGCACGCGGTATAAATTTGATCCCATGCTAGTCAAGGTTGGAGCCTCCCTGTCTTATGGTTTTTCCCTAGAAGCGTAGTCCGAGTGATACGGGTCTTCGCAGGGGGAAAATGGGCTCAAACTAATAGCTTCCTTGGTCTCTGAACAGAGCACTACACTAGATGAGGCTTCATTTCAGGTTAAGAAGATGGGAACGCGCCTTTCTGGGACTGGTAAAACATGGGTGCCCAATTTGCTTTTTCGTGCTCTGCCTTAGTGCCCTTATGAAGGCGGCGGGGAGTCCTTAGCCTTTGAACCAAACTCTAGGGAACGCTCAATTGCCCGACGTGTACTGGTTCTGAGTGTTTACTTCTAAGATACCGTACGAGGGATTAGTCCGAGTGACTATTGAAACCTGTGGGTTGTGGGAAAAGAGTACACCCTCTGTAGAGTCAAAACTATTGGAGTCGCTGTGCCCACGGTCAAGGACGACTGGTTGACTAGTCAAGTGTCGGTCTTCGGAGGAAGTTAGCGAAATAGTGAGACAAATCTTGAAATACGGTGGATGTTCATGACTATTATTTTACTATGGACCAACCTTTATGATTATGAATGTTGAATATCCCTGGGACGGTTTTACCTCCTGGATATTCATTGTTATTATTTCTTATAGGCCCTTTATGTGGTGTCGCTCGGACGCCCAAATGTGGCAGGTGTGTTACCATTTCTTATAAGCCCTTTATGTGGTGTCGCTTAGACGCCCGACTATGGCATGTTTGTTATCATTTCTTATAAGCCCTTTATGTGGTGTCGCTCAGACGCCCGATTAAGGCATGTCATATATCTTACCCGTCAAACTTTCCTCTCATTGATTGCTTATTAAATTCTCAGTATGGTTATATTACACGGTTACCAGTACTTGAGGATTTAAGTTATGATTGATTGAATATCGTTGGATTATTACAAGTGCATATTAATCACCAGCTATTTTGTGTCTGATTTCATGATGTTTGCGAGTACATTCAAAGTACTCACTGGCTTGTCCCTGGCTATTGTCTTGGCCAAATTGTGTGCTTGGAAAGGAGGATCCCGACGATAACCCCGGAACCTAGGCACCGAAAACAGCAACCGCGTGAGATAGGAATTATCCAAGTCAACTGTTGGTGTGAGAAATGGAGTCCCATAGGCGCTGGAGATCCTCGAGCCACTTCCGCCATCAACGAGTAGAACCTTTTTGCTGTACACCATAGACAACCTTGGTCTTGTACCTCAAATTTGTAATTTTCTTGGACATTTGTATCAAGGAATTGTGTACCAGCTAACAACTATCTTAGGGCTCGTACACACAAGGGCCATTTTGAAGGGAGATTAAAATCCCAGAAAATCCGGTCCTGACAACCTTGGTTTCACAGCCAGGCTAACCATTGGCTTAGCAGGGTCAATAAACCCTAGTTGACCAACCAACCGCGCCGGTACCATAACCACAACCAAGCCTACCCTGCCCAACCTATCAGACTAGCCGTGTGGTCACACGGTAGTGACTGATGGCTAACTTGTCCTTG
The DNA here is from genome assembly GCF_904849725.1 of Hordeum vulgare subsp. vulgare. Taxonomy (NCBI): domain Eukaryota; kingdom Viridiplantae; phylum Streptophyta; class Magnoliopsida; order Poales; family Poaceae; genus Hordeum; species Hordeum vulgare. The sequence continues at coordinate 265,005,104 of NC_058518.1, read as the reverse complement.
TCGCAATCTTGCGAGGGAAGACCCGATTTTCCTTTTCTATAGAGAGAACGATGACCCCAACACAACACAACACAACCACAATTGCCTTCCAAGATGCCAGGCCCCATTGTTCACAACGAAACCACTGCTGCGGAACAAGGAGGTTTTGTAGCCATCCTGACCAATCTCACCCGTCGTGCCTTTGCGATGCAAGAGCCCCCAGAGTATGTGGTGTACCAAGAGCACACGAGTGATGCCATCTGTCACTTATGGGCCACGGTACACATCTACGGCAGGAGTATCACCCATGAGCGTCCCCATCGGTTCACTGGAAGAACAACTTCCTACGAGTCACAAGCCATCCAGGTAGCAGCTCGAGAGGCAATAGTTCAACTCCGACACCTGTCGCCGAGAGTTAACTGCCACTCGTTCTACTACTACCCTAGTCGTGAAGGTTATGGTAGGCTGCCCCAAGTCGCCAGTGAAGACCATGAGACTGACCCCGCGCTGTTGCATCTCATGCGCTACACGAGAGCGCAAGAGGCATTGTACGAGCAGGTCACCCTCGACCTGATTGCAACTCGTGGGGAGCTGGCTCGTCTGAACCCAAGGAGGAGAGAAGCGGAGCCCAACGTGAGCAACCTTATAGTGCTGTTTGGGAAACCGATTGAGCTCCTAAAGTCTAGCCCAGCCGCTGAACCAAATCATGCACCTATCTCCCCTAAGGAGCTTCGCCTCATTTTGGGGATTTCCTCCAACGGTGCGGTAGCTACAACACCCAGCAATGGACACCACCATACCCCAACATTGTAGGCCCACCTTCTCCGAGCAACCACGGCACTGTGGTTCCTACAACCTTGACGTCTGCAAGACCACCCACCTAGATGTAAACGAAGTATACTAAGCCATCAACCGCCTTAGTGTTCGCTTGCGTGTAATGTATGAGCTGGTGCTAGCTCTTGAGCTTGCGTTGGTTTTCCCTTGAAGAGGAAAGGGTGATGCAGTGAAGTAGATAAGTATTTCCCTCGGTTTGTTGAGAACCAAGGTATCAATCCAGTAGGAGGAACAAGCAAGGCTCCAATAGTAGTACCTACACAAATAATCAAACACTTGCACAAAGCGCTATAAAGGGGTTGTCAATCCCTTCAGAGTTATTTGCAAGGATGAGATCTAATAGAGATAGCTATAAAATATTGCAAAAAAAAGTAAATAAATTGAAGGAATATATTTTTGGTATTTTTGGTTTATAGATCTGAAAATATAATATGGAAAATAGACCGGGGGGCCATAGGTTTCACTAGAGGCTTCTCTCATAAAGGAAAATAATACGGTGGGTGAAAAAATTACTGTCGATCAATTGATAGAAAAGCAAATAATTATGAAGATATCCAAGGCAATGATTATGCATATAGGCATCACGTCCGTGTCAAGTAGACCGGAACGATTCTATATCTACTACTGTTACTCCACACATCGACCGGCTCCTGCCTGCATCTAGAGTATTAAGTTCATGAAGAACAGAGTAACACATTAAGTAAGATGACATGATGTAGAGGGATAAACTCAAGCAATATGATGAAAATCCCATCTTTTTATCCTTGATGGAAATAATACAATACGTGCCTCGCTACACATACTATGTTACTCGGTGAGGACACCGCAAGATTGAACCCAAAACTAAGCACTTCTCCCATTGCAAGAATTGCCAATCTAGTTGGCCAAAACAAACAAATAATTCGAAGAGACTTGCAAAGATATGAAATCATGCATATAAGAATTCAGAAGAGGCTCAAATAATATTCATAGGTAATTTGAACATAAACTCACAATTCATCGGATCTCGACAAACACACCGCATAAGAGTATTACATCGGAAAGATCTCCATGAAGATCATGAAGAACATGGTATTGAAGATCAAAGAGAGAGAAGAAGCCATCGAGATACTAGCTATGGACTCGTAGGTCTGTGGTGAAATACTCACACATCATCGGAGGGGCAATGGAGTTGATGTATATGCCCTCCGTGATCAATTCCCTCTCCGGCAGATTACCGGAAAAGGCTCCCAGATTGGATCTCTCGGGAACAGAGGCTCCCAGCAGCGTAAAAGTATTTTCGTGGCTCTTTTTGGTGATACCGGAATATTTGGGATTTATAAGGCCGAAGAATAGGGTTAGGAGACCTCCAGGGGGCGCACAAGCCAGGGGGGCGCGGCCACCCCCGAGGGTGTGCCCTGCAGGCTTGTTTTCTCCCATTAGTTGCCCTGCCCCCTACTCCAAGTCTGTTGCGTGTCTTCTGGTCCAAGAAAAATCTTTTCGGATTTTTTATTCCATTTGGACTCCGTTTAATATTCCTTATTTGCAATACTAGAAAACGTGGAAAAACAGAAACTGGCACTAGGCTCTAGATTAATAGGTTAGTCCCAAAAATAATATAAAACATCATATAAATGCATATAAAACATCCAAAATAGATAATATAATAGCATGGAACAATCAAAAATTATAGATACGTTGGAGACGTATCAAGCATCCCCAAGCTTAATTCCTGCTCGTCCTCGAGTACGTAAATGATAAAACAGAATTTTTGATGTGGAATGCTACCTAACATATTTATACATGTAATATTCTCTATTGTGGCATGAATATTCAGATCCATAAGACACAAAACAAAAGTCTAATATTGACATAAAAACAATAATACTTCAAGCATACTAATAAGGTAATTGCTTCCTTTCGAAATAGCATGGTCTTAGAAAGTTATCTGTACAAAATCATATGTGTCTAGCTATGCTCCATCTTCACCACACAAAGTATCTAAATCATGCATAATCCCGATGAAAATCAAGCAATTGTTTCACACTTTTTATGTTCTCAAACCTTTTCAACTATCACGCAATACATGAGCGTGAGCCATGAATATAGCACTATAGGTGGAATAGAGTGTGGTGGAGGTTGCAAAAAAGGAGAAGATAGTCTGACATCAACTAGGCATATCAACGGGCTATGAGGATGCCCATCAATAGATATTATTTTGAGTGAGTAGGGATTGCCATGCAACAAATGCACTAGAGCTATAAGTGTATGAAAGTTCAAAAAGAAAACTAAGTTGTCGTGCAAAAGATGTAGTTCCACTAGTTATATGAAAGTGACAAAATAGGAGACTCTCTATGAAGAACATGGTGCTACCTTGAAGAACAAGTGTGGAAAAATACAGTAGCATTGTCCCTTCTCTCTTTATCCCATTTTTTTTCTCTTTTTTTGGTGGGCTTCTTTGGCCTATTTTATTTTTTATGGGCTTCGCTGGCCTCTTTTTTTTGTAAAGTCCGGATACTCATCCCAACTTGTGAGGGAATCATAGCTTCCATCATCCTTTTCTCACACAGGACAATGCTCTAATAATGCAAATCATCACACTTTTATTTACTTACAACTCAAAGATTACAACTCAATAGCTAGAACAAAGTATGACTCTATAAGCAATATGGAAGTGATGGTGCATGTCATAAAAACGGGATGGTGGTGTTGCATGGCAATATATCTCGGAATGACTATGAAAATTCCATAATAAGTAGGTATGGTGGCTGTTTTGAGGAAAATATATGGTGGCTATTTTGAGGAAGGTGGGTTTAATGCACCGACGAAAGTTGCGCGGTACTAGAGAGGCTAGCAAAGGTGGAAGGATGAGAGTGCATACAATGCATGAACTCAACATTAGTCATAAAGAACTCACATACTTATTGCAAAATCCTATTAATTATTGAAGCAAAGTATTAGACGCATGCTCCTAGGGGAAGGGTTGGTAGGAGTTAACCATCGCGTGATCCCGACCTCCATACAAAGGTTGACAATCATTAAACAAGTCATGCTCCGAGTTCATCACATAACGGTTCAACATACGTGCATGCTACGGGAATCACAACCTTTAACACAAGTATTTTTTATAATTCACAATTACTTACTAGCATGACTCTCATATTACCATCTTCACATCTCAAAACTATATGCAAGGAATCAAACTTCTCATCATATTCAATGCACTTAATATGAATTTATTATTATATACCTCTTGGATGCCATTATATTAGGACTAAATTCATAACCTACACCAATTACCATGCTGTTTAAAGAACTCTCAAAATAATATAAGTGAGGTACGAGAGTATATTAATTTCTATAAAACAAAACACCACCGTGCTCTAAAAGACATAAGTGAAGTACTACAACAACATTGCCTAGCTCAAAAATATAAGCGAAGCATAAAGAGTACTCTAATAAATTCACAATTCAGTGTGTGTGTGTCTATCAAAATATGTGTGCAGAAAGGATGAGTATGGAAAACTAAAAAGTAAATACTCATATCATACAAGACGCTCCAAGCAAAACACATATCATGTGATGAATAAAAATATATCCTCTAGTAAATTTACCGATGGATTGAAGATGAAAGAGGGGATGCCTTCCGGGGCATTCCCAAGCTTAGGCTCTTTGATATCCTTTAATATGACTTGGGGTGCGTTGGGAATCCCAAACCTTAGGCTCTTGACACTCCTTATTCCATAGTCCATCAAATCTTTACCCAAAACTTGAAAACTTCACAACACAAAACTCAACAAAAAACTCATGAGATCCGTTAGTATAAGAAAAATAAATCACCACTTTAGGTACTGTTGTGAACTCATTATTTATTTATATTTATGTAATATTTACTGTATTTCAACTTCTCCATGGTTCATACCCCCCGATACAACCCATAGATTCATCAAAATAAGCAAACAACACAAAGAAAACAGAATCTGTCAAAAACAGAATAGTCTGTAGAAATCTGTTTACTTCGAATACTTCTGTAACTCTAAAACTTCTGAAAAATTAGGAAATTCTGGGAAATTTGCAAACCAATATTTTGTAAAAGAAGGATCAAAATCATGTTCCAGTGATTTTATAAAATTCCTGGACCGAGAGCAAAAGTTTCTGTTTTTCAGCAAAATCAACTTGCAAACACCATAGACCACCCCAAGGGTCTTACTTGTCTCAAACACTAATTAAAACAAGAAAACACAATTATTACTGTTGTAATAATGTGTGCAGAACTCAACAACATAAGTGAAAACGAAAGCAAAACAAATAAAATTGGGTTGCCTCCCGACAAGCGCTATTGTTTAACGCCCCTAGCTAGGCATAAGTAATATATCCACGTATTGTCATCTTTGGTATGCAATCCATATGTAGCTCTCATAATATATTCATAAGGTAATTTATTTTCTTTCTAGGAAAATGCTTCATGCCTTTCCTTAATGGAAATTGGAATCTAATATTACCTTCTTTCATGTCAATAATTGCACGTTCTAAGGAAGGGTCTAGCAAGAATAATAGGACATGTAGGATTGCATTCTGTATCAAGAAAAATGAAATCTACGGGCACATAATTTCTATTTTCAACAATAATAACATCACTAATCCTTCCCGCAGGTTTCTTAATTGTAGAATCCGCTAGATGCAAATTTACAGAACAATCATCAAATTCATGGAATCCTAACACATCACATAAAGTTTTTGGAATCGTGGAAACGGTACCACCCAAATCACACAAATCATGGCATCATAATATTTAATTTTAATATTAATGGTACGTTCCCACTCACCATAAAGGTTTCTAGGTATAGAAACTTCCAACTCAAATTTTTCTTCAAAAGATTTCATCATGGCATCCACAATATGTTTAGTAAAGTTTTATTTTGACTATAACCATGCGGAGAATTCAACATGGATTGCAACAAGGAAACATAATCAATTAAAGAGCAACTATCATATTTAAAATCCTTGAAATCCTAAAGAGTGGGCTCATTGCTATTTAAAGTTTTGACCTCTTCCATCCCACTTTTATCAATCTTATCACTAAGATCTATGAACTCCGAATCATTGGGATGCCTCTTAACTAAAGTTGACTCATCTCCCGTCCCATCTTTTTCAAGATTTATGCCACAAAATAAGGATTCAATAGGAGTCACACCAATCAATTTTTGATCTTCATTTTCAAGCCATTCACGCTCAACACGTATTCTAGCGATTCTTTCCTTACACTCATCAATAGAAATTCTCATAGCTTTTAAAGACTCAATAATATCATGCTTGGGTGGAATAGATCTAATTTTCAAAGAATCAATCTCAAGAGAAATTCTATCAACATTCCTAGCCAAATCATCAATCTTGAGAAAATTTTCTTCAATCATAGCATTGAAGCCTTTTTTGAGAGCTAATGAATTCTTTAATATTATTCTCAAGATCAGAGGGAATCTTAATATAATTTCCATAAGAATTTTTGTAGGAATTACCATAATTATTAGAGGAATTACTAGGAAACGCCCTAGGACTGAAATTACCTCTATACGCGTTATTGCCAAAATTGTTCCTACCAATAAAATTCACACCCATAGATTCATTATTATTTCCAATCAATGAAGACAAAGGCATATCATTGGGATCAATATGAGCACTCTTACTAGCAAACAATTTCATTAATTCTGCCATCTTTCCACTCAAAGTATTTATTTCTTTGATAGCATGCACTTTTTTACTAGTAGGAGATCTTTCGGTATGCCACTGAGAGTAATTTGCCATAATATTATCTAGGAGTTTAGTAGTTTCTCCGAATGTGATTTCCATAAAGGTGCCACCCGTGGTGGAATCTAAAAGGTTTCTAGAACGAAAATTCAACCCCGCATAAAAAATTGTATAATCATCCATAAGCTCAAACCATGCGTTGGGTAATTCCTAATCATTAGTTTCATCCTCTCCCAAGATTGTGCAACATGCTCATGATCAAGTTGCTTAAAATTCATTATATCATTCCTAAGGGAGATAATCTTAGCGGGTGAAAAGTTCTTGAAAATAAAAGAATCTTTACACTTATTCCATGAATCAATACTATTTTAGGTAAAGATGAAAACCAAGTTTCGACACGATCTTGTAATGAGAAAGGAAATAGCTTTAATTTAACAATTTCATTATCCACATCTTTCTTCTTTTGCATATCACACAACTCAACAAAAGTATTTAGATGGGATGCGACATCTTTACTAGGAAGGCCAGAAAATTGTTCTTTCATAACAAGATTTAGCAAAGCGGAATTAATTTCACAAGACTCCGCACTAGTGGTTGGAGCAATCAGAGTACTAATAAAATAATTATTATTAGTAGTGGAAAAATCACATAACTTGGTATTCTCTTGAGTCATCATGACAAAGCAAGCAATCTAGCACACAAGCAAGCAAACAAAAAGACGAACGGAAAAAGGGAGAATAAAAAGGCAAATGTTTTTGGTATTTTCTGAAAAAAGTTTTAGAAGTGGGTGAGGGGAAAGCGAGAGGCAAATGGAAAATAAAGTAAATGCAAGAGATGAGTTTGTGATGGCTACTTTGTAGGCGTGATCTTGCTATGTATCCTCCCCAGCAACGGCGCCAGAAATCCTTCTTGCTACCTGTTGAGCTTGTGTTGGTTTTCCCTTGAAGAGGAAAGGGTGATGCAGTGAAGTGCTACTGCAACAAAAGACCTTCCAACGGCGCTAGAAACAAGCGTGATGACGGGAGACTATTCTTGTCTTGATACTCCTCAGCAGCGGCACCAGGAATCCTTCTGGTACGGCTACGCCTTTAGGGACTTCCTTGGCAAATATGCAAAGGATTCCCCCGTGATCTTGGAGCCTTGCGTTGGTGTTCCCTCGAAGCGGAAAGGGTGATGTAGCACATCGGCGGTAAGTATTTCCCTCAGTTTTGAGAACCAAGGTATCGATCCTGTGAAGGATTATCACAAGTACCTGCACAAACACAAAGAGCTTGCACCCAACGCTATGAAGGGGTTGTCAATCCCTTATAGATTGTTTGCCAAGTGAGAATTGAAAGAAAAAAGAAACAAATCAAAGTAAAAGCAAAAGTGGAAACGATAGGTGTGAATAGACCCGGGGGCCGTAGTGTTCACTAGTGGCTTCTCTCATGAAAGCAAGTAGACGGTGGGTGAACGAATTACTGTCGAGCAATTGATAGAACCGCGCAAAGTCGTTACGTTATCTATGGCAATGATTATATCTATAGGCATCACGTCCAAAACAAGTAGACCGATACTTTCTACATCTACTACTATTACTCCACACGTCGACCGCTATCCAGCATGCATCTAGTGTATTAAGTTCATGAGAACAGAGTAACGCCTTAAGCAAGATGACATGATGTAGATGGACAATCTCATATCTACGATAAAAGCCCATCTTTTTACCCTTGATGGAAACAACATGATGCGTGCCTTGCTGCCCCTTCTATCATTGGGAAAGGTCACCACACGGTATGAACCCAAAACCAAGCACTTCTCCTATTGCAAGAATCATAGATCTAGTTGGCCAAACAAAACCCAAGACTCGGAGAGACTTACAAGGATATCAAATCATGCACATAAGAAATCAGCAAAGACTCAAATATATATCATAGATAATCTGATCACAAATCCACAATTCATCGGATCTCGACAAACGCACCGCCAAAGAGGATTACATCGGATAGATCTCCATGAAGATCATGGAGAACTTTGTATTGAAGATCCAAGAGAGAGAAGAAGCCATCTAGCTACTAACTACGGACCCGTAGGCCTGAAGTGAACTACTCAGGAATCATTGGAGGGGCGATGATGTTGATGAAGAAGCCCTCCAACTCCAAAGTCCCCGCCGGTAGGGCACCGGGAAGGGTCTCCATATGAGATATCGCGGAAACGGAAGCTTGCGGCGGCGGAAAAGTGTTTTCGTGGATGCCCTGATTTTTTCTGGATTTTTAGGGAATTTATAGGCCAAAGACCTAGGGGAGGGGAGTGCCAGGGGGCCACAAGTTTGGTTGTCGCGGCCTCCCCCCTAGCCGCGGCAACAGGGCTTGTGGCCCCCCTGTGGGCCCACTGCCTTGGCCCTCAAGCATCCCGATCTTCTTCCGTTCTGGAAAATTTTATTTCGGGGATTTTATTCCATTTGGACTCCGTTCCAAAATCAGATCTAAAAAGAGTCAAAAACACAGAAAGACAGGAACTGGCGCTTGGCACGGAATTAATAAGTTAGTCCCAAAAAAAGATATAAAAGGTAAACAAAACATCAAAAGTTGACAAGTAACAACATGAAACCATCAAACATTATAGATACATTTGAGACGTATCACGAAGCACATAAGTATTTCCCTGAGTTTGTTGAGAACCAAGGTATCAATCCAGTAGGAGGAACAAGCAAGGCTCCAATAGTAGTACCTACACAAATAATCAAACACTTGCACCCAACGCTATAAAGGGGTTGTCAAACCCTTGATAGTTATTTGCAAGGATGAGATATAATAGAGATAGATATAAAATATTGCGGAAACAAAAGTAAATAAATTGAAGGAATATATTTTTGGTATTTTTGGTTTATAGATCTGAAAATATAATTTGGAAAATTGACCCCGGGGCCATAGGTTTTACTAGAGGCCTCTCTCATAAAGGAAAATAATACGGTGGGTAAACAAATTATTTTCCTTTAATATTATTCCTTATTTCTAATTTCTTTTTTTTTCATTTTAATTTATTTTCTTTCTTTTATCATTATTATTTTTAATACTTTCTTTCTTTAATAGTTAATATGAATTTATAATTATAATTATCTTTTGTTTTCAATTTTTGAATCCAGATAGAAATTCAATGCGGGTCAACGACGGTAATTCTCGATGATGTGGCATCATTTGCGGGTGATCACCGTAGCTTAATTACAATATTTACTATAGCAAAAGTCGAGGATGTCACAATTCTCCCCTTCTAACAAGAATTCTCGTCCCGCGAATTAAGAGGTAGAGGGAAAGAGCCCGGGGTATTCATCACGAAGATGACCCTCGCGTTCCCAAGTGGCTTCATCTTCAGAGTCATTTGACCACTACACCTTAAGGAACTTGGTGACCTTGCGACGAGTCTTATGTTCAGTTTGGTCGAAAATGCAGACCGGATGCTCTTTATAAGAGAGGTCTTGTTGTAGTTCAAGCATATCGTGATCCACTGCTCGAATAGGGTCCTCGAAGCAGCGACGGAGCTGAGAAACATGGAAGACATCGTGAACCTGAGAAAGGTTCACCGGCAGTTCCAATTGATAAGCCACTCTTCCACGCCTTTCGAGAATAGTGAAAGGACCAATATAACGAGGAGCTAACTTGCCCTTGATTCCGAAACGGTGTGGACCTCTCATTGGTGTGACACGAAGATAAGCCTTTTCGCCAGGTTGATAGACCATATCTTGATGATGACGGTCATACTGACTCTTCTGACGAGACTGAGCAGCCTTCAGATTCTCATGAATAATGCAGACTTGATCTTCGGCATGTTGAATAATATCCGGACCGAAGAGTGATCGTTCCCCAGTTTCTGACCAATTCAGAGGAGTTCGACACCTTCGCCCATACAATACTTCGAAAGGGGCCATCTTCAGACTAGCTTGATAGCTATTGTTGTAAGAGAACTCGGCATACGGGAGAGATTCCTCCCATTTCTTACCGAAAGAAATGACACAAGCTCGAAGCATGTCCTCGAGAATTTGGTTGACTCGTTCGACTTGTCCCTGGGATTGAGGATGAAATGCAGTGCTGAAGGACAGATGAGTCCCCATAGCCTTCTGAAAACTTTCCCAGAATTTTGAAGTGAACAAGCTGCCACGGTCCAAACTGATTATCAACGGAATACCGTGAAGTGAAACAACTCTTGACATATAAAGATCTGCCAGCTGACTAGCATTAATCGTTTCTTTCACGGCCAGGAAATGTGCAACTTTGGACAGTCGATCAATGACGACAAGAATAGCATCATTACCTTTGTGAGATCTGGGAAAACTAGTGACAAAGTCCATTTCAACATGGTCCTATTTCCACTCAGGAATAGAGATAGGTTGTAGAGTCCCAGCAGGCTTTTGGTGTTCTGCTTTGATACACCGGCACACATTCTGCCACATAGCGTGCAATGTCTTGTTTCATATTGGGCCACCAGAATCTTTGCCGGATGTCTTGGTACATCTTGGTACTACCCGGGTGAATAGACAATGGTGTGTCATGAGCTTCTTCCATCACCTTCCCAGTCATCCTGAGATTTTCCTTCTTATTTGGCACGAATAGGTGACCCTTGAAATACAAGGCGCCATCTTCATCAAAAGTGAAAAAAGAGGGTTTACCCTTCGCAATATAGCTCTTAATCCTGTCGGCATCATCGTCAAAGTCTTGCAGATTCTTTATGGAGCTCACAAGATCTGGTTCAACCACTAGGTTACTGAGGGAACCCTGATTAACAACACGAAGGTTCATCTTTTGACACTCTTCAGGAGGGGGAACAAGGTAACCCTGAGGAACAATGTGGAGGTTTAGCTTACGGAATTCCTCTTGCAGACGATCGTGAACCCGATGAACCTGGAGGCGGTTGCAGTATGACTTGCGACTCAAGGCATCAGCCATTATGTTAGCCTTGCCAGGGGTATATGATATACTACAGTCAAAATCTGCTATACGCTCCATCCATCTTTGTTGACGTAGGTTCAACTCCGATTGAGTGAACAAGTACTTCAGACTTTGATGGTCGGTGTAGATTTCACAGCGATTACTGACAAGGTATTGTCGCCATTCCTTCAATGCATGAATGACTGCGGCAAGCTCGAGATCATGAACTGGGTAGTTCTCTGCATGAGCACGCAGTTGACGTGAAGCATAAGCGATCACCTTGCGATCCTGCATTAGGACACAACCTATTCCTTGACGAGAAGCATCACAGTATATGACGAAATCCCTTTTCGTATCTGGAGGAGCAAGTACTGGAGCGGACGTTAGTTTGTCCTTGAGCGCCTGGAAACTTTCCTGACATTTATCAGTCCACTCATACTTAACACCTTTGTGAAGCAGATTGGTTAAGGGCTTCGCAACCATAGAGAAGTTCTCGACGAATCGACAGCAATAGCTGGCGAGTCCGAGAAAACTTCTGACTTGCTTGACATTCTTCGGGGGAGTCCAGTCAAGAATAGCTTGAATTCGTTCGGGGTTGACCGCAATACCATCCTTGGAAATCACATGACCAAGGTAAGTCACTTCGTCTAGCCAGAACTCACATTTGGAATACTTCGCATAGAGTTTATGCTCCCGAAGCTTATCCAGTACAAGACGAAGATGTTCAGCATGCTCTTCTTTGTTCTTCAAAAACACTAGAATATCATCCAGATATACCACGACAAATTTGTCGAGGTAGTCCATGAATATATAATTCATCAATCGAGAGAAGGTTGCCGGTGCATTTGTTAAGCCGAAGGACATGACGGTGTACTCGTATGATCCATATCGAGTAACAAAAGCGGTCTTTGGAATATCCTCCTTGCGAACACGGATCTGGTGGTATCCCAACCTCAAGTCGAGCTTAGAGAAGACGGTGGAACTAGCAAGTTGATCATACAAATCATTTATCCGAGGGAGAGGATATTTGTTTTGAATAGTGGCCTGGTTGATAGGACGATAGTCTTGAACCAATCGATTTGTCTCATCCTTCTTCTTAACAAAGAGAGAAGGTGCTCCCCAAGCAGAGGAATTCGGACGGATGAAACCCACACGGAGCGAGTTGTCAATTTCTTGCTTAAGTTCAAGGAGTTCATGTGGTGGAATTTTATAAGGGCGCTTGGCAATAGGAGTGGTGCCGGGTACCAAGTCAATGGCAAACTCGACAACTCGAGCAGGGGGAATCCCCGGAAGTTCTTCTGGAAAGACAACTTGGAATTCTCGGACCACTGGAATGTTTTCAATCCCTTCAAGAGGCGACACATTTAATGCATTCAAGGCATATAGTCGTGCCTCAGCATTACGGACGAGATGAGCATGGTAGCTTATTAATTCATCTGAAGGGTGTAGGAGGTGGACGGTCTTGGTGGCACAAACGACCGATGCCGTATGAACTTTCAACTAGTCCATCCCCAGTATGAGATCAATGTTGGAAGAACTTAATAACATGGGAGAGGCAAAGAATTCCAATCCTTCAATCTCAATGGGGACATTGGAGCAGACCATGGAGGGTCGGCATTGGCCCGAGGGGGTGTTTACCACTATTGGGACGTTCATCTCTTCGTACTTAATGCCATGCATGAATGCAAAACTTTCCGACATAAAGGAATGTGATGCTCCTGTATCAAACAATACAGAAGCAGGTACTGAGTTAACGAGAAGCGTACCCATCACGGTAGCAAGCTGGTCTTGAGCTTGACCCATATCAATGTTGTTGGCCTGACCACGAACATAAGCAGGCTTAGCGTTGAAGTTGCGGTTCTGGTTGTTGCCACTGCCAGTTGTGGGAAGTGTCAGCTGATTCGGATTCTGCCTGCAGTCTCTAGCACGGTGACCTGGGCGGCCACACTTGAAGCACAGCCCGTCCTCAGGATGGGAAGGAGGAACTCGAGGCGGTGGAGCTAGAAGCCTCGGCTGCCTAGGTGGTGGAGGAGGCAGGCGAGGTGCAGCATAGGACGGCCTCGAAGCAGGAGCACGTGCATGGTACATGTTGTTGGGAATCCAGATCTTCCGCTTCTGTGTAGATGAGCCCGAAGATGAGCCCATGTCGCGGTTGCGCTTGCTGCTATCTTTGTATTCCTGCAGACCAGTCTCAACCTGAATAGCCTTGTTCACCAGGGTGGCGAAATCAGCATAGTCTTGAACGAGGAGCGTCAGCTTGATATCAGGGTGGAGGACTTCACGGAACTTCTCCTGCCTATGTGCATCAGTCGCAATGTCTTGTTCAGCATAGCGAGATAATTCCAGAAATTCCCGCTGATAAACATCCACAGTCTTGTTGCCCCGGACCAAGTTGTGGAACTCACGCTTCTTCCGGTCCATGATTCCCTGGGGAATGTAGCGAGCACGGAAAGCAGCCTTGAACTCTGCCCAAGTGATGATAGTTCCATTGGGCTGAGAGCACCTGTGGCTGTCCCACCATTAAGCAGCGGGACCCTGCAGAAAGTAGGCGGCAAAGTTGACATAGCTCGCCAGTGGCACATTGCCAGACTCCACCTCAGAAGAAATGTCACGGAGCGAGTCATCAGCATCAAGAGGCTGAGTTGAGCTACGGTTGATCGCAGGGTTGTGGCGACAGAAGTCTGGCAGTGTCATGCCTTGTGGTTGGTTCATGTTCGGCCTTTGGAACTGATCCATGAGCCCTTGCATAAACTGGCGGTTCAGCTCAAACTGTTGGATCATCCCCGCCATATACTCAGGAGGCGGGGGTGGTGCATCGTTGGCAGGGGCACGCGGGCGGCCAGCTAGTCTAACCATCCTGTTAAATATTTAACAGGGGTAGTTTAGCTTAAAGTAATTGCAAAGGCATCGCACGCATTCATGAAGTAATTAAGCATAATGAAAGGGAAATGCGATAGATACTCCATAGTAGTTGAGTTCGACATACAGACCCATACATAAGTTTGATTACAGACTAACGATTACAAATTTGAAATTTGGCGATAGCCCGGACGCATTAGACGATACCCTGGACTCACTAGGCGGCGCGCAGGCACGCGGTGGAAGAGTACCACAACGAGATGTAGTGATAAGGATACATCAACGTCGGAGAGGACGATCGAATCCTGGTAGCTGGCGGTGATAGAAGGTAGGGACAGGACCCTGTGTCCCGTTGTGACTCTGGTGAGGGTACCGCATCCAGTCGAGAAGCTGAGGTCCAAGTGCAGGGGTTCTACCCCCAACATCAGTCCACTCGAGAGCTGATGGTAGCTCTGTTCTGCTCGGCTCGCGCATGCGCATAGGGGGAACCCTCGGGCAGTGTGATGGCTGCAGCTCTGTCAACGCGTCGTAAAGACGAGCGCGCGTAGCATACAGCTCCACAGTCAGAGCTCGGAAAGCACGATCCATTGCCTCAGTGTACTGCACCAGAAACCGCGTGTCGTAGCGACGCGTCACGTAGGGGGCGCAGACAGCGACGTAGGAACGGTCGCTGCGCTCCCGAACGTCAGAAGCGTAGGCAGTGAGATCAGACCCAGTCTCATCCCCAGCAGGAGCATGCGGGATGTATCTGAAAGGGCTCTCCTCTAGGTGAGGGTACGCTCCACGGAGACGGGTGATGGCGATGTAGGCCGCATCATGGACGGCCATCTCGACCGACACTCCAATACCACAGAACACGTGGCGCTCGAGGGTCTCGCGGCCCCTCTGGTCAAAGATGCGAACCTCAGCCTGGTACTGGTACTGGTTGTACTCGCGGAAATCCTAGAACACATTGTACTCGGGGTACCAGCGATATCCCAGCCTGGTCAAGAGGTCGACCAAAATGGCCGGGAACCCAGTCGTCTCAGTGGCCTGTGTCAGGCGCACGTGCTGTCTTGCGGGACGCATCTGAAAACAAGATTGACGGATGTCAAGTGCCAGTGTGTGTAATACATATTCAGGAGAAAGAGTAGATAGTCGAGCGCTCCGGGTCGATGTGATTCGAGAACCTAATGTTAGAGTTAGTAAAATCTTTAACCCGAAAGAGAAGAGAGAGTAGAGCCCAGAGTATAGGAAAGGAGTAAAAGATACTAATACCACCCAATTGAGATGTGGGCCCGTAAGCCACAACATCAGTGTTAGTAAAGTTTTTCAAACACTAGACTCAACTTCGGCCAAGGAGTTGGAAAGGGGGCGACCTACAGGCAGTTGGCTCTGATACCAACTTGTGACGCCCTCGATTTAATCGTACGCTAACCAAACACGCAAATGCATACGATCAAACCCAAGAACTCACGGGAAGATATCACAACGCAATTCTAGACACAAATAAAATTACATGAGCTTCATATTACAAGCCAGGGGCCTCGAGGGCTAAAATACAGAAGCTCTATAAACACACGAGTCAGCGGAAGCAACAAATATCTGAGTACAGACATAAAACATGGGGTGCCTTAGAGAAGGCTAGCACAAAAGATACAACGATCGAACGAGGCGAGGCCTCCTGCCTGGGAACCTCCTAACTATTCCTGATCATCAGCGGCCTACACGTAGTAGTAGGCACCGTCGGGGTAGCAGTCGTCGGCGCCGGGGACCTCCATCTCCTGGGCTCCATCATCTAGTCGCAGCAACGGGTCGAGGGGACAAGAGGGGGAGCAAAGCAGCGGTGAGTACTCATCCAAACTACTCGCAAGTCTTACATCAGAACTATTCTAATTATGCATCAGTATCAAAGAAGGGGGGGTTATATGTGGACTGACTGCAGCAATGCGAGAATAGAGAGAGAAGGCCTAGTCTATCGAAGACTAGCATCTTCAGGGGCTTGCAGCAATAGACGAGAGTACAACAGGGGGTAACACATTAATAGTCATATTGTTGCAGCAATATTAAAGTGAGGTCACGCCTAAAGATCCTCCCTCGACTCCCTGCGAGGAAGCAATCCCGAGGCAAACTAATTCTAGTTAAGTAACAATTGTAGTTGTAAAAGATCGGGGCACAACTCCAAGTCGTCCTGTAACCCTGGACACGGCTATCCGAATAGTTAATTTTCATCCCTGCAGGGGTGCACCACATGTCCTGTCACGCTCGATAACACTCTTGCCAGACATACTTTTCTGGGTCCTGCCCGGCCTCGGAATATCGACACGTCGCAGCCCCACCTAAGACTAATCAGAGAAGTCAGCCCGCCGGTCTAAATCCTAAGCGCAAATGGTTCATGGGCCCAGTTCCCCTCCGCGCTCCTGCATGATGCGAGGGCGGCCGACGTCAGTCGTAGTATCCCTTAATCACAAGCGCAATGCATCTCGGGACCACTCGGGCGCGCGCCACCACGATTGCTGACATCTGAAAAGCTTCGGCTGATACCGCGATGCCGAGTACCCATAATTCTTCCCGCGTAGCCGGTTAGTGCGAAAAGGTCTCCGACCAACCCAGATCAAATACACAAATCCATTAACAGTTTAATTAGGCCATCAACACAGTCTCACGGGAATCCACCCGTCTTACAACTAATCACCAATGATCCCAGTAACAAGGTCGAGTAACTATGTGGTTGTAACATCGGGGGGGGGAATCCGAGGTATCACCCTCATTGGATTCCAAATGATGTACCCGTCAAGGTGGGCTTGGAGGAATCACCCTCGGGGGTCCCACACTTGAGGGGTCGCTCGACAGAGGCGTCATCGGGAATGGTGAAAGAGGAATCACCCTCGATCACCACGACCAACTAGCTATACTACAGAGATATCATCAGGAGTACTTAGTGAGGTGTCACGCTCGGTACCCGATAGTATCTCTGTAGCGTCATACAACGAAGGGGGGTGTAAGTGCTGTGTCGGGTCTGGCTCGTCGATCAGAGATCGAGATTTGAAAACAAGCGGGGCAACTGGACTACGGGGTCAGAGGGGATGACTGCTCCACCTATACTAAGCATATTCAAGGTACATGACTGAAAGTAGCAGTTCATCAAAATAGGCTATGCATCAGATATAGGAGCTAACTACAACAGTAGCAAAATACTAATGCAAGCAGTAGGAAGAAAGACATAGGCGATATAGGAATGATCAAGGGGGGTTTGCTTGCCTTGCTGCTCTGCGGCAAAGGACTGATCGGCAGGGTCGTAGATTTACCCGGCAGCAGCGTCAGTCTCGGGGTCTACCGGTAAGAAGAGGGGGAAGAAAAAATAAATAATAGCAACGGTGCAACACAAAGCATGACATGGCAAGATGCAGGCTAGACATGAGCTAACGCAGCAACATCCGTCATAGACGGGTCGGAAGAATATCTTACGATATTTTCCGGGTCTCGGGCTACTACCGGTCATCCTGGAAACGATGGAAAAGTTCCATGTTTGCTATGCTAGGGACGCGTGACAGACGAACGGGCCGTGTATCCGGGTTCGTCTCGTTCTGCTGATCAACTTTCATGTTGAAAATATTTTGATCTGACTTACGGATTATTTAATATTAATTTTTAAAGTTTTCTTCAATAATTAGGAATTAAAAACAGATTTGAATAATTTAATAAAAAGCTATTATGACATCAGCATGATGGCATGCTGACATCAACAGTTGACCGGTCAACTGACCAGCGGGTCCCGAACATCATGGGCACAAGTTTTAATTAAGATTAAATATTAATTAATCAGATTAATTTAGTGGGGGACCCACGTGTCATACTCTAATTATTCTAATTAATTAATTTAACTAATATATCTATTTATTTATTTAATAAAAACATTAACATTATTTTTATTTATTTAATTATCGCGTGGGGCCTCCCTGTCATAGACAGCGGTTGCGTTGGCCCCACCGGTAAGTGACCTTAGGCCAAATACTCGTTTTATTCACAGATACATAATCATGTAAATATCGTATTCCTCCAAATATCTATATACGCAAATACATAAATCGCATCTCATACATACATACATACATACATACGGCATCTAATACATATTTTGTTTTATTTTATTTAACTCTCACACTCTCATCTCTCTCTGTTAACAACAGAGAGTCTCTGTTAACTTCCTCAACATAGAAGAGAGCCAACTTCATCTCCTCCTACCGGAGTCAAACGTCGACGGATCGGAGCCCCGTTTGCCGGAACGGAACCGGGACGGTGAGGGGAACGCGATGGTGGGAGGAGCCCGAGGAGGGGCTCACCAACGTTGATGAGACGGCCCGGTGAAGCCGGAGTTCGCGGGAAGGCGGAGGTGACGGAGAGGACGAAGACGATGCGGTGACGGTGGTGGCGCGGTGGTGATGATGCCGTTGAGAACGTGACGGCGATATCGTGCCGAAAGGGCCCCCGGTGAGGAGGGCCCCCGGGATGGAGCCGCCGACGGGGAGCTCCGGCCGGCGCGGGGGGGGGGGGGGGGGGCGACGGGAGACGGTCCCGGGGGTGGGGGCTTCGGCCGGCGAGGAAGGGGCGGTGTGCTCCGGCCGGTTGGGTAGGAGGGAACCGGCGGGTGGGAGGCCACCGGGGGGGCGAGGCCGGTGGGGATGGGAGGGGGCTCTCCGACGGGAGGAGGAGGCCGGGAGGAGGGAGGCCTCGGGGTAGGGAGGGAGATCTGGAGGCACGAGGGGGGGGGAGTCGATCTGGGGAGGGAGAGAGCCGAGAGAGAGAGAGGGGGGGGGGCGTGGGGGTCTCTCGGTTGGTGGGGAGAGAACGAGAGGAGGTGTCGGTGGGGGTGGGGCCCCCCGCGAGGGGGTTGGGGAATCGAGGCGGGAGGGAGCCCCTGGCGGCGACGCAAGTGGGAGGGAGGGAGCGAGGCAGGGGAGGGGCTCCCCCGCCCTAGGGTTTGAGGGGGGGGTGCGGGGTGGGCTGGCTCGGCTGGGCCACTTTGGCCTAGTCGGCCAGGGGGGTTTCCTCTTTTTTTTTTTTTTTGTTTTGTTTTGTTTTGTTTTGTTTTGCTTTGTTTTCCTTTTCTATTATTTCTTCTTTCTAATTTCTTTTTTTTCTTTTTAATTTATTTTCTTTCTTTTATCATTATTATTTTTAATACTTTCTTTCTTTAATAGTTAATATGAATTTATAATTATAATTATCTTTTTTTTCAATTTTTGACTCCAGATAGAAACTCAATGCGGGTCAACGACGGTAATTCTCGATGACGTGGCATCATTTGCGGGTGATCACTGTAGCTTAATTACAATATTTACTGTAGCAAAAGTCGAGGATGTCACAATTCTCCCCTACTAACAAGAATTCTCGTCCCGAGAATTAAGAGGTAGAGGGAAAGAGCCTGGGGTATTCATCACGAAGATGATCCTCGCGTTCCCAAGTGGCTTCATCTTCAGAGTGATTTGACCACTACACCTTAAGGAACTTGGTGACCTTGCGACGAGTCTTACGTTCAGCTTGGTCGAGAATGCGGACCGGATGCTCTTTATAAGAGAGGTCTTGTTGTAGTTCAAGCATATCGTGATCCACTGCTCGAATAGGGTCCTTGAAGCAGCGACGGAGCTGAGAAACATGGAAGACATCGTGAACCTGAGAAAGGTTCGCTGGCAGTTCCAATTGATAAGCCACTCTTCCACGCCTTTTGAGAACAGTGAAAGGACCAATATAACGAGGAGCTAATTTTCCCTTGATTCTGAAACGGTGTGCACCTCTCATTGGTGTGACACGAAGATAAGCCTTTTCGCCAGGTTGATAGACCATATCTTGATGATGACGGTCATACTGACTCTTCTGACGAGACCGAGCAGCCTTCAGATTCTCATGAATAATGCGGACTTGATCTTCGGCATGTTGAATAATATCCGGACCGAAGAGTGATCGTTCCCCAGTTTCTGACGAATTCAGAGGAGTTCGACACCTTCGCCCATACAATACTTCGAAAGGGGCCATCTTCAGACTAGCTTGATAGCTATTGTTGTAAGAGAACTCGGCATACGGGAGAGATTCCTCCCATTTCTTACCGAAAGAAATGACACAAGCTTGAAACATGTCCTCGAGAATTTTGTTGACTCGTTCGACTTGTCCCTGGGATTGAGGATGAAATGCAGTGCTGAAGGACAGCTGAGTCCCCATAGCCTTCTGAAAACTTTCCCAGAATTTTGAAGTGAACAAGCTGCCACGGTCTGAACTGATTACCAACGGAATACCGTGAAGTGAAACAACTCTTGACATATAAAGATCTGCCAGCTGACTAGCATTAATTGTTTCTATCACGGCCAGGAAATGTGCAACTTTGGACAATCGATCAATGACGACAAGAATAGCATCATTACCTTTGTGAGATCTGGGAAAACCAGTGACAAAGTCCATTTCAACATGGTCCCATTTCCACTCAGGAATAGAGATAGGTTGTAGAGTCCCAACAGGCTTTTGGTGTTCTGCTTTGATACGCCGGCATATATCACATTCTGCCACATAGCATGCAATGTCTTGTTTCATATTGGGCCACCAGAATCTTTGCCGCATGTCTTGGTACATCTTGGTACTACCCGGGTGAATAGACAATGGTGTGTCATGAGCTTCTTCCATCACCTTCCCAGTCATCCTGAGATTTTCCGTCTTATTTGGCACGAATAGGCGACCCTTGAAATACAAGGCGCCATCTTCATCAACAGTGAAAAAGGAGGGTTTACCCTTCGCAATGTAGCTCTTAATCCTGTCGGTATCATCGTCAAAGTCTTGCAGATTCTTTATGGAGCTCACAAGATCTGGTTCAACCACTAGGTTACTGAGGGAACCCTGATTAACAACACGAAGGTTCATCTTTTGACACTCTTCAGGAGGGGGAACAAGGTAACCCTGAGGAACAATGTGGAGGTTCGGCTTACGAAATTCCTCTTGCAGACGATTGTGAACCTTATGAACCTGGAGGCGGTTGCAGTATGACTTGCGACTCAAGGCATCAACCATTACGTTAGCCTTGCCAGGGGTATATGATATATTACAGTCAAAATCTGCTATACGCTCCATCCATCTTTGTTGACGTAGGTTCAGCTCCGGTTGAGTGAACAAGTACTTCAGACTTTGATGGTCGGTGTAGATTTCACAGCGATTACCGACAAGGTATTGTCGCCATTCCTTCAATGCATGAATGACTGCGGCAAGCTCGAGATCATGAACTGGGTAGTTCTCTTCATGAGCACGCAGTTGACGTGAAGCATAAGCGATCACCTTGCGATCCTGCATTAGGACACAACCTATTCCTTGACGAGAAGCATCACAGTATATGACGAAATCCCTTTTCGTATCTGGAGGAGCAAGTACTGGAGCGGACGTCAGTTTGTCCTTGAGCGCCTGGAAACTTTCCTGACATTTATCAGTCCACTCATACTTAACACCTTTGTGAAGCAGATTGGTTAAGGGCTTCGCAACCATGGAGAAGTTCTCGACGAATCGACGGCAATAGCTGGCGAGTCCGAGAAAACTTCTGACTTGCTTGACATTCTTCGGGGGAGTCCAGTCAAGAATAGCTTGAATTCGTTCGGGGTTGACCGCAATACCATCCTTGTAAATCACATGACCAAGGTAAGTCACTTCGTCTAGCCAGAACTCACATTTGGAATACTTCGCATAGAGTTTATGCTCCCAAAGCTTATCCAGTACAAGACGAAGATGTTCAGCATGCTCTTCTTTGTTCTTCGAAAACACCAGAATATCATCCAGATATACCACGACAAATTTGTCGAGGTAGTCCATGAATATATAATTCATCAATCGAGAGAAGGTTGCCGGTGCATTGGTTAAGCCGAAGGACATGACGATGTACTTGTATGATCCATATCGAGTAACAAAAGCGGTCTTTGGAATATCCTCCTTGCGAACACGAATCTGGTGGTATCCCAACCTCAAGTCGAGCTTAGAGAAGACGGTGGAACCAACAAGTTGATCATACAAATCATTTATCCGAGGGAGAGGATATTTGTTTTGAATAGTGGCCTGGTTGATAGGACGATAGTCTTGAACCAATCGATTTGTCCCATCCTTCTTCTTAACAAAGAGAGAAGGTGCTCCCCAAGCAGAGGAACTCGGACGGATGAAACCCAGACGGAGCGAGTTGTCAATTTCTTGCTTAAGTTCAAGGAATTCATGTGGTGGCTTTTTATAAGGGCGCTTGGCAATAGGAGTGCTACCGGGTACCAAGTCAATGACAAACTCGACAGCTCGAGCAGGGGGAATCCCCAGAAGTTCTTCTGGAAAGACATCTTGGAATTCTCGGACCACTGGAATGTTTTCAATCCCTTCAAGAGGCGACACATTTAATGCATTCAAGGCATATAGTCGTGCCTCAGCATTACAGACGAGATGAGCATGGTAGCTTATTAATTCATCTGAAGGGTGTAGGAGGTGGACGGTCTTGGTGGCACAAACGACCGATGCCGTATGAGCTTTCAATCAGTCCATCCCCAGTATGAGATCAATGTTGGAAGATCTTAATAACATGGGAGAGGAAAAGAATTCCAATCCTTCAATTTCAATGGGGACATTGGAGCAGACCATGGAGGGTGGGCATTGGCCCGAGGGGGTGTTTACCACTATTGGGACGTTCATCTCTTCGTACTTAATGCCATGCATGAATGCAAAACTTTCCGACATAAAGGAATGCGATGCTCCTGTATCAAACAATACAGAAGCAGGTACTGAGTTAACGAGAAGTGTACCCATCACGGTAGCAGGCTGGTCTTGAGCTTGACCCATATCAATGTTGTTGGCCTGACCACGAACATAAGCAGGCTTAGCTTTGAAGTTGCGGTTCTGGTTGTTGCCAGTGCCAGTTGCGGGAAGTGTCAGCTAATTCGGATTCTGCCTGCAGTCTCTAGCACGGTGACCTGGACGGCCACACTTGAAGCATAGCCCGTCCTCAGGACGGGAAGGAGGAACTCGAGGCGGTGGAGCTGGAAGCCTCGGCTGCCTAGGTGGTGGAGGAGGCAGGCGATGTGCAGCATAGGACAGCCTCGGAGCAGGAGCAGGTGCATGGTACATGTTGTTGGGAATCCAGATCTTCCGCTTCTGTGTAGATGAGCCCAAAGATGAGCCCATGTCGCGGTTGCGCTTGCTGCTATCTTTGTATTCCTGCAGACCAGTCTCAACCTGAATAGCCTTGTTCACCAGGGTGGCGAAATCAGCATAGTCTTGAACGAGGAGCGTCAGCTTGATATCAGGGTGGAGGCCTTCACGGAACTTCTCCTGCCTACGTGCATCAGTCGCAATGTCTTCTTCAGCATAGCGAGATAATTCCAGAAATTCCCGCTGATAAGCATCCACAGTCTTGTTGCCCTGGACCAAGTTGCGGAACTCACGCTTCTTCCGGTCCATGATTCCCTGGGGAATGTAGCAAGGACAGAAAGCAGCCTTGAACTCTGCCCAAGTGATGATAGTTCCATCGGGCTGAGAGCGCCTGTGGCTGTCCCACCATTGAGCAGCGGGACCCTTCAGAAAGTAGGCGGCAAAGTTGACATAGCTCGCCAGTGGCACATTGGCAGACTCCAGCTCATAAGAAATGTCACGGAGGCAGTCATCAGCATCAAGAGGCTGAGTTGAGCTGCGGTAGATCGCAGGGTTGAGGTGGCAGAAGTCTTGCAGTGTCACGCCTTGTGGTTGGTTCATGTTCGGCCTTTGGAACTGATCCATGAGCCCTTGCATAAACTGGCGTTTCAGCTCAAACTGTTGGATCATCCCCGCCATATACTCAGGAGGCGTGGGTGGTGCATCGTTGGCAGGGGCACGCGGGCGGCCAGCTGGTCTAACCATCCTGTTAAATATTTAACAGGGGTAGTTTAGCTTAAAGTAATTGCAAAGGCATCGCACGCATTCATGAAGTAATTAATCATAATGAAAGGGAAATGCGATAGATACTCCATAGTAGTTGAGTTCGACATACAGACCCATACATAAGTTCGATTACACACTAACGATTACAAATTCGAAATTTGGCGATAGCCCGGACGCATTAGACGATACCCTGGACTCACTAGGCGGCGCGCAGGCATGCGGTGGAAGAGTACCACAACGAGATGTAGCGATAAGGCTACATCAACGTTGGAGAGGACGATCGAATCCTGGTAGCTGGCGGTGATAGAAGGTAGGGACAGGACCCTGTGTCCCGTTGTGACTCTGGTGAGGGTACCGCATCCAGTCGAGGAGCTGAGGTCCAAGTGCAGGGGTTCTACCCCCAACATCAGTCCACTCGAGAGCTGATGGTAGCTTTGTTCTGCTCGGCTCGCGGATGCGCATAGGGGGAACCCTCGGGCAGTGTGATGCTGCAGCTCTGTCAAAGCGTCGTAAAGACGAGCGCGCGTAGCATACAGCTCCACAGTCAGAGCTCGGAAAGCACGATCCATTGCCTCAGTGTACTGCACCAGAAACCGCGCGTCGTAGTGACGTGTCACGTAGGGGGCGCAGACAACGACGTAGGAACGGTCGCTGCGCTCCCGAACGTCAGAAGCGTAGGTAGTGAGATCAGACCCAGTCTCATCCCCAGCAGGAGCATGCGGGATGTATCTGAAAGGGCTCTCCTCTAGGTGAGGGTACGCTCCACGGAGACGGGTGATGGCGATGTAGGCCGCATCATGGACGGCCATCTCGACCGACACTCCAATACCACAGAACACGTGGCGCTCGAGGGTCTCGCCGCCCCTCTGGTCAAAGATGCGAACCTCAGCCTGGTACTGGTACTGGTTGTACTCGCGGAAATCCTCGAACACAGTGTACTCGGGGGTACCAGCGATATCCCAGCCAGGTCAGGAGGTCGACCAAAATGGCCGAGAACCCAGTCGTCTCAGTGGCCTGTGTCAGGCGCACGTGCTGTCTTGCGGGACGCATCTGAAAACAAGATTGATGGATGTCAAATGCGAGTGTGTGTAATACATATTCAGGAGAAAGAGTAGATAGTCCAGCGCTCCGGGTCGATGTGATTCGAGAACCTAATGTTAGAGTTAATAAAATCTTTAACCCGAAAGAGAAGAGAGAGTAGAGCCTAGAGTATAGGAAAGGAGTAAAAGATTCTAATACCACCCAATTGAGATGTGGGCCCGTAAGCCACAACATCAGTGTTGGTAAAGTTTTTCAAACACCCTCGATTTAATCGTACGCTAACCAAACACGCAAATGCGTACGATCAAACCCAAGAACTCACGGGAAGATATCACAACGCAAGTCTAGACACAAATAAAATAACATCAGCTTCATATTACAAGCCAGGGGCCTCGAGGGCTAGAATACGGAAGCTCGATAAACACACGAGTCAGCGAAAGAAACAAATATCTGAGTACAGACATAAAACATGGGGTGCCTTAGAGAAGGCTAGCACAAAAGATACAACGATCGAACGAGGCGAGGCCTCCTGCCTGGGAACCTCCTAACTACTCCTGATCATCAGCGGCCTCCACGTAGTAGTAGGCACCGTCGGGGTAGCAGTCGTCGGCGCCGGGGACCTCCATCTCCTGGGCTCCATCCTCTAGTCGCAGCAACGGGTCGAGGGGACAAGAGGGGGAGCAAAGCAGCGGTGAGTACTCATCCAAACTACTCGCAAGTCTTACATCAGAACTATTCTAATTATGCATCAGTATCAAAGAAGGGGGGGTTATATGTGGACTGACTGCAGCAATGCGAGAATAGAGAGAGAAGGCCTAGTCCTATCGAAGACTAGCATCTTCAGGGTCTTACAGCAATAGACAAGAGTAGAACAGGGGGTAACACATTAATAGTCATATTGTTGCAACAATATTAAAGTGAGGTCACGCCTAAAGATCCTCCCTCGACTCCCTGCGAGGAAGCAATCCCGAGGCAAACTAATTCCAGTTAAGTAACAATTGTAGTTGTAAAAGATCGGGGCACAACTCCAAGTCGTCCTGTAACCGTGGACACGGCTATCCGAATAGTTAATTTTCATCCCTGCAGGGGTGCACCACATGTCCCGTCACGCTCGATAACACTCTTGCCAGACAAACTTTTCTTGGTCCTGCCCGGCCTCGGAATATCGACACGTCGCAGCCCCACCTAAGACTAATCAGAGAAGTCAGCCCGCCGGTCTAAATCCTAAGCGCAAAGGGTTCATGGGCCCAGTTCCCCTCCGCACTCCTGCATGATGCGAGGGCGGCCGACGTCAGTCCTAGCATCCCTTAATCACAAGCGCAATGCATCTCGGGACCACTCGGGCGCACGCCACCACGATTGCTGACATCTGAAAAGCTTCGGCTGATACCGCGATGCCGAGTACCCATAATTCTTCCCGCGTAGCCGGTAAGTGCGAAAAGGTCTCCGACCAACCCAGATCAAATACCCAAATCCATTAACAGTTTAATTAGGCCATCAACACAGTCTCACGGGAATCCACCCGTCTTACAACTAATCACCCATGATCCCAGTAACAAGGTCGAGTAACTGTGTGGTTGTAGCATCGGGGGGGGGGGGAGGAATCCGAGGTATCACCCTCATTGGATTCCGAACGATGTACCCGTCAAGGTGGGCTTGGAGGAATCACCCTCGGGGGTCCCACACTTGAGGGGTCGCTCGACAGAGGCGTCATCGGGAATGGTGAAAGAGGAATCACCCTCGATCACCACGACCGACTAGCTATACTATAGAGATATCATCAGGAGTACTTAGTGAGGTGTCACCCTCGGTACCCGATAGTATCTGTGTAGCGTCGTACAACGAAGGGGGGTGTAAGTGCTGTGTCGGGTCTGGCTCGTCGATCAGAGATCGAGATTTGAAAACAAGTGGGGCAACTGGACTACGGGGTCAGAGGGGATGACTGCTCCACCTATACTAAGCATATTAAAGGTACATGACTGAAAGTAGCAGTTCATCAAAATAGGCTATGCATCAGATATAGGAGCTAACTACAACAGTAGCAAAATACTAATGCAAGCAGTAGGAAGAAAGACATAGGCGATATAGGAATGATCAAGGGGGGTTTGCTTGCCTTGCTGCTCTGCGGCAAAGGACTGATCGGCAGGGTCGTAGATGTACCTGGCAGCAGCGTCAGTCTTGGGGTCTACCGGTAAGAAGAGGGGGAAGAAACAATAAATAATAGCAACGGTGCAACACAAAGCATGACATGGCAAGATGCAGGCTAGACATGAGCTAACGCAGCAACATCCGTCATAGACGGGTCGGAAGAATATTTGACGATATTTTCTGGGTCTCGGGCTACTACCGGTCATCCTGGAAACGATGGAAAAGTTCCATGTTTGCTATGCTAGGGACGCGTGACAGACGAACGGGCCGTGTATCCGGGTTCGTCTCGTTCTGCTGATCAACTTTCATGTTGAAAATATTTTGATCTGACTTACGGATTATTTAATATTAATTTTTAAAGTGTTATTCAATAATTAGGAATTAAAAACAGATTTGAATAATTTAATAAAAAGCTATTATGACATCAGCATGATGGCATGCTGACATCAACAGTTGACCGGTCAACTGACCAGCGTGTCCTGAACGTCATGGGCACAAGTTTTAATTAAGATTAAATATTAATTAATCAGATTAATTTAGTGGGGGACCCACGTGTCATACTCTAATTATTCTATTTAATTAATTTAACTAATATATCTATTTATTTATTTAATAAAAACATTAACATTATCTTTATTTATTTAATTATCGCGTGGGGCCTCCCTGTCATAGACAGCGGTTGCGTTGGCCCCACCGGTAAGTGACCTTAGGCCAAATACTCGATTTTATTCACAGATACATAATCATGTAAATATCATATTCCTCCAAATATCTATATACGCAATTACATACATCACATCTCATACATACATACATACGTACATACATACGACATCTAATACATCTTTTGTTTTATTTTATTTAACTCTCACACTCTCATCTCTCTCTGTTAACAACACAGAGTCTTTGTTAACTTCCTCAACATAGAAGAGAGCGAACTTCATCTCCTCCTACCGGAGTCAAACGTCGACGGATCGGAGCCGCGTTTGCCGGAACGGAACCGAGACGGTGAGGGGAACGCGATGGTGGGAGGAGCCCGAGGAGGGGCTCACCAACGTTGATGAGACGACCCGGTGAAGCCGGAGTTCGCGGGAAGGCGGAGGTGACGGAGAGGACGAAGACGATGCGGTGATGGTGGTGGCGCGGTGGTGATGATGCCGGTGAGAACATGACGGCGAGATCATGCCGAGAGGGGCCCCGGTGAGGAGGGCCCTCGGGATGGAGCCGCCGACGGGGAGCTCCGACCGGCGCGGGGGGCAAACGGGAGACGGTCCCGGGGGTGGGGGCTTCGGCCGGCGAGGAAGGGGCAGTGTGCTCCGGCCGGTTGGGTAGCAGGGAACCGGCGGGTGGGAGGACGGCTGGGGGCGAGGTCGGTGGGGATGGGAGGGGGCTCGCCGGCGGGAGGAGGAGGCCGGGAGGAGGGAGGCCTCGGGGTAGGGAGGGAGATCTGGAGGCACGAGGGGGGGAGTCGATCTGGGGAGGGAGAGAGCCGAGAGAGAGAGGGGGGCGTGGGGGTCTCTCGGTTGGTTGGGAGAGAACGAGAGGTGGGGAGGGGCTGCGGTACCGGGAGGGAACGTGAGGAGGTGTCGGTGGGGGTGGGCCCCCCCACGAGGGGGTTGGGGAATCGAGGCGGGAGGGAGCCCCTGGCGGAGACGCAAGTGGGAGGGAGGGAGCGAGGCAGGGGAGGGGCTCCCTCGCCCTAGGGTTTGAGGGGGGGGGGGGTGGGCTGGCTCGGCTGGGCCACTTTGGCCCGGTTGGCCACCTGGGTGGGGGGGGGGGTTTCCTCTTTTTTTTTGCTTTGTTTTCCTTTTCTATTATTTCTTCTTTCTAATTTTTTTCTTTTTAATTTCTTTTCTTTCTTTTATCAATATTATTTTTAATACTTTCTTTCTTTAATAGTTAATATGAATTTATAATTATAATTATCTTTTGTTTCAATTTCTGAATCCAGATAGAAATTCAATGCGGGTCAACGACGGTAATTCTCGATGATGTGGCATCATTTGCGGGTGATCACTGTAGCTTAATTACAATATTTACTGTAGCAAAAGTCGAGGATGTCACAATCTCATATCTACGATAAAAGCCCATCTTGTTACCCTTGATGGCAACAACATGATGTGTGCCTTGCTGCCCCTTCTGTCATTGGGAAAGGTCACCACACGGTATGAACCCAAAACCAAGCACTTCTCCTATTGCAAGAATCATAGATCTAGTTGGCCAAACAAAACCCAAGACTCGGAGAGACTTACAAGGATATCAAATCATGCACATAAGAAATCAGCAAAGACTCAAATATATATCATAGATAATCTGATCACAAATCCACAATTCATCGGATCTCGACAAACGCACCGCCAAAGAGGATTACATCGGATAGATCTCCATGAAGATCATGGAGAACTTTGTATTGAAGATCCAAGAGAGAGAAGAAGCCATCTAGCTACTAACTATGGACCCGTAGGTCTGAAGTGAACTACTCAGGAATCATTGGAGGGGCGATGATGTTGATGAAGAAGCCCTCCAACTCCAAAGTCCCCGCCGGCAGGGCACCGGGAAGGGTCTCCAGATGAGATATCGCGGAAACGGAATCCTGCGGCGGCGGAAAAGTGTTTTCGTGGATGCCCTGATTTTTTCTGGATTTTTAGGGAATTTATAGGCCAAAGACCTAGGGGAGGGGAGTGCCAGGGGGCCACAAGTTTGGTTGCCGCGGCCTCCCCCTGGCCGCGGCAACATGGCTTGTGGCCCCCCTGTGGGCCCACTGCCTTGGCCCTCAAGCATCCCGATCTTCTTTCGTTCTGGAAAATTTTATTTCGGGGATTTTATTCCGTTTGGACTCCGTTCCAAAATCAGATCTGAAAAGAGTCAAAAACACAGAAAGACAGGAACTGGCGCTTGGCACTGAATTAATAAGTAGGCCCAAAAAAATATATAAAAGGTAAACAAAACATCCAAAGTTGACAAGATAACAACATGAAACCATCAAACATTATAGATACATTTGAGACGTATCACGAAGGAGATAAGTATTTCCCTGAGTTTGTTGAGAACCAAGGTATCAATCCAGTAGGAGGAACAAGCAAGGCTCCAATAGTAGTACCTACACAAATAATCAAACACTTGCACCCAACGCTATAAAGGGGTTGTCAAACCCTTGATAGTTATTTGCAAGGATGAGATATAATAGAGATAGATATAAAATATTGCGGAAACAAAAGTAAATAAATTGAAGGAATATATTTTTGGTATTTTGGTTTATAGATCTGAAAATATAATTTGGAAAATTGACCCCGGGGCCATAGGTTTTACTAGAGGCCTCTCTCATAAAGGAAAATAATACGGTGGGTAAACAAATTATTGTCGAGCAATTGATAGAAAAGCTAATAATTATGAAGATATCCAAGGCAATGATTATGAATATAGGCATCACGTCCGTGTCAAGTAGACCGAAACGATTCTGCATGTATTACTATTAGTCCACACATCGACCGACTCATGCCTGCATCTAGAGTATTAAGTTCATGAAGAACAGAGTAACGCATTAAATAAGATGGCATGATGTAGAGGGATAAACTCAAGCAATATGATGAAAACCCCATCTTTTTATCCTTGACGACAACAATACAATACGTGCCTCTCTACCTCTAGTATGTCACTGGGTGAGGACACCGCAAGATTGAACCCAAAACTAAGCACTTTTCCCATTGCAAGAATTACCAATCTAGTTGGCCAAACCAAACAAATAATTCGAAGAGACTTGCAAAGATATGAAATCATGCATACAAGAATTCAGAAGGGACTCAAATAATATTCATAGATAATCTGAACATAAACTCACAATTCATCGGATCTCGACAAACACACCATAAAAGAGTATTACATCGGATAGATCTCCATGAAGATCATGAAGAACATGGTATTCAAGATCAAAGAGAGAGAAGAAGCCATCTAGATACAAGCTATGGACCCGTAGGTCTGTGGTTAACTGCTCACACATCATCGGAGGGGCAATGGAGTTGATGTATATGCCCTCCGTGATCAATTCTCTCTCCGACAGATTATCGAAAAAGGCTCCTCGATGGGATCTCTCGGGAACAGGGGCTCCCGGCGGCGTAAAAGTGTTTTCGTGGCTCTTTTTGGTGATACCAGAATATTTGGGAATTATAAGGCTGAGGAATAGGGTTAGGAGACCTCCAGGGGGCCCACAAGCCAGAGGGGGCGCGATCACCCCCCAGGGCGTGCCCTGCAGGCTTGTGGACTCCCGGTAGTTGCCCTGCCCCCCTACTCTAAGATTGTTGCGCGTTTTCGGATCTAAGAAAAATATTTTCGGAGTTTTTATTCCATTTGGACTCCGTTTAATATTCCTTATCTGCAATACTCAAAAATGTGGAAAGAACAGAAACTGGCACTAGGCTCTAGATTAATAGGTTAGTCCCAAAAATAATATAAAACAACATATAAATGCATATAAAACATCCAAAACAAATAATGTAATAGCGTGGAACAATCAAAAATTATTGATACGTTGGAGACGTATCAGCTGGTATTATCATAAATAAATGGGCAAGTTGTTTTTGTGTCATTATTTTCATAGTACCGTTGATAGCCATGTGTGTGTGCACTTGGCCGTATAGCTCATAGTTGGACGTAACCATCGGAAGGCAATCCCAACCGACCACCACAGTAATATGTCACATTTCGTGGACTTCTATCTATGGCCTTGACCTGACCACGTTAGAGCGGAGCCAATACCAACCCAACCAAAAGCTTGTGCCCTAACCTAGTCCTATATAAGTGTCACCCAGTGCCTTTTTCCAGCATTCATCGCGTTGTACTGCGTGTCCTGCCTTTTGCCATGCCACCCCAAGGCAGTTACCTCAGAACTCTGGATGCAACTCTAGGCAGTTTTGTTAAAATGTTGTTGGATTTTACCCGCAATACCATGGGTTCTCCCTTCCCACCCCAGTACGAGCTGTTCATATAGAGGATCACTTCCACCACCACGAAATATTGGGCAGTCGTGAACATTTTTCTAGTGGACCCTAACCAAGAGCCCACGGAAGTTTGCTTCAGCGGGAAATCTATGCCTACCCTGAAAATGACCATAGAGTTTTCTACCTACGAAGCAATTACTCGCCTTTGATTTGCACTACCATATGCAAGTGAAAGGGGGTATTGTTATTTTCCGAGCCGTGAAGCGCCCGAAGGAGCAACATCTTTTCCACGCACCCGTGCAGAGTGGGACCTAGTATTGATCCGGCTCGTGCAGTATGTCATTGCTCAAGAGCACTTGACCCATCAAGTGATGGATTTTCTTCAGGCCCTTGCTGTCCAAAACCCCCAGATCGCCATTGGTGAACCCATGAGGATAGACCCAGCAGGACGCATTCTACGAGTCCTCCAACCGCTCGCCCCTGAGGACGAAGTAGATATTCCACTGCCAGGAATATTCCCTCATGACCGTTAGATTTTGCGTGCTCCCTGAATGCCATGTTTCTATCTGGTAGCCTAGAGTTTGATAGTGTGATGTGATAATTGTGCCTTACCTTGTAAATTATCGCATGCATATGTTATATTTCAGTTGTGTGATTGCCGCGATTTTTCCTTGGATTGTTTTTCCCATGACAATCCTGTTGGAAATATGCCCTAGAGGCAATAATAAATTAGTTATTATTATATTTCTTTGTTCATGATAATCGTTTATTATCCATGCTATAATTGTATTGATTGGAAACACAATACTTGTGTCGATACATAGACAAAACACTGTCCCTAGTAAGCCTCTATTTGACTAGCTCGTTGATCAAAGATGGTCAAGGTTTCCTGACCATAGGCAAGTGTTGTCACTTGATAACGAGATCACATCATTAGGAGAATCATGTGATGGACTAGACCCAAACTAATGAACGTAGCATGTTGATCGTGTCATTTTGTTGCTACTGTTTCTCTGCGTGTCAAGTATTTATTCCTATGACCATGAGATTATATAACTCACTGGCACCGGAGGAATACCTTGTGTGTATCAAATGCCGCAGCGTAACTGGGTGACTATAAAGATGCTCTACAGGTATCTCCGAAGGTGTCCGTTGAGTTAGTATGCATCAAGATTGGGATTTGTCACTCCGTGTGTCGGAGAGGTATCTCGGGGCCCACTCGGTAATACAACATCACACACAATCCTTGCAAGCAATGTGACTTAGTGTATGTCATGGGATCTTGTATTACGGAACGAGTAAAGAGACTTTCCGGTAAACGAGATTGAAATAGGTATGCAGATACCGACGATCGAATCTCGGGCAGGTAACATACCGAAGGACAAAGGGAATGACATACGGGATTATATAAATCCCTGGCACTGAGGTTCAATCGATAAGATCTTCGTAGAATATGTAGGATCCAATATGGGTATCCAGGTCCCGCTATTGGATATTGACCGAGGAGTCTCTCGGGTCATGTCTACATAGTTCTCGAACTCGCAGGGTCTGCACACTTAAGGTTCGACGTTGTTTTATGCGTATTTGAGTTATATAGTTGGTTACCGAATGTTGTTCAGAGTCCCGGATGAGATCACGGACGTCACGAGGGTTTCTGGAATGGTCCGGAAAGAAAGATTGATATATAGGATGACCTCATTTGATTACCGGAAAGTTTTCGGCATTACCGGGAATGTAGCGGGAGTGACGAATGGGTTCTGGATGTTCACCGGGGGGGGGGGGGGGGGGGGAGGGGGGAGGCCCAGCCCACCCGGGGGAAGCCCATAGGCCTTAGGGGTGCCTCACCAGCCCTTAGTGGGCTGGTGTGCAAGCCCAAGAGGGCCCTTGCGCAGGAGATAAAGAAAATCAAAGAGAAAGAAAAAAGGGGGAAGTGGGAAAGTAGAGAAGGACTCCACTTTCCAATCCTAGTTGGACTAGGATTGGAGGAGGAATCCTCCTCCCCCCCTTCGGCCGACCCCTTGGGGCTCTCTTGAGACTCAAGGTAGGTCCCTCCCCCTCCCTCCTATATATACTGAGGTATTAGGGCTGATTTGAGACAACTTTGCCATGGCAGCCCGACCACATACCTCCACGGTTTTTCCTCTAGATCGTATTTCTGCGGAGCTCGGGTGGAGCCGTGCTGAGATAGATAACCACCAACCTTCAGAGCGCCTTCACGCTACCGGAGAACTCATCTACCTCTCCGTATCTCTTGCTCGATCAAGAAGGCCGAGATCATCGTCGAGCTCTACGTATGCTGAACGCGGAGGTGCCGTCCGTTCGGCACTAGATTGGAGCGGATCGCGGGACAGTTCGTGGGACGGTTCGCGGGGCTGATCGAGGGACGTGAGGACGTTCCACTACATCAACCGCGTTTCTTAACGCTTCCTGCTCTGCGATCTACAAGGGTACGTAGATCGGGAATCCCCTCTCGTAGATGGACATCACCATGATAGGTCTTCGTGCGCGTAGGAAATTTTTTGTTTCCCATGCGACGTTCCCCAACAAATCCTTTGTGTGATAATTTTCTTAATAAAACTACTACAACAAAATTTTTTCCAACAAGGATTTTATTCGCATGCCAACCGGATCAATCACACTCACTCTGCAAATGCAGTAAGGACCAGACCGCACACACTTAACACCTAGCTAATCACCTAGCTAGCGCCACAATTTTTCCGAGAGGAATACATTGTGGGTGTTTTTATTGTTGCAGAATGCTACCAGCACACGAGCGTCCACCCATGCAGTTTGCGCATGGCTAGTCATCGTGTTCACCGCCACTGCGGAGAACCACCACCCGAGCAGCAATGTCGCAACAATCGTCTTGGATCATCGCGCATAGCAGCATCGAGAGCCCAACCAGTGTCGCCATCAATCCAGCCAGCAGGATCATCAGCCACCCCGGAAGCTCGGCCACCATTGGAGCCTTGCCTCGAGCTCATGCAAAGAGTAACAAAGAAGGACAAGGAGGCAGGAGGAGCGAGGACAGGTGTGAGGTAGAAGAGAGGATCGACGCGGTCGTTTTTATAGCCCAATTTTGGTGTACGGTGAGCAAAGTGCACCAGCGTCGCTCGTCGCTCGATCGCCGGTGTTCGGAGGCAAATCCATGAGTAGTGCCGACACGCATTGGCCCGCGAAGTGAGTGCATGCTATGCCAGCAGCTAGCATGCCGCGCACTACCGCAGTACAACCCTAGACGCTCTACGCGCTAGATGCCACGAGTGGAGAAAGCGCGGAAAGCGGGTGAGAGGGAGAAGAAATAAGAGAGCGAGAGGAAGAATAAGGGACTAACAGTGGGCCCTAGGTCCACTTGTCAGCAGAGCAAGCACTATGAACTCGAGTATGGCAAGCACAATTCGGAAATTGAAAATTTTCCTTTCTCGAAATACTTTCGTAGCCATTATAGCAACGTCTCGATTGCCCAACTGTAGAATTTGTCTATAGCACTAGCACCCCACTACAGTTGTGCCAATTATCGTTGTTTCACTATGTCCGAGTCATATCATTTATATGGAGTATTTGTTTTGCGGATATTGCAGTATGGTAGGGATAAATATTTTCGCGACGATCACAACAAATCTCGAGGACGAGATTTTTCTCAAGGGGGGTAGAGTTTGTAACACCCCAAAATTTTAGCCATGATTTTGTTCATTAAAATTTGGCCATGATTATTTAAATTTAAATTTTTGGGTTTCCTGTTGACTTCAGATCCCTTCTTTTATTTGGATTATAAAATTTTATTCCTTAAGTAATAGCTTTTTAGAATTATGTCATGACTTGAGTGCTTGCCTCAAATATTTTCCCCTTCATTTCCAGATCCAGTGAAAGGCTTTTTATAAATATTTTCTTTTAAGTTTCATTTATTTAGGATTTGTCTTTTAATTTCCTTAAGGGTCCAATTTGAGTTGCAACCATTTGGTAACTTCATTTGAAAATTTCACAAAATTTTGTGGATGACCTATGATGTTTGTGGATCAATTTTATACAAAAACCTAGCCAAGTATTTTGGAAAAAGTGAGCGCATTCTCTTATTTTCTATTCTGTTCCAATTAGGTACTTTGTACTACAACCCCTTAATATACTATTTCAAGAATTCTACAAAAAATTGGAGTTGTCAAGGAGTTCATATAATTCAGTTTTATGCAAAGATCCATGTTGGTCCTTTGAAAATTTTGAGCACCTCATCCTCTGTTCTATTCTGTACTAGTTCAGCAGTTTGCCGTGCAACCCTATTGTTTTCTACTCAAGTTTTTGAAATTTTTACTGCCCATAGAGGACCCTACCAAACCCTTAAGTCGAGGAGATCGGCCCCATATGGATATATTAAGCCCCTGTTTTAATCTCCCTAAGTTGCTACCCAAAATTGTTTTTCTCAAATTAGTGCACTAACAAGTTTCTGCTTTTCAAAAACTAAGTATGCCATCCTTGTTAGAATCCAAAGAGACCTCAACCTAGAAAATTTGGTGGCTAGATAGACCACCTAGAGGCCCCTGTCATTTTACCAAATACTTAAGGTGCATGACCTGAATTGGCATGGTTCTATGTCTGCATTGGGAACTTGCCACCCTGGCCATACTAGCATGTCCCGTGGCTCCATTTAGCTCTCCCACCTAGTCCTGTGAAGTCTCATAGGCAGTGGACGCCTCTAGCATGCATCGACATTTTGTCGAACACCCGCCATACATGCCCAGAGCATGCCTGGAGTGCGCATTTTGCACGTGTCGTGCAGGGAGTCGCCACGCCCACTTACACTGCTCTGGTGACCCCCCACATAGTGGCAGCCTGTAGCCTCCCTCTGCTAGCACTACTGATCCCCTTGCTGCGTGCCTGAGCCACTACGGCCGTGCTGGCCGACGATGCCAGCAGCGCCTACGCCACAGCTGCTCGTCAGCTCACCCTACAGCCGATGCCCTCTTGTCCTCTAGCCAAACCACCAACCATGACCTTCTTTGACCACCTCCTGTGCCACCACGTTCCCCTACAGCTACAGAAGTGGTCGGCCGGCGATCTTACCACCATCACCTTGGAACCGACCTCGAGGCTCTATAAAAAGGCAACCCGAGCTCTACTAGCGTCGACAACCTCATCTATGCAGCCATAGGAGACCTCCCCTTCCTCCAATTTTGACTCGGGCCTTCATCTTCCCCAGCTCCGGTGACTTCGACCACCACCGCGTTTTGGTTAAATTCAACCAAGCCGAAGCACCCTAGCCCCACTCGAGCCGCCCTCGACTCCCCTCAACACCACGGAGCCACCTCACCACTTACACCCGACGTAGAGCCACCCTAGCTCGAACCCCATCTAACCCGAAGCTACCTTCCGCCATGGATGAAGGGTTGCTCGCCCTCGAGCTCCACCGTGTCCCTAAGCACCAAAAATGGATGTTGCGTCTGCTCCCCAACGTCTCCATGTGAGGAGCGCCCCGAGTGATCGCCTATGTAGTTGGAATCGCCGCTGGAGTCCACCTTTGTCCCTGCCTAGGCACGCGGGAGTTCAGGGATGAACCCGACACGTGGCCCCCGTGTCGATGAGTCAGCCTCCCCCTAGGCCGCGTCACGGTGCTGGCGCGCCTTCCCTGTTAGGAGGCCTATTGTCTGTGAGTATGCTTTCACCCTTAAGAGGCGCCCTTTCGCCCGAATCGTTTTCTTTTTTGATTTAATTAAAAAAAATATTCTTTGACCAAACTTTGACTGCCCCTAACTTTTAAAATAAAACTCCAAATGAGTTGATTATTTTTCTCACCCCTTTAAAATTTGATCTAGTTTGTTTTAGTATTTATTTGAAAATTTTCCAAACAAATTTGGAGTGTTGTTTGTATTTAATGTTGATTTGGTCATTTTATTTAAATAGGAATTTGAAGGAAGATCAAAACTTTCAAAAGTTATCATGTGCACCTCACCTACCTACGCATTGAAGGCAATCATTCTGACCTTGGACTTATATTGTTGTGTGGTTTGCTGTGATGAAGAAAACTAATGTTGTGTTCAATAAGTTTGATGGTATGTCATGTGGTGGTATAACCATGCACATGGGTACATGGTGTGAAAATATACCGGTTACAGTTGTGATGCTTGTGACAATAGCCACTCTCTTTTACCACACATGCCTCTCCGCATGGGATCCAAGAAGAGTTGGTGTCTCGGGAAGACACGACAGTGGGGACTAACTTTAGGGTAACATAGCATAAATTCAAAATTTTCCTACGCCATATTCAGATCTTCCTATGGAGAGACCAGCAACGAGAGAGGGGTGAGTGCATCTTCATACCTTTGAAGACCGCTAAGCGGAAGCGTTGCTAGAACGCGATTGATGGAGTCGTACTTGTGGCGATTCAGATCGCGGTGTGATTCCGATCTAGTGCCGAACCACGACATCTCCGCGTTCAACACACGTGCAGCCCGGTGACGTCTCCCGCACCTCGATCCAGCAAGGAGGAGGGAGAGGTTGGGGAAGATCTCCGGCAACATGATGGCATGGTGTCGATGGAGAGACGAGGTCTCCCGGAAGGGCTTTGCCAAGCACCGTGGGAGAGGAGGAAGAAGAGAGACAGGGCTGCGCCGAGAGAGATGGAAAAACCGTGGTCTCAAAGGCCAAACCCGCCCGCTATATATAGGGGGAAGGGAGGGTGGCGCCCCCTTTAGGGTTTCCCACCCAAAAGGGGGGGCGGAAGCCCTAGATGGGAGAGGGGGTGGCGGCCAGGAGAGGGAGAGGGGGGTGGCGCACCCCTGGTGGGCCTTAAGCCCACCAGACTTAGGGTTTCCCCCCTTTCCCTCTCTAGGCGCCTTGGGCTGGGTGTGGGGGGCGCACCAGCCCATTCAGGGGCTGGTTCCCTCTCACACTTGGCCCATGTAGCCTCCTGGGGCTGGTGGCCCCTCCCGGTGGGCCTCCGGAACCCTTCCGGTGGTCCCGACACTTTGTCGGTGGTGCCCGAAACATTTCCGGCGTCCAAACCCATCCATCCTATATATCAATCTTTACCTCCGGACCATTTCGGAGCTCCTCGTGACGTCCGGGATCTCATCCGGGACTCCGAACAACCTTCGGTAACCTCGTATAGCAATTCCCTATAACCCTAGCGTCATCGAACCTTAAGTGTGTTGACCCTACGGGTTTGGGAGGCATGCAGACATGGCCGAGACACTCTCCGACAATAACCTTCAGCGGGATATGGATACCCATGGTGTCTCCCACATGTTCCATGATGACCTCATCGGATGAACCACGATGTCAAGGATTCAATCAATCCCATATACAATTCCCTTTGCCTGTCGGTATTGAACTTGCCCGAGATTCGATCGTCGGTATACCCATACCTTGTTCAATCTTGTTATTAGTAAGTCTCTTTACTCGTTCCATAGCACGTCATCCTATGATTAACTCCTTAGTCACATTGAGCTCATGATGATGTTCTACCGAGTGGGCCCAGAGATACCTCTCTGTCACACGGAGTGACAAATCCCGATCTCGATTCGTACCAACCCAACAGACACTTTCGGAGATACCCGTAGTGCACCTTCATAGTCACCCAGTTACGTTGTGACGTTTGATACACCCAAAGCACTCCTATGGTATCCGAGAGTTGCACAATCTCACGGTCGAAGGAAAAGACACTTGACATTAGAAAAGCTTTAGCATACGAACAACATGATCTAGTGCTATGCTTAGGATTGGGTCTTGTCCATCACATCATTCTCCCAATGATGTGATCCCGTTATCAATGACATCTAATGTCCATGATCATCTATTGATCAATGAGCTAGCCAACTTGAGGCTTGCTAGGGACACATTGTGATCTTTTTATTCACACAAGTATTACTGTTTCCTGTTAATACAATTATAGCATGAACAAAGAAATATGATTATAACCATTTTATTATTGCCTCTAGGGCATATTTCTAACAGTCTCCCACTTGCACTAGAGTCAATAATCTAGTTACATTGTGATGTATCGAACACCCATAGCATTGTGGTGTTGATCATGTTTTGCTCGAGGAAGAGGTTTAGTCAACGGATCTGCAATATTCAGATCCGTGTGCACTTTACAAATATCTATTACTCCACTCTGGACTTGGTCCTGGATGGAGTTGTAGCGGCGTTTGATATGCTTGGTCTTCCGGTGAAACCTGGGCTCCTTGGCTATGGCAATAGCCCCAGTGTTATCACAGAAGAGTTTCATCGGACCCGACGTGCTTGGAACCACTCCAAGGTCGGTGATGAGTTCCTTCATCCAAATCCCATTCATCAGCCGCTTCTGAAGCAGCTATGTACTCCGCTTCACATGTAGATGCTGCCACGACTTCTTGCTTGCTGCTGCACCAGCTCGCTGCCCTGCCATTCAAAACATACACATATCCGGTCTGTGACTTAGAGTCATCCGGATCTGTGTCGAAGCTAGTATCGACGTAATCCTTTACGACAAGCTCTTCGTCACCTCCATAAATGAGAAACATCTCCTTGGTCCTCTTCAGGTACTTAAGGATATTCTTGACCGTTGTCCAGTGTTCCATACCAGGATCACTTTGGTACCTCCCTACCATACTTATGGCAAGGTTTATATCAGGTATGGTACACAACATGGCATACATTAGAGAGCCTACGGCTGAAGCGTAGGGGAAAGTACTCATCTTCTCTCTATCTGCTGCCGTGGTCGGTGAGTGAGTCTTACTCAATCTCATACCTTGCAAAACTGGCAAGAACCCCTTCTTTGAGTTTTCCATATTGAACTTCTTGAATATCTTGTCAAGGTATGTACTTTGCGAAAGACCTATGAGGCATCTTGATCTATCTCTATAGATCTTGATGCCTAATATGTATGCAGCTTCTCCAAGGTCCTTCATTGAAAAACTCTTGTTCAAATAGGCCTTTATGCTCTCCAATAACTCTATATTATTCCCCATCAATAATATGTCATCCACGTATAATATGAGGAAAGCTACAGAGCTCCCACTCACTTTCTTGTACAGACAGGCTTCTCCATAAACCTGTAAGAACCCAAACGCTTTAATCACCTCATTAAAGCGAATGTTCCAACTCCGAGATGCTTGCACCAGCCCATAGATGGAGCGCCGGAGCTTGCATACCTTGTTAGCACTCTTAGGGTCGACAAAACCTTCTAGTTGCATCATATACAACTCTTCCTTAAGATACCCGTTAAGGAACACTGTTTTGACGTCCATTTGCCAAATTTCATAATCATTAAAAGCGGCAATTGCTAACATGATTCAGACTGACTTCAGCTTCGCTACGGGAGAGAAAGTATCATCGTAGTCAACTCCTTGAATTTGTTGAAAACCCTTTGCGACAAGTCGAGCTTTGTAAACGGTCACATTACCGTTTGCATCAGTCTTCTTCTTAAAGATCCATTTATTTTCTATGGCTTGCCGATCATCGGGCAAGTCCACCAAAGCCCATACTTTGTTCTAATACATGGATCCTATCTCGGGTTTCATAGCCTCAAGCCATTTGTTGGAATCCGGGCCCGCCATTGCTTCTTCATAGTTTGAAGGTTCACCATTGTCTAGCAACATGATTTCCCTCACAGGGTTGCCCAACCACTCTGGTGGAGAGCTTACCCTTGTGGACCTTCGCGGTTCAGTAGCAACTTGATCCGAAGCTTCATGATCATCATCATTAACTTCCTCTTCAGTTGGCGTAGGTGCAACAGGAACAATTTCCCGCGTTGCGCTACTCTCCGGTTCGAGAGCGGGTGTAATTACCTCATCAAGTTCTACTTTCCTCTCACTTACTTCTTTCGAGAGAAACTCTTTCTATAGAAAGGATCCGTTCTTGGCAACAAAGGTTTTACCTTCGGATCTAAGATAAAAGGTATACCCAATAGTTTCCTTAGGGTATCCTATGAATACACATTTCTCCGCTTTGGGTTTGAGCTTCTCTGGTTGAAGTTTCTTCACATAAGCATCGCAGTGCCAAACTTTAAGAAACTACAACTTAGGTTTCTTGCCAAACCATAGTTCATACGGTGTCGTCTCAACGGATTTAGACGGTGCCCTATTTAATGTGAATGATGCAATTTCTAATGCGTATCCCCAAAATGATAGTCGGTAAGAGACATCATAGACCGTACCATATCTAATAAAGTGTGATTATGACGTTCACACACTCCGTTGCGTAGCGGTGTGCCAGGCGGTGTCAGTTGTGAAATAATTCCACACTTCCTCAGGTGTGTGCCAAACTCGTGACTCAAATATTCTCCTCCATGATCTGATTGTACACACTTAATTTTTCTGTCACGTTGATTCTCAACCTCACTCTGAAATTCCTTGAACTTTTGAAACGTCTCAGATTTTTTCTTCATCAAGTAGATATACCCATACCGACTCAAATCATCGATGAGAGTGAGAACATAACGGTAGCCACCGCGAGCTTCAACGTTCATTGGACCACACACATCAGTATGTATTATTTCTAATAAGTCGGTCGCTCTCTCCATTATTCCTGAGAATGGAGTCTTAGTCATCTTGCCCATGAGGCACAGTTCGCAT
Source organism: Hordeum vulgare subsp. vulgare (assembly GCF_904849725.1). NCBI lineage: Eukaryota > Viridiplantae > Streptophyta > Magnoliopsida > Poales > Poaceae > Hordeum > Hordeum vulgare. The sequence goes on along the minus strand of NC_058518.1, from coordinate 264,962,249 downwards.
GTGTCAAACGATTCAAAGTCAAGAGACTCTAATAGTCCATCAGTATGGAGCTTCTTCATGCGCTTAACACCGATATGACCAATGCGGCGGTGCTACAAGTATGTGGGACTATCATTATCAACTTTACATCTTTTGGTACTCACACTATGAATATGTGTGACATCACGATCGAGATTCATCAATAATAAATCATTCACCAGCGGAGCATGACCATAAAACACATCACTCATATAAATAGAACAACCATTATTCTCTGACTTAAATGAGTAACCATCTCGCATTAAGCAAGACCCTGATACAATATTCATGCTCAAAGCTGGTACTAAATAACAATTATTAAGGTTTAAAACTAATCCCGAAGGTAGATGTAGAGGCAGCGTGCCGACGGCGATCACATCGACCTTGGAGCCATTCCCGACGCGCATCGGCACCTCGTCCTTGGCTAGTCTCCGCTTATTCCATAGTTCCTGCTTTGAGTTGCAAATGTGAGCAACAACACCGGTATCAAATACCCAGGAGCTACTACGAGCGCTGGTAAGGTACACATCAATAACATATATATCATATATACCTTTAACGTTGTCGTCCTTATTGTCCGCTAAGTACTTGGGGCAGTTCCGCTTCCAGTGACCTTTTCCCTTACAATAGAAGCACTCAGTCTCAGGCTTGGGTCCATTCTTTTTCTTCTTCCTGGTATCTGGCTTACCGGGCGCAGCAACAACTTTGCCGTCTTTCTTGAAGTTCTTCTTACCCTTGCCCTTCTTAAAACTGGTGGTCTTATTGACCATCAGCACTTGATGCTCTTTCTTGATTTCTACTTCTACAGATTTCAACATCGAGTACAACTCAGGAATGGTCTTTTCCATCCCTTGCATGTTGTAGTACATCACAAAACCCTTGTAGCTTGGCGGGAGAGACTGGATGATTCTGTCAATTATAGCGTCATCCGGAAGTTCGACTCCAAGTGAAGTCAGACGACAGTGTAACCCAGACATTTTGAGTATATGCTCACTCACACAATTGTTCTCCTCCATCTTACAACTAAAGAACTTGTCGGAGACTTCATATCTCTCGACACAGGCATGAGCTTGAAAAACTAGTTTCAGCTCTTGGAACATCTCATATGCACCGTGTTGCTCAAAACGCCTTTGGAGACCCATTTCCAAACTGTATAACATGCCACACCTAACCAGAGAGTAGTCATCACTACGCGTTTGCCAGACGTTCAGAATGTCCTGGGCTGCTGCGGGAGCAGGAGGGTCACCTAGTGGCGCATCAAGGACATAAGCCTTTTTAGCTGCTTCGAGGATGAGCTTCAAGTTGCGGACCCAGTCCGCATAGTTGCTACCATCATCTTTCAGCTTGTTTTTCTCTAGGAATGCGTTGAAATTGAGGTTGACGTTGGCGATCTACAATATTTATAAAGACAACATTTAGACTAAGTTCATGACAATTAAGTTCATTTAATAAAATTAAGCATGAACTCCCACTTAAATCGACACCCCTCTAGTCATCTAAGTGATACATGATCCATGTCAACTAACCCGTGTCCGATCATCACGTGAGACCGACTAGTCGTCATGGTGAGCAACTTCATGCTGATCGTATTCAACCACATGAATCATGTTTGACCTTACGGTCTCTTGTATTCGAGGTCATGTCTGTACATGCTAAGCTCGTCGAGTCAACCTAAGTGTTTCGCGTGTGTAAATCTGGCTTACACCCGTTGTATGCGAACGTTAGAATCTATCACACCCGATCATCACGTGGTGCTTCGAGACAACGTTCCTTCACAACGGTGCACACTTAGGGGAATACGTTCTCGAAATTTTATGAGGGATCACCTTATTATGCTACCGTCGTTCTAAGCAATAAGATTAAAAACATGATAAACATCACATGCAATCATATAGTGACATGATATGGCCATTATCATCTTTGCTCCTTCGATCTCCATCTTCAGGCATCATATGATCACCATTGTCACCGGCGTGACACCATGATCTCCATCATCATGATCTCCATGATCGTGTCTCTGTGAAGTCGTCACGCCAACTACTACTACCACTACTACTATAGCTAACCATTAGCAATGAAGTAAAAGTAGTAAACACATGGCGTTGCATCTAGTACAATAAATTAAGACAACTCCTATGGCTCCTGCCGGTTGTCATACTCATCGACATGCAAGTCCTGAATCCTATTACAATAACACGATCATCTCATACATCACACATGTAACATCACAACTTTGGCCATATCACATCACATGTCAAACCCTGCAAAAACAAGTTAGACGTCCTCTAATTGTTGTTGCAAGTTTTACGTGGCTGATTTGGGTTTCTAGCAAGAACACCTTCTTACCTACGTGACAGCCACAACGATGATATGCCAAAGCTATTACCCTTCATAAGGACCCTTTTCATCAAATCCAATCTGACTTGAGTGGGAGAGACAGACACCCGCTAGCCACCTCTTATGCACGTTCTGCATGTCGGTCGGTGGAACTTGTCTCACGTAAGCGTACGTGTAATGTAGGTTCGGGCTGCTTCATCCCACAATACCGCCAGAAAAGAATAATACTAATAGTGGCAAGCAATTGACAAATCAGCGCCCACAACCTTTTGTGTTCTACTCGTTCATAGAATCTACGCATAGATAACCTAGCTCTGATGCCACTTTAGGGTAACGTAGCATAAATTCAAAATTTTCCTACGCCATATTCAGATCTTCCTATGGAGAGACCAACAACGAGAGAGGGTGAGTGCATCTTCATACCTTTGAAGATCGCTAAGAAGAAGCGTTGCTAGAACGCGGTTGATGGAGTCGTACTCGCGGTGATTCAGATCGCGGTGTGATTCCGATCTAGTGCCGAACCACGGCACCTCCGCGTTCAACACACGTGCAGCCCGGTGACGTCTCCCGCACCTTGATCTAGCAAGGAGGTGGGAGAGGTTGGAGAAGATCTCCGGCAGCACGACGCCGTGGTGTCGATGGAGAGACGAGGTCTCCCGGCACGGCTTCCTCAAGCACCGTGGGAGAGGAGGAAGAAGAGAGATAGGGCTGTGCCGAGAGAGATGGAAAAACCATGTTCTCAAAGGCCAAAAACCCCCGCTATATATAGGGGGAGGGAGGGTGGCGCCCCCTTTAGGGTTTGCCACCCTAAAGGGGGCGGAAGCCCTAGATGTGAGAGGGGGTGGCAGCCAGGAGGGGGAGAGGGGGCTGGCGCACCCCTCGTGGGCCTTAGGCCCACCAGACTTAGGGTTTCCTCCCTTTTCCTCTCTAGGCGCCTTGGGATGGGTGTGGGGGTGGGGGGCGCACCAGCCATTCCAGGGGATGGTTCGCTCATACACTTGGCCCATGTAGTCTCCTGGGGCCGGTGGCCCCTCCCGGTGGGCCTGCGGAACCCTTCCGGTGGTCCCGACACTTTGTCGGTGGTCCCAAAACATTTCCGGCGTCCAAACCCATCCATCCTATATATCAATCTTTACATCCGAACCATTGGGGTACTCCTCGTGACGTCCGGGATCTCATCCGAGACTCCGAATAACCTTCGGTAACTTCGTATAGCAATTCCCTATAACCCTAGCGTCATTGAACCTTAACTGTGTAGACCCTACGGGTTCGGTAGGCATGCAGACATGACCGAGACACTCTCCGGCCAATAACCATCAGCGGGATCTAGATACCCATGGTGGCTCCCACATGTTCCACGATGATCTCATCGGATGAACCACCATGTCAAGGATTCAATCAATCCCGTATACAATTCCCTTTGTCTGTCGGTATTGAACTTGCCCGAGATTCGATCATCGGTAAACCCATACCTTGTTCAATCCCGTTACCGGTAAGTCTCTTTACTCGTTCCGTAGCACGTTATCTTGTGACTAATTCCTTAGTCACATTGAGCTCATGATGATGTTCTACCGAGTGGGCCTAGAGATACCTCTCCGTCACATGGAGTGACAAATCCCGATCTTGATTCGTACCAACCCAACAGAAACTTTCGGAGATACCTGTAGTGCACCTTTATAGTCACCCAGTTACGTTGTGACGTTTGATACACCCAAAGCACTCCTACGGTATCCGGGAGTTGCACAATATCACGGTCGAAGGAAAAGACACTTGACATTAGAAAAGCTTTAGCATACGAACAACACGATCTAGTGCTATGATTTGGATTGGGTCTTGTCCATCACATCATTCTCCCAATGATGTGATCCCGTTATCAATGACATCTAATGTCCATGATCATCTATTGATCAACGAGCTAGCCAACTAGAGGCTTGCTAGGGACACATTGTGATCTATTTATTCACACATGTATTACTGTTTCCTATTAATACAATTATAGCATGAACAATAGACGATTATCATGAACAAGGAAATATGATAATAACCATTTAATTATTGCCTCTAGGGTATATTTCCAACACTATCATTTTGAAGAACGAGGATGGTGACTGAGGCATGTTGGGGTATGAAAGGTGGTGATTCTGTCAGGTATTGTGAAACAATTTTGTTGTACCAACCATGCAGGGAATAATTTAAACCTCCTAAGAGCATTATTTTATTATGGACTAACTTTTGTGATTATGAATGTTGAATATCCCTCGGATGGTTCTACCTCCTGGATTTTCATTGTTATTATTTCTTATAAGCCCTTTATGTGGTGTCGCTCGCACGCCCGACTCTGGCATGTTTGTTACCATTTCTAATAAGACCTTTATGTGGTGTCTCTCAGACGCTCAACTATTGCATGCTTGTTATCATTTCTTATAAGCCCTTTATGTGGTGTCGCTCAGACGCCCAATTGAGGCATGTCATATATCTTACCCGCGAAACTTTCCTCTCACTGATTGTTTATTGAATTCTCAGTATGGTTATATTACACGGTTACGAGTACTTGAGGATTTAAGTTATGATTGGTGGAATATTGTTGGATTACTGCAAGTGCATATTAATCACCAGCTATTTTATGTCTGATTTCATGATGTTTGCGAGTACATTCAAAGTACTCACTGGCTTGTCCCTGGCTATTGTCTTGTCCAGATTGCTTGCTTGGAAAGGAGGATCCCGATGATAACCCCAGAACCTAGGCACCGAAGACAGCAGTGTGTGAGATAAGAATTATCCAGGTCAACTGTTCCTGAGGGAAATGGAGTCCCATAGGCGTTGGAGATCTTCGATCCGCTTCCACCATCAACCAATAGAACCTTTTTGATGTACTCCACAGACCACCTTGGTATTGTACCTCAAATTTGTAATTTGCTTGGACATTTGTATCAAGGAAATGTGTACCAGCTAAGAGTATTCCTATGGATGGTACGCACAAGGGCCATTTTGAAGGGAAATTAAAATCCCAGAAAATCCGGTCCTGACATGGTACCTTCCATCAAACCCAAAAGCTGATGGTAGCAATTTTGACGCTGGTTCCAGCAAACTCTAAAATGGTTGCAGGGAAAAGGGCATCGCCGTTGTCGACCAACACCGTCGTGCATGCATGTAGCAAAAAAGTCGTCGGTGGAAGAAAAACATGCTATGGTTGTAGCAAAAACATCGATGGTCCAACAACATGAACTCCGGTGGTAGCATTTTTGGGTGCTGGTTCTAGCAAACCTCCTCGTCAGTTCTAGCAAACTTGGTCGTCGGTTGCATCATCCGTAAGACCTGTCGCAGCTCCAGGTTGTGGCTTGCGCCATCACACGACGCGGTCGCTGCTCTCTAGGGGCGTACCGGCGTCTTTCTGGTTGAAGCTTTTCTCGTCATTGGTTGTAGCTTTTGGGTCGTTGGTTGCGACATCGATGGAGGTGCATCTCCTAGGTTCGTTGGGGGGCAAATAGCTCCTGTGCGACGTTTTTGATACGAAATGGCTGCAAACCGGCATCGTTGCCAAGAATGGCTATGCTGCGACACCTCTGTGCGCACAAATAACCCAGGCGCGACATGGCCCTTAAGAACAATATCTATCAGGATTAGGTGGAGCCGGGCAGGACCCACATCTTATCCACGTCGTTATGGGACCCAGATGGCGGCGACTACTGTCAAACAGTTTTCCCCTGCACACATCCTCCCTCTTCTTCTTCTCCAGCGACGAAGCACGACAACGCCAGCAAGCTCCGATTCAGATAAGCAAATTTACAAGCATTTAAAAGCAAATCAACCGAATTCAAACAAACATAGATCCATTTTCCCAGCAAACATTCCAAAAACAAACATAGATCCATTTTCCCAGCAAACATTCCAAAAACAAACATAGATAGGGTTCGATTACAAGGGCTCATCGGAGCAATATACTAGAGATGATTACATGTTCGATGTTCGATTACACGGGCTCCTAAGCTCGGCCCCCTAAGCTCCTACCTCACCCCTACTACATCTCCAAAAGTGGGCTCACCTGAGCCCGAGGGGTGCGGCCCCGACGAGGCAGCGACGCCGGTCCGTCGGAGTCGGAGTCGGAGGCGCCCCACCCCCTGTCGGCACGGGATTCCTCGATGGCTTGGCGGAGGCGGATCTCGTTGAGCTCCTCTTCCCTCTGCCGGCGCGCGGTGACCTGCTAGGCCTCTTCCTTGGTGCGCTCCATAACCTCAGCGATGACGCCGTCGAGGTCGCTGTCGTCGTCGTAGTCTTCCGCCAGAAAGCCCTGCTCTTCCCCCTCCCTGTTCGGAGGCGGCAACAGTGCAGGTGCAATGGCAGAGCGCGCTGCAGAGGAGCCCACGGCAGAGGAGCGCACCGCTGCCACCATCTGGTGGTCGTACTCCTCCACCTCGCGCCGAGTGAACACACACGGTGGCGCGAGCCCCCAGTTGGTGTACTGATACGTCTCCGTCGTATCTAGTTTTACAAACTCTTTTGCCCTTGTTTTGGACTCTAATTTGCATGATTTGAATGGAACTAACCCGGACTAACGCTGTTTTCAGCAGAATTGCCATGGTGTTGTTTTTCCGCAGAAATAGAAGTTCTCGGAATGACCTGGAAATTTACGGGGATTTTTTGTGGAATATATAAAAATATTGGCGCAAGAATCAACGGAGGAAGTGGAGCATGGAGCCCACAAGCCCACCAGGCGCAGGCCCCCTGGCCGCGCCTGGCAGGCTTGTGGGGCCCATGTTGCTCCACCGCCTCCAATCTCAGCTCTATTTAGTCCCTTTCGTCCAGAAAAAAAAATCAAGGAGAAGAGTTCATCGCGTTTTACGATACGGAGGCACCGCCACCTCCTGTTCTTCCTCTGGAGGGCAGATCTGGAGTCCGTTCTGGGCTCCGGAGAGGGGGGATCGTCACCATCGTCATCACCAACCTTCCTTCATCGCTAATTCCATGATGCTCTTCACCGTTCGTGAGTAATCTCATCGTAGGCTTGCTGGACGGTGATGGGTTGGATGAGATCTATCATGTAATCGAGTTAGTTTTGACGGGGATTGATCCCTAGTATCCACTATGTTCTGAGATTGATGTTGCTACTACTTTGCCATGCTTAATGCTTGTCACTAGGGCCCGAGTGCCATGATTTCAGATCTGAACCTATTATGTTGTCGCCAATATATGTGTGTTCTTGATCCTATCTTGCAAGTTTTAGTCACCTACTATGTGTTATGACCCGGCAACCCCAGAGTGACAATAGCCATAACCACTCTCGGAGATGACCATAATATGAGGAGTTCATGTATTCACTAAGTGTTAATGCGTTGGTCCGGTTCTTTATTAAAAGGAGAACGTTAATATCCCGTAGTTTCCATTAGGATCCCGCTGCCACGGGAGGGATGGACAATAGATGTCATGCAAGTTCTTTTCCCTAAGCACGTATGACTACATACGGAATACATGCCTACATTACATTGACGAACTGGAGCTAGTTACATATCTCTCCGTGTTATAACTATTGCATGATGAATAACATCTGACATAATCATCCATCACCGATCCAATGCCTACGAGTCTTTTCCTACTGGTCCTTGCTACGTTACTTTGCCGCCACTGCTGTCACTGTTGCTACTGATGTTACTTTGCTGCTACTGCTGTTACTTTGTTGCTACTGGTTACAGTTGCTACTACTGCTATCATACTACCTTGCTACTGATACTTTGCTGCAGATACTAAATCTTTCAGGTGTGGTTGAATTGACAACTCAACTGCTAATACTTGAGAATATTCTTTGGCTTCCCCTTGTGTCGAATCAATAAATTTGGGTTGAATACTCTACCCTCGAAAACTGATGCGATCCCCTATACTTGTTGGTTATCATGTACCTTAGCGCGCCGCGCTTTCGAGCAGCGTCGGAAGCAACCCGCGCCGCCTGTTCGCGGTCAGAGTCAGGGGTGTCAGGCACCGGCCGCTTCGCCCTCCGGTTTCCGCCGCCGGAATGGCCGCCGCGCAATCTGGAAGATCCTGGCCTTATGATCGTCACAATGTGGCGCTTGATCTGCGGCGGGACTGGATTGCGTGGTTTTGGTGGGGGTCGCCGGCGGCGAGGGGCGAGAGGGGGCGAGACCGGCGCAGATTTGGAAATAGCTAGGGTACGACACATTTCACTGTATAAGTAGCTCGGGTACGACACTGATGTGACGCCTGCTGACTTCCCTGGCCCATGGGTCAGATCGACCGGTCAGCCCGTGCTCTATTTCGAACGTTTCGAACATTGCCCTGTTTTCAGTTGAGCCATCATGTTTTCTGCATAGCCTTGTTTAAATGTTTGAAACTTCTCTTGTTCATGTTTGAAACTTCTCTTGTCCATGTTTGAAACTTGTTTACATGTTTGTCAAACTTTGGTTTGACCAAGTTTGAAATGAGCATAAAAAATAAATAAATAAATAAAAATATTGGAAAACCAGTGCACATATTCTTACTTTGTCATATACTAACAAATCAAATTGATTTGGCTGTATTTGACATGGTGGACAAAAAAACTTGTTTAGAAATGGGGTATTTACCCCTTTGGATCTAATTTGAAACTCATGTGTGAAGACAAGTGGTTTTGGGTGTTGAACTTCAAACTTTCAAAAACATCACAAAAGCTTCATTTTGGAGTGACTAAGAAGGACCCAGGCTTGGTTTGTCATTTTCATGTTTGAAACTTGTTTAAATGTTTGTCAAACTTAGGTTTGACCAAGTTTGAAATGAGCATAAAAAATTAAAAAAAAATTAAAATATTGGAAAACCAGTACACATGTTCTTACTTTGTTAGATACTAACAACTCAAATTGATTTGGCTGTTTTAGACAAGGTGGACAAAAAACTTGTTTAGACATGGGGTATATACCCCTTTGGAGCTCATGTGTGAAGACAAGTGGTTTTTGGTGTTGAACTTCAAACTTTCAAAAACATCACAAAAGCTTCATTTTGGAGTGACTAAGAAGGATCCAGGCTTGGTTTGTCATTTTCATGTTTGAAACTTGTTTAAATGTTTGTCAAATTTAGGTTTGACCAAGTTTGAAATGAGCATAAAAAATGTAAAAAAATTAAAATATTGGAAAACCAGTACACATGTTCTTACTTTGTCATATACTAACAACTCAAATTGATTGGCACCAATTTTCTATTTTTTTTGATTTTTTTAATCACTTATGCTCAACCCTAACCTTTGAAAACCATACAACCTCGTCCGTGATAACCACGTTTGTGAAGGTTTTTTCATGAAAAACTCCAGAGTCCAGATTTCTTATTTTTCCTATGGAGTTAGTCACATAGAATGTTGATTGGCACCAGTTTTCTATTTTTTTGATTTTTTTTGAATTACTTTTGCTCAACCCTAATATTTGAAAACCATATAACCTCGTTCGTGATAGCCAAGTTTGTGAAGGTTTTTTCGTGAAAAACTCCATAGTCCAGATTTCTTATTTTTCCTATGGAGTTAGTCACATAGAATGATGATTGCCACAAGTTTCCTATTTTTTGATTTTTTTGAATTAATTATGCTCAACCCTAACATTTGAAAACCTCTCAAAACCCCTTCAAAACCCCGCACCTGTCCGGACCATTGGATCGCCGTGAATGGACGGTCTGGATCAGGAAGTAGGGCTACGTCAGCGATCCGCGGGCTGTGCTTTCATTGGTTGGCCCAGCTCCACCGAAACCAAGTTTTATTGTAATAGTTGTTAAGCAACCTCCATTTCTATCATTCCGAAAATTCCCAAATAATTCTCATAAATCTCTTGGGTCATATCATCCTCAGATATGACAAAATATTTCCTTGCCATGTTCAAAAATATTCCTCAAATATTCCTTTCTGATTCTTCCCTATATGCCAAGTTGTGAAGCAAGTACCCTTTTTATTTGCTTGATTGCTCTCAAAATTTGTGGGCACTCTTTCCTATCCTTACCATTGCCTCATGCCAAAATTCAACTCCATTTAGCTAGTAAATATTTCTTGGCAAATTTCCAAAGTTTTTGATCCAGAGGAAGCTTTGTGAAGCAAGTGCTACCTAGGAGTGTTCAAATGCGTTGAAACTTTGCCATCATCTCAAAATGCTTGAATAATGCCGCTTCTTCAAATTTGAGCATCACTCCTTCAACCATGTGATTATAGCATGAAATCTTTGTCTGTGGTCATTATTTTGGATTGTGAAGCAACTATGTTTTATGTTGCTCCATACATTCTGAAATTTTACCAGGACATTCTCCTACCTATAAAACCTCTCTAAACCAATTTTGAGCTCATTGTATTTAGCCAATTATTCCCAGTAGTTCTTCTAAGATTCTGTCCAGCAGGATGCTGTGTGAAGGAAGGGCTAGTTTGGCTTATCAAGATCGCATGAAATTTACACATCATCTTCATAACTCTAAAATATTCATATCCTCCAAGTTTTAGCTCCATCCAAGCCAGTATGTGAGTGCCACATCAAAATCTCTATTCCGGACCAGATTAGCTAGTTCCAAAGCAACCCTATTAAATATTATCCTGTGCTCCTCAAATTTCACAGGATTGTAGTCCTTCCTACCCTAAACCTCCCACACATGGTGATTTGCCCTTATCCCTTCTCTGTTGAAGTGAGAGCATTCTCCATTATCAAGTTTGCATATGTGTGTGGTGACGTTGGATGGCTTGATATATGTTCTTGTCATACGTCCGTGGAATAATTAATAAAGATGACCATATGCATCGATTGATGCAAAGGCCGAGGGTTTAACCACCTTTTGTATACTTATGTCCCGGTTGTGTGAAGAGCTTGATGAAGAAAATATCTGAGGTGTCTCCTTCTACTTTGGGGATCTTGCGTCTGCTAGGTGTAGGCTTAATATTGTATCATACCTTTGTTTAGTTTTGTAATAGCATCGGGATCACCGATTCATGGGCAGGTGAGTTGCAGAAAGTTTTTTCTTCATTTTTTCATCTTTCTTGTCGTCTTTGACTGTGATGATGTCCCGTCGTCCCCGACCATAAGGGAAGGTGCACCATGCGGTGACCCAATGCTCTCATTGGCAACAAATTATTGCGGTGTTGCATATACAAATATATTTTACAACCATTGAAGTGCATCACCAGAGTTCAAAGGCATGAGGAGTAAGGACTTACAAAAGTGGCTTTGATAGGTATAGTCATGCCCTTCATATTGTCGGTGTCACAATCCTTGAAGATTTCCATTGTCTAACCAGCAATCTGGATCAAATCGACCAAAAATAGAGGGAAAAATAGACCAAAAAATGCAGTGATATCTAACTCAACACGGAGGAGAACAGGACGGGGCTCCCACCACAGCCGCCGACGTCGCCGATAATGAAAGAGCCGCCGCTGCTGTCACCCAGAACAAAAGCTCCGCCGCCGCCGCTGGCTCACCACCGGGAACGGAGAGGAGGAAGCAACACAGGTTTAGACAGGGATACCCATTCGGACAGGCACGGGGACACGTTTGACCTGATGCACTCACAAGTGGGGCCCGTAACTAGATGCACTGCCAAGTAGGGCCCGTGCTTACGTGGATAAGTTGCGGGTCCAGCTCCTAATAGCTAATGAGGGCATCAATTCAGATTAAGGGCCATGTCGTGTGTGGGATATTTCCTCGTTCAGAAATGTTGCACCGAGGCAATTCACACGAAAGACGTCGCACTCCTTCCAATTCACCTCAAAAATGTCGCACAGGAGCAATTGGCATGTTTGTTGGGAGAGAGGAGATGCTTGCAAGCGTGTGGTTGGAAGGTGCTCGTGAACGCAGTAGGGGGCAGCATTGCCTACACCGACGAGATCGTACTGCGGGAAATGGATGGATCAGATGGAGGTGGAAGGAAGAAGAAGCAGAGAAAAAGAAAAAAAAGAAAAAAAGATCGGGTCCACCAAGCTTGCATGCTGCAGTATGTCTCCCCGTGAAATGAAGCAAAAGGAGCGAGCGGCTGGCCGAGCATTTCGGCCGACATGTCATTCCCAAACGTTTAGCTTGTTCATAGCCCCCTCTGCACGTAATCTTTGAGCTACGAGTAACATGAAACCAAATTTTACACGACAACTTACAGCAACCCTGTCTAGCTACTATATGCCTGAATTTATTCGCCGAACAACACACCAGTACAACTCCTAGAGACTTAAGAGAGAGAGAGAGCAGTTCCTTGAATTTTTTGGACAACTTGTTCATCCGCCGATAAGTCCCTTTGTTGACTCACGATCATTCCCACAACCATTTGTGAGTCCATCTCCAGCACGACATTGTGGATGTTTACTTCATGCGCAAGTAGAATACCTCGACGACATGCAAAGAGCTCCGCAAGTTCAGGACCTGCACTAGCTGGGAAAAATGGCACGCCACTCCCAAGAACATGCCATGGTTTTTCCTGAGGACAGCTCCACCTCCTATAGATCCACCATGCCTTGCTAATGCCACGCTTGTGTTTGTTAAGTATATTGATTAGTTATAAAATATGAGAGACTAGAATTTGTTCTATTTTGTATTGTACTTTAAGTTAAGGAAAACGTTCTAAATAAGCTGACTGATTTCTCGCGTCTTTAAGACGCCTCAAGGGGCTGACACACGTATTTGAGAACCACTGAACCGTCCTCCCCCACAGCCTTATCTTTTCCATCAACTTCATCTTCTCCCTTAACCGAGTTATCTTCCTCCTTCAGATGCGCCCGATCTCCTCTGTCCACACCCCGCTTTTTTCCTATCCCCGAGCGCCTCACCCTCCATGACATCTCTCATCCCGGTTGGCATAGATGCTACTGCTACGAAGGAGGGGTGCCGCTGCGAGGCGAGGGGCTGCCGTTTTGATGACGAGTGACAACAGAGCTGTGCTGCAAAGCAGGGCATCAGCCGGTGAGGTTGTAAACCACCCTGTCGGAGCTCCATTGAAGCACCGCTGGAGTTGTAATGGTGCTTCGTCTGTGCTATAATGGAGCTTCGTAGATGCTGCATCGGAGCACCGGTGGTGCTTCAATGGAGCTTCGCCAGGGTCATGAGGCTACAATGGAGCTTCACGATGCTGCATTGGAGTACCGGTGGTGCTTCAATGGAGCTTCGCCGGGATCATCAGGCTACAATGGAGCTTCGCTAATGCTGCATGGGAGCACTGATGGTGCTTCAATGGAGCTTCGCTAGCGTCGGTGGTGTTGCCTTGTAACTTTCTCTCATCGCCGGGGATTGCAATGGAGCTTTGCCAGGGGAGGGGAGGGGGTGTCGTTGGGGGCTGTGTTTGATGCTGCCATGGAAATCACCCAGAGTTCTCGGTGATGCGTCAAATTGGTGGAGCCGTGAAGGGGAAGAGAGTTGGCTGATCCAACGGATGTAGGATAGTTGATCGTACGACTGCCAACCCGGCCGATTTCCTTGGGAAATTAGCCGGTTGATTTCAATGCCCTTATATTAATCATTGTATTCATATGTATATATATATATATGTCCATGAGGCTCAAGTAATACAACAACTATTTCGCCAATCCATCTCTCCCTTCCAATATGGTATCTGCTGCAAGTTCCGAGATCCAGTCGTTGCTCGCTGCATCCACCCCGCGCGCCACCCCCACGCACTCGTCCTCCACGACCGCTGCCGGGGGCTGCATCGCCCGTACCTAGGGCTCGTGTGCCGGTCATGTTGACCGGCTGCCCTAGAGATTATTTTTCCCAATCTTTTGATCGGGGTTTTCACTCTCGAGCCGATCGCATTGATCAGAGTTTTCTTTTTGGTTTTTCCGTCTAAGATCGGTTTGCATCGCCCGTCGCCGTCGTCGACCTCCGCGCCTCTACTCCTACACAGGCGTCAACTCTACACCGGCCACTTCCTCATCAACCACGCAGCAAGGCTGGACGCGTTGTCCAAGGGACGCCTTCATGCGTCGCTGCCGGCCACTCTCCCGCATGGTCTCTATTGCCGGCCCGTCTTTGTCATCATCACTCGATCACCGAGAACATCGCCATCGACTGTGATCTACTTATCGTCCCCGTCGTGGCGCATACAACACTGCCATCGGTTTGATCAACCGATCACACACCTGTCTTAGCCAAGCACATCCCTGAGCACGCGCCTACCGCCAATCAAGCCACAGGATGCCGCTGCATCGTCCCTTCGGACCAGTACATCACCGCCCTGAGGTCCTCCCACCGGTTGCTCCGACCTGCGCGCCGCTAAGGCCGACGGACCTTCGGGCCGTCACGCTGTGACGCACGTCCATGCTGCTGCCCCGAGATCGTCCCGACGGCTAGCCCCGTAGCCGTCGCCGCTTTTGGGTCGCCCCTTCAGGGCTGTTGCACCGTGACACGCGGTCCACGTAGCTGCCCGTCGGGATCGTGGCCTCTGGCCAGTGGTTCTTTGCACGGTTGCCCTGGCCCGCGAGTTGCTGCTACAACGCCCCTTCGGGTTGTAGCTCCGTGGCACGCGGTCCCCGCCGCCACCCGAGATCGTCCCCGTGGCTGCACCGACCGGATACCATCGCTGCATCGGCCCTTCAGGCCGCAGCGTCACGGCACGCGGTCCACACCGCCGCCCCAAGGTCTTTCTGCCGTCACCCCGACCCACTTGTCGCCGCTACGTCGCCCCTTCGAGGCGTAGCGCTGCGGCTCGAGGTCCACTCTTCCGTCTCAAGCCAAGTGAAGTCATTGGAAGGATTGTTGCTCATGAAATGTCGCTCAAGGACAAAGCTGAGTTGCACAACAAGTCAAGCGTTGCTTACAAATCTTGAAGTGGTACTCCCGCTACTTCAAGTGACAACCTTGTTACCAATGAATAGATCAACCTCATGGTTAGAAAATTCAACAAGTTCTATAAGAGTAGAGGCAAAGAGAGAAGATCAAGCTCAAGATATTATGAGAAGAGTTCGTCTAGTCGTGAAGAAACTGCTACAAATATGGAATGCCCGAGCACTACTCCAATGAGTGCTTGGCTCACCACAAACGAGGAGAAGAGTCACCTAAAAGACGAAGCGTAAGAGACGAGTCACCTCGCAGGGAGAGAAGGAGTAGAGAATATCATTATGAACGAAGACACTCACGAAGAGGCAAAGAATCGGAGAAGAAGGACAAGTACACCAAGAGTAGTTCAAGAAGAAGACATCAAGCTCACGTCGGTGAATGGGTTTCCAGCTCCGAGTCTGACAACCAATCCGAGAGAAGCTAACACTCTAACTCCGACTAAAGTCGAGATGAAGGTGTTGTCGGTCTTGCACTCATTTCCTCCAACTTATACGACTAATTTTATTCATTAAATGAATGGATTGGAAAATGCTTCATGGCAAAAGGCCCCAAGGTATCACACACCAAGTACTTTTACTTTGATGGTGATGAGGATGACTTGTTATGGGAAGATGACTTGCTCCTTGATAAGACTAGTGATAACATCGAAAATGAATTTGAAAATAATCATGCTAGTCAAGAGAAATTGAATGATGATGATAAGAAAGAGATTGAACGACTAACTAAAGAATTGAACACTCTTAAGTTAGCTCATGAAACTACTCTAGAAGATCATAGAGAGCTTGCAAGAACTCATGAGAAGCTACACTTCGAGAAGCTAAATTTAGAGCAAGAGCATGAGTTTCTAAAAGCAATCAATGATGATATTTGAAACAAGATTTCTTCTTATCTAGACAAACGATTACTCCTGTGTACTCTTGTTCCACAAGTTAAACCTAATAACACTAGTAACAAATACAAGAAAGTTTATTCATCTAGTAACAACAATGCTAAAGCTAGATCAAATGATATTGTTGCTAGTAGCTCCCTTGATTCCACTAATGATTCTCTTAGCCAGGTTACAATTGAGCAAGAAAACGATTTATTGAAAGGGATTATAGAGAGAGGCGTCTTCAAGAGTCTTGCCGAAAGTAAGCAATTCGAGGAAATTGTGCGCAAGCAAGGAGGACACCGGAAGAAGCAAGGTGTTGGATACTTCAATGTCAACAGCGATGTTTGGGAATAAGGTCCATATCCCATTCCCAAGATTGGATCTCAAGAGGAGAAGTATCCTACTCCTCCCAATGGAACTAGCTCTCAAGATGGCCTTCTACCACAAGGCAACAAGGGCAAGGGACAACTTCAAGAGGAGATTGACTTATTTGAGGAAGAACCCCTAGCCAAGGTCGAGTGCGTTCCCAAGGACACTTCTATTACTACCCCATCTAGTGTTACCACAACTCCAAGGATCCCCATCAAGGTGATGTGGGTCCCCAAGAGTGAGAACTTGAAAGTTCTTGAGGGGTGACTCCGCCAATGAAATTCACTCTTATTCTTTTTGGCAAGAACTATATGTAATCAACTCCAACCATATGTATTAGTTCAAGGAGTCACACATTCCCTCAAAGGTGAGATGGGGACAAGGTAATTAATGCATCTTTGGACAAAACCTTCCATGTATTAAACTCCATGCCCATAGAGATCTTTGCATTTGTTCCTTTTGCTTTGGGACTAACCCATGTAGGTGAGAAGAGTAGGAAACAACAAGGATTGCTCCCAACTCAAGATGATCTTCATCAACAATGAGCATCCACCACCACTACACCTATTGAAGTCTTTTCCGACAAACCCAAGGTTAATTTATCCCTCTTAGGGGGGGATGTCACATCTAGGGGGAGCTTTACTCTAAGACTTGAGTATAAGCCTCTCCTAAATGATGTGAACACATTAATACTTTATGTAAAATTGGTAACCCCACTTGTGCTTAATCGATGAGTATGACTTAGGATCAGGTATTCTTACTTGGCTCCTAAGTAAATATACTCATATATAGATGACTTCGTCATCGCCAAGTGCTTGATAGATGGTAGAATGTTTGTAAATGTTCACCATGTTTTATTTGACATTTTATTCTGTGAGCATGTTGGTATGCATATTTTGCTCATTTGAGGATATCCAAGTGTTGTTATTTGACTTTCTATTTCTTTTGGCCAATTGGATATACAAGAATGCCTAAGTACATTTCTAGCTATCTATGCTTTCTCGTCTCAAATTCTATTCATGCTTCATCACAAAATTTGAGCAAGCACTTTAGGGACACTCTGTGTGAGGAGCACTCGGAGATCCGTCTCGATAAGGGCTGAATTCCAAAACCTCCCAAAGTTCATCTCGGTGTGACCAACCTCAAAATATCGGTCCCACCGAAGCCTAGGGTTGATCAGGTTTTCTCATCTCGGTACCATCGAATTGTTCTTTTCGGCTTCACCGAGTTTCTGTGTTAGCTGACAGTTAAGAAACTCGGTGGCACTGAAAATTCAATCTCGGTGTCATCGAGAGCCAGTATATATATATATATATATATATATATATATATATATATATATATATATATATATATGTATATATATAGAAAAGCAAAGATATAAAGTTACGTGGAGCGTAAGCAATCTGTGCCACACGTTATATGTTGGGATACGCGCATGTGTGTGTGCAGGTGAGAGAGAGAACCTTATCTACAAGAAAGTCCGAATCTCGATGCAAACAAACGGTTCAGATAGCAACCACCCCAGCTAGTGTTGATAGCAAATCTGTGCCCTATATATATACATACATACATATATATATACACATATATATATATACATAATATATGTATATATATATATATATATATATATATTTGTATATGTATATATATGTATATATATATATATATGTATATATATATATGTATGTATATATATATATATATATGTATATATCCAGCCGAACCCGACGGTTGAAACACTTCTTCAAACGTTGTCTACCGCACCTCCTCACTACTGCGACCTAGTCTCCTCGACTTCTTCTTGATCCTCCCGTGTACCCTCGCCACTTGAGTTCTCCCCGCTGACGGAATCTTCACCATAGTCGCCTCCGTAACAGATCCTCGCCGAGTCAGGGTATGGATCCGATCCCTTTTGCGTTCTTTTAAATCTCATTCTTGAGCAAATAGGCACTCACAAATCTATCCAATTGCTATTAATTCTACCCAGAAGAGAATTACCATAGTTTAGCGAGCAAAGAAATTTTAGGGTTAACATTCTCCAAAATTGAATCTCGATGTCAGCGGTTCATAAAATTTGGTCTTACCGATTTTGGTTTTAGGGTTACTGAGAATGTTCTCGGTGGAACCGAGTTCTCCTTTATAGTGAAACCGAAAAGGGTGCCAAGTTTCTATTAATGAGAATGTCTTGGTGGCTCCAATTTTTTTTGACTCGGTGGAACCGAAATCCCCTTTTTCTGAATGTTAAAACTAATTTTCTAGAGTTCAAAGTTGACAAAAACTTGTGCAATTTTGTGATGCTGATCCATTCCAGCTCTTCTATATCTTTGTACAAGGTTTGCTTGACTGCTTGGAATGATGGGACGATCATGAAATTCTATTCCATCGCTTATTTCTATTCTGATGGAAGGATTGTATGGATGAGTGAGGGTCACCGATATGAGTCTACAGTTGATGAATGAGCCACTATCATTGGTGCTCCAAAAGCAGAAGAAGGAGATTTGGATGTGTATTCACAACTCGAGATGAATCACAACACCATGGCCAACATGTACAAGCCAGTGCCCCATGAGTTTGTTCAGGCGCACAAGTTTGGCTCTGTCTATTTCTTGCAAGCAGGAATACCTACTATGAACACAGTAATGAGATACACCCTGATACCCAAATCAGGAGATGATAAGATGATTAGAGGTTATTCCATCAACATGCTGCACCATGTAGACACCTGCACCCAGTTCCGAGTGATGGACTTGATAGTTGAGACTGTCAAGAGAACTGTACACATCAGAAGAGATCGTGTGGATATGCTCCATATATTCATATGCTCATCAATGCTAGGATTGGCAAGCACTAGTAGAAAAAGGACCTTTCGTTTGGTGCATTAGTCCTGGTTGGATTTTGGATCGGGACTAACGTGACCTCTAGTCCCGTTTCCAACAGCTAGGCTTTAGTCTCGGTTCATTTGTGACCTCTAGTCCCGATTAGTGTTACCAACTTGGATTAAAGGGGTGGTGGCAGGCTGGCGTGAGGCTGGCCCCCCTACGAGCCCCTTTAGTCCCGGCTGGTATCATCAACCGGGACTAGAGATAGATCTTTAGTCGCAGTTGGTGATACAAACCGGGACTAGAGGGTCTAATCTTTAGTCCTCGTTGGAGATACCAACCCACACTAAAGGGTTTTGAAAGTTTCTTTTCTATTTTTCTATTTGTTGTCTGTTTTTAGTTTCTATTTTAAATTTCTTATATCTTTTAGGATATTTGATGTTTTTGAGTGATTCTTTTTTGCATTAGATTCAATATTTTGTCTAGTTTCTGTTTGTGCCTTAGTTTTAAATTTTGAATGGTTTAAATTTGATTTTTTTTCAAATTTTCTTCGAAGCCTAGATTGTGAGTAAGTTGAGTTTAAAAATAGTTTTAATTTAATTCTTTTTGCTCCTAGTCACATGTTAGATTGTTGTCACAATGAGATTTATTTGGTTATTATTAGATAATTTAAATTAGGATTTTAATTAAAACAGTAGTGTTTTTCTTAGATAGTTGTTTTAGTCATTCAATTGTTGTTTTTAATTGTTGTCACTACAAATGAACTCTAGAAAGGTTGAAACTTGCCATGGTATCATCATTTCGACCACATAGCATGTGATAAAAAGTTGAGAGGGTTACCCAAAAACTGGATGCACTTCGTGTACAAACTGGACCATCTCCTTCGAAGTATGAGGGTTTCACACGAAAACTCATTTGTTAAAAAGGCATTTCATTTTTTGAACTTATTTCAACTCCAGACTTTTTGTGCATTCACTATGCACCATTCTAAGCCACATCTTCAAATTTCAACCCTTTCTAACTTCATTTGCCACTTTTAATGCATTTAATGATTTTTTTGAGCTAAATGACCCTGAAATTAAAAACCAATACAAATGAACAATAAAAATGTTGAAACTTGGCATGGTATCATCATTTCGACCACATAGCATGTGATAAAAAGTTGAGAGGGTTACAACAAAAACTGGATGCGCTTCGTGTACAAACTGGACCATCTCCTTCGAAGTATGAGGGTTTGAGACGAAAACTCAAGTGTTACAAAGGCATTTATTTTTTAACTTATTTCAACTCCAGACTTTTTGTGCATTCACTATGCACAATTTTAAGCTACATCTTCGAATTTCAACCATTTCTAACTTCATTTGCTACTTTTCATGCATTTAATGATTTTGTTGAGCAAAATGACCCTGAAATTAAAAAGCAATACATATGAACATTGAAAAGGTTGAAACCTGGCATGGTATCATAATTTAGACCACATAGCATGTGCTAAAAAGTTGATAGGGTTACAACAAAAACTGGATGCACTTCGTGTACAAACTGGACCATCTCCTTCGAAGTATGAGGGTTTCAGACGAAAATTGATCTATAACAAAGACATTTAATTTTTCAAACTTATTTCAACTCCAGAATTTTTGTGCACTCAATATGCACCATTCTAAGACACATCTTCAGATTTCAACCCTTTCTAACTTCATTTGCTACTTTTTCATGCATTTAATGGATTTTTGAGCTAAATGACCCTGAAATTAAAAAGCAATACAAATGAACAATACAAATGTTGAAATTTGGGATGGTATCATCATTTCGACCACATAGCATGTGATAAAAAGTTGAGAGGGTCACAACAAAAACTGGATGCACTTTGTGTACAAACTGGACTATCTCCTTCGAAGTATGAGGGTTTAAGACGAAAACTCAGCTGTTACAAAGGCATTTCATTTTTTAACTTATTTGAACTCCAGACTTTTTGTGCATTCACTATGCACCATTTTAATCCACATCTTCAAATTTCAACCATTTCTAACTTCATTTGCTACTTTTCATGCATTTAATGATTTTTTTGAGCTAAATGACCCTGAAATTAGAAAGCAATACAAATGAACATTGAAAAGGTTGGAACCTAGCATGCTATCATCATTTCGACCACATGGCATGTGCTAAAAAGTTGATAGGGTTACAATAAAAACTGGATGCACTTCATGTACAAACCAGACCATCTCCTTTGAAGTATGAGGGTTTCGAATGAAAACTCATTTGTAACAAAGACATTTCATTTTTTAAAACTTATTTCAACTCCACACTTTTTATGCATTCAATATGCATCATTCTAAGCCACATCTTTAAATTTCAACCCTTTCTAACTTCATTTGCTACTTTTCATGCATTTAATGGTTTTTTGAGCTAAATGACCGTGAAATTAAAAAGAAATACAAATGAACACTGAAAAGGTTGAAAGTTGGCACTTTAGTTGGTAAATATAGTTTTTCTATATTAGAAAGTAATTCTTTTTGCCACTTTAATACAGTTTGACAATAATTTTGTTTTGTAATTGGTTAATATCACTTTATTGCTATGTTAGTTGTTTCTAATTTTATTTAAAAAAGGGTGTCATATTTGGATTCCTCACATTTTTCTGATAATAATGGATATATTATTTGTCAAATTTCGATTTATAGATTTACAGATATCAATTATGCCATATTAAATAAATAAATGGCAAAAAATGAATAAAATATTATGAATACTTGTTTGTTTTTCATTGAAATTCAATATTATTATTATTACCTATTTTATCTTGAACTTTTTAGTTATTTGGATTTTTATTTTTTATTCTTTTTAAGAACTATTTGAGTTTTTTTTTCCTTTTTTGAATATTTTTAAGTTTTTAAATTAATTATTGTTGTTTATTTTAATAATTGTCCAGAATTCATAAAATTAATCATGTGACATGAACACCTAAGGGTTAATAGGATTGATAGCTTACTATTGTTAAGAAAACACTAAGTGAAGACTTGGAAGTTAGTGAAGATAGAACTAGAAAGTTAAGCGTGCTTGGGCTGGATTAATGAGAGGATGGGTCACCGGCCGGGAAGTTAGATGATTTGAAATGAATGGAGTGAGTGACTGGTCGGAAGTTAGATTATTTGAAATGAATGGATTGAGTAGGGGTGATTAGAGATTAAACTTTCAAATAACTCAACTATTTGAAAATCGTTTTTTTTAAGAATTGGTTTTAAAAAAAATCGAAAAAATTATTTAAAAAACACATCGAAAAACAACATTTTGTCCAGGTTGGTAACACCAAACTAGACTAAAGGTCCTCGAGCCCGAGCAGCCACGTGGAGGGCCTTTAGTCCCGGTTCGTGGCAAACCGAGACTAAAGATGGGGGTCTTTAGTCCCAACCGGGACTATAGGCCCTTACCAACCGGGACTATAGCCCCGTTTTCTACCAGTGAAGCATGCATATCTACTTGATTGTCCCCACATACCACATTAGCCTAATTTTGAAGACAACGAAGTTGTGATGGACGAAAGCCATCCCATCTCAGCTACTTCTCGAGAGGCAGCAGAGGCTGCAACAACAGCGGTTGCTAGGAATGCTCCAGCTGCTACCCCATAGCTCAGAACCAGAGATGAGCAGATGTTCTTCTTGGTCAGCACCATCCAAGGGATGGAGAAGAAAGTATCTGAGATCTTGCTGATCAGAAGAGACTAGAGAGGATCATGGAGACAAAATTCCATGACCTGGATGTTAAGGTAACAGAGTTGACTACCACTGTTGAGCAGGGGTGATTAGAGATTAAATTGTCAAATAACTCAAAGATTTGAAAATCATAAAAAATAAATAAAAAAATATTTTTAAAAAATTGAAAAAATATTATTTAAAAAATCAAAAAAAACTTTTAGTCCGGGTTGGTAACACGAACCGGGACTAAAGGTCTTCGAGCCCCAGCAACCACGTGGAGGGCCTTTAGTCCCGGTTCGTGGTAAACCGGGACTAAAGATGGGGGTCTTTAGTCCCAACCAGGACTATAGGCCCTTACCAACCGGGAATATAGCCCCGTTTTCTACTAGTGAAGCATGCATATCTACTTGATTGTCCCCACCAACCACGTTAGCCTAATTTTGAAGACAATGAAGTTTTGATGGACGAAAGCCATCCCATCTCAGCTACTTCTTGAGAGGAAGCAGAGGCAGTAGCGGCACAGGCTGCTAGGAATGCTCCAGCTCCTACCCCATAGCTCAGAACCAGAGATGAGAAGATTTCCTTCTTGGCCAGTGATTCCGTGACAGCAGACCTTCCCCTGCAACGTCACTACAAGAATGCTGCTAGCACTCTCCCGCAATCGAAACTAGAAGAATGTTGTTGACGGCCCACCAGCGCGTGGGATCGCAGTAGTTTTCGAGGGTAGAGTATTTGACCCAATTTTTTTGGTTAGCCAGACAGGAGGTGAGAGGATACTCTCGAGTATTAGCAGTTGAATTTATCAGATTCAACCACACCTAAAAGATTAGTATCTGCAAGCAAAGTAGTAACAACAAAGTAGAAGGACAAACTTGTAGGCAATGGGTCGGTGATTTGTTTGGATGATATTCATCATGCAACAGTTATAACATGGAGAGATATGTGGCTAGCTCCCATTCGTCAATGTGATGTAGGTATGCATTCCGTCTGTCGTCATACGTGCTTAGGGAAAATAACTTGCATGACATCTATTGTCCATCCCTCCCGTGACAGCGGGGTCCAAAAGGAAACTACGGGATATTAAGGTTCTCCTTTTAATAAAGAACCGGACCAACGCATTAGCACTTGGTGAACACATGAACTCCTCAAACTATGGTCATCACCGGGAGTGGTTCCGGTTATTGTCACTCCGGGGTTGCCGGATCATAACACATAGTAGGTAACTACAACTTGCAAGATCAGATCTAAAACACACATATATTGGTGAAAACATAATAATTTCAGATCTGAAATCATGGCACTCGGCCCTAGTGACAAGCATTAAGCATGGCAAAGTAGTAGCAACATCAGTCTCAGAACATAGTGGATACTAGGAATCAATCCCCGTCAAAAATAACTCGATTACATGATAGATCTCATCCTACTCATGACCGCCCAGCGAGCCTACGAATAGATTACTCACGAACGACGAAGAGCTTCATGGAATTGGAGAGGGAAGAAGGTTGATGATGACGATGGCGACGATTTCCCCTCTCCGGAGACCAAAACAGACTCCAGATCTGCCCTCTAGATGAAGAACAGGTTGTGGCGGCGCCTCCGTATCGCAAACACGACGAAATATTCTCTCTTGATTTTTTGTGGGACGAAAGTGAACTTATAGAGCTAAGATTGGGGGCAGAAGAGCCACGTGTGCCCCACAATCTTGCCATCCGCCACCAGGGGGGTGGCGGTGGCAGGGCTTGTGGCCCACTGGCCCACCCCCTCAAAATAAGTTCACTTTTATTTCTGCACAAAAATAACACCAAGGCAATTCTGCTGAAAACAACGTCAGTCCAGGTTAGTTCCATTCAAATCATGCATGAACTCCCCCAAGCTTAAAACCTTGCTTGTCCTCCAGCAACTAAGTTGACAAACTGAGAGAGAAAGAAAAACTTTGACAAACTCTGTTTGATCTTGTTGTTGCAACTATGTCTAACTCATAACCAGAATTTCAGCAAGATCACAAGTTAACCACATAAGCAAGTGACACAAAGGTCTCACGGTAAACTAATATAAATGGCATAATCAGCTAACGAGCAAATAATAATGAGTTTCGAATACCAACACTTCAATCAAAACAAGCATGAAGCAATATGAATAGGTGGTATCTCGCTAGCTCTTTCTGAGACCGCAAAACATAAATGCAGAGCACTTTCAAAGATCAAGGGCTGACTAAACATTGTAATTCATAGCAACGAAGATCCAGTCATAGTCATACTCAATATCAATCAAAAGCAAAGCATAAAAAGGACAGAGGTGCTCTCTAATTGGTGCTTATATAAGAGGAGGATGACTCAACAGGAAAATAAATAGACAGGCCCTTCGCAGAGGGAAGCATTGATTTGCAGAGGTGCCAGAGCTCAAGCTTTGAAAATAGAGATAATAATTTTGGGTGGCATGCTTTCATTGTCAACGCAATGACCAAGAGTTATGAATATATTCCATGCTACTCATGCTATAGGTGGTTCCCAAACAGAAAAGTTAAGTTTTAACTCCCCCACCACCAATCAATCACACTCCATGGCTAGCCGAATCCTCGGGTACCGTCCATACTAACATCAATCCGGGGGGAGTCTTGCTTTACAATTATGTTTTCGATTTAAGCGTCGAACTAGGCATTCCAATTACCGGCCCATTTCTCGTGAATGAGAGTGAATAAACACATGTCGAGGGTAACACTCCTAGCATGGAAGATACCAATAGCCCCCTGTCACCACATGAGCGGTTCGGGCATGCAAAACATATTATTTCTTGAAGGTTTAGAGAGTGGCGCATGCAAATTTACTTGTAACGGCAGGTAGATACCGCAAATAGGTAGGTATGGTGGACTCTCATGGAAAAACTTTTGGGTTTATGGAAGTGGATGCACAAGCAGTATTCCGCTTAGTACAAGTGAAGGCTAGCAAAAGACTAGGAAGTGACCAACTGGAGAGCGACAACAGTCATCAAGATGCAATGAGTTTGACTAACATTGAATGCAAGCATGAACAGGGTATAAATCACCATGAACACAGACATCATAGAGGCTATGTTGATTTTGATTCAACTACATGCATGAACATGCGCCAAGTCAAGCCACTTGAATCATTCAAAGGAGAATACCATCCTATCATACTACATCATAGTCATCTCAAAATCTATGTTGGCATTCAAGACAAACCATTATAAACTCTCAGCTAAATAAGCATGGCATCAGAAACTATGATCTCTAAGTTGTCATTGCAAACATGGTTCTCTCACAACAAAGCTGAATCTGGGTCGACAAGCTAGTCATATTTACAAAAACAAAATAGATAGAGTTCATACCAGCTTTTCAGTCTCAGTCACTTCATCATATATCATTATTGCCTTTCACTTGCACGATCGAACGATGTGAACAATAATAAGAGTGCTCGTGCATTGGACTAAGCTGAATCTGCAGGCAAACACAAAGGACAAGACAAAGTAATATGGCTCTTTTGAAAGCTAAACAAGTATGCATGCAAGAACCACTAAACATTGTAACCAATATCTTCTACCTTGACCCAAAGAAAAAGAGAACTATTTACACGGGAAAGCTCCCAACAAGCAAAAGAAGAAAGAAAAATCTTTTTGGATTTTCCTAAAAGGACACAAAACAAGAAAACAAAAATAAACTAGCATGGATAATACAGTGGCAAAGTGTAAACACCGGCTAACAAAGTGAAAGCATAAGCATGAATGTAAAGTCGGTGAGAAACACATACTCCCCCAAGCTTAGGCTTTTGGCCTAGCTTGGTCTACTCCCATGGTGGGAAATCACCAGCTCCGGGATACTCTAGAGCAGACTGTGGATGCCACTGCTGTGTGAGCTCCTCTGGCTCCCACTGATAAACTGGAGTCTGGTACTCGACTAGCGGCTTGGGCACGGGCGCCTGTGGTTGGGCCAACCCCAATATGCGTAGATGTCCGAGGGCATAATAGTGTACCTGCCTGCATGAAGATCGAACAAAGAAGGAGCAGGCAAAGTAATAGTCTCTCGAGTACCCTGACTAAATACCAGGTTATAAATCATCCGTCTACTAGCATCTCTATCCAGAAAAACATGGCGAACCATGCTGTCATAATCCAGATATTTCTCGGGGAGAAGCATCTCTCCTTCCTCTCCCAGTCTAATGGGTATCTCAAAGTGTCTGACAAGACGGGTAGCATAGATACCTCCATAGACGACACCCTTGGAACGGTTGGTGTTCAACCGCTGGGCCACTATAGCACCTAGGCTATAAGCCTTATCGTTATAAAGGCCTTCGCGCAAAACCGCAAGGTCTGGAGAACTAAGTGATCTAGCCTCCCCACGGCCAAT
Source organism: Hordeum vulgare subsp. vulgare (assembly GCF_904849725.1). NCBI lineage: Eukaryota > Viridiplantae > Streptophyta > Magnoliopsida > Poales > Poaceae > Hordeum > Hordeum vulgare. Next base: position 264,935,028 of record NC_058518.1, on the reverse strand, counting down.
CAAACATTTTCCCACAAATAGTGAGAAGTACCGAAGCACAGGAAAATGTATGCTAGCAATTCTAGCGCCAGACACTCCTCTCTCCTCTCCAACATCAATAGTACCAATGAAATCCTCCAAGTCCCGTGGACGAGGGTCACAGATATCCCCAACATAAGGTAATTTGCATACATTGCAAAAATCCTGTAGTGTCATGCACTGGGGAACATCGTATATCATGAACTCAACCATGGGAGGATTCTTCCTCGGGTAAAAGTTGAAGTTTTGAACGAAAATATTGGTGAGGAGGAGGTATTGTGAGCACTTATCTGCAACGAACGCAGTAAGACCTGCGTTCTCCACCAAGTAATAAAAGTCTTCATAAATCCCAGTGGCGCACAAAAATTCATCACTTGGCCACTCGCACGGTCGAACTTCTATGACTCGAGGGACTACATACTTGGGGTGGTTCTTCTCATCCTCCTTGGGGTTACGGCTTGAAGAGCCTCTCAAGAACCTCCTCATCTTTTCCTTTTTCTAGCTCTGAAAAATTCTGAAATTTGTAGAGACTTCCAAAGAAAAGTGAATAAAGATTAACCCAACTTGTAGCAACTACTCCTACTAGTGCCTAGAGACTGTATCACGCGATAAAACTACTTGGGACCAACTAAATCAACATTTCTAGCTCAAGAACAGGGTCACAAAGGTAGCAAGAATACGCGAAGGATAAAGCACTAGAGCAAAAACTTATTGGACCAATGGAGGAGTCACTTACCAAGGAGTAATTTCCCCAAAACGGTTCGGAAAATGGTGCTTTGAACAAGGAGATCGGAAATCACAGCCAAATGAGCAAGAACACGGGTTTGAGCTGCGAAACAATTTTTTCTGGAGGTGGAAGAAGAGGCTGGGAGCTGGAATGAGTGGAGGGGGTCCCTGTGGGCCCCACAAGCTTGCTAGCCGCCACCAGGGGGTGGCGGTGGCAGGGCTTGTGGCCCACTGGTATGGCCCCCAACCAGCTCTCAGGCCCAGTAATTTTCAAATATTCCATAAAAAATCATACTAAATTTTCAAGACCATCGGAGAACTTTTATTTTCGAGGTATTTTTCTCCGGGAAGCTAAAACAGAAAACAGGAAAAACTAAACTAAATCTATCATTTTTCTTCTAAGCAACAGAAAATGAAAGCCCAAAACAGAGGTATGTGAATCTTTGATTCATCCATTTAATGGTCATCGAAAGAAATCCGTCAATGGGGTTGATCAAGTCCTCATGACAAAACCTTCTCGAATCGCAAGAGAGAACGGAGAATTTTCGAATAGCCACTAAGTCACCTCAATGGGGATATGTATCTCCCCAACAAGCAAATCATACTTCATCTTGACACGAGGAATAGGGCATTCAAAGCTCCCAATAAGAATCGATGAAGTCTTTTCGATAGCATTGATGCAATGTACTTGATATCATTTCTTCGGAAAGTGCACTGTGTGCTCCTTACCGTTGACATGGAAAGTGACATTGCCTTTGTTGCAATCTATAACAGCCCCTGCCGTGTTTAAAAAGGGTCTTCCGAGGATGACAGCCATGGCATCATCATCGGGAATATCCAAGATAACAAAGTCTGTTAAGATAGTGGTGTTAGCAACCACAACAGGCACATCCTCACAAATGCCGATAGGGAAAGCAGTTGATTTGTCAGCCATTTGCAGAGAAATTTCAGTGGGTGTCAACTTATCCAATTCAAGTCTACGATAAAGAGAGAGCGGCATAACACTAACACCGGCTCCAAGGTCACATAAGGCAGTTCTTACATAGTTTCCTTTAATGGAGCAAGGTACAGTGGGCACTCCGGGATCACCAAGTTTCTTAGGAGTTCCACCTTTGAAAGTGTAGTTGGCAAGCATGGTGGAGATCTCAAGATCTGGTATCTTTTGTTTATTAGTCACGATATCTTTCATGTACTTGGCATACAGAGAAATCTTGAGCATATCTGTTAACCGCATCTGCAGAAAGATGGGTCTTATCATCTCAACGAAGCGCTCAAAATCCTCATCATCCTTTTTCTTGGATGGCTTAGGAGGAAAGGGCATAGATCTCTGAACCCATGGCTCCCTTTCTTTACCATGCTTCCTAGGAGTGAAGTCATTCTTATCGTATCTCTTAGGTTGTGGGTTATTAGGATTAACCGAAGGTTCAATCTCCACATCCTCGTCATTGCTAGGTTGAGCATTATTATGAACATCACTGTCCATTTTGTCACCAGGTTCATGTTCATCACCAGATTGTGTTTCTGCATCAGACGCAGAAATATCATTAGGTTCTTCAGGTGTGACAGTATTTGGTGAACTGGCATGTAGGTTTCTATCATCCTTCTTCTTCTCCTTAGGATGACTCAGTGTATCAGCATTGATTCCTTGAGAATCTTGATCAATTCTCTTAGGATGACCTTCAGGATACAAAGGTTCATGAGTCATTTTGACTCCTCTAGTGATGACTCTGCCATAGTTGTCATTTAATTCATTGAGCAGGTCATTCTGAGCTTTAAGTACTTGTTCTACCTGAGTAGTAATCATAGAGGCATGTTTACTCAGAAGCTTCAGATCATTGACATTTCTGTCTACACAAGCACTTAAATGACTAAGCATACGAGTACTTTGTTCCAAATGTATGCTAACATAATCATTGAAACTCTGTTGTTTGGCAACAAAGTTGTCAAATTCATCAAAGCATAGGCTAGCAGGTTTATCAAAAGGAATATCACTCTCATAAAACCTACGCAGAGAATTCACTTCTACTACTTGTATCGGGTTATCGAGACCATGGATCTCTTCGATAGGTGGTAGATTTTTGACATCTTTAGATCTAACGCCTTTCTCTTGCATAGATTTCTTGGCTTCTTGCATATCTTCGGGACCGAGGAATAGAATACCTCTTTTCTTTGGAGTTGGCTTAGGAGGTGGTTTGGGAATAGTCCAAGCATTATCATTGATCAAGATGTTATTCAGTAGGGTCTCAGCTTGTTCTATAGTCCGTTCCCTAAAAACACAACCGACACAACTATCTAGGTGGTCTCTAGAGGCATCGGTAAGTCCGTTATAGAGGATATCAAGTATCTCGTTCTTCTTAAGAGGGTGATCAGGCAAAGCATTCTGTAGCTGGACGAGCCTCCCCCAAGCTTGTGGGAGACTCTCTTCTTGGAGTTGAGCAAAGTTGTATATTTCCTGCAAGGCAGCTTGCTTCTTATGGGCAGGGAAATATTTCTCACAGAAGTAATAGACCATATCCCAGGGACTACTCACACATCCAGGAGCAAGAGAGGTGAACCAGGCTTTAGCGTCATCCTTTAGAGAGAAAGGAAACAACTTAAGGATATAGTAGTGGCAGATCTTCTCCTCATTAGTAAAACGGGTGGCTATATCATGTAGTTTGGCAAGATAGGCTACGACCGTCTCAGACTCATAACCGTGAAAAGGATCAGATTCGACTAGAGAGATTATCTCAGGATCGACAGAGAATTCATAATGCTTATCGTTGATAAAGATAGGTGAAGTGGCAAACTTCGGGTCGTATTTCATCCTAGCTTTCAGAGATTTTTCCTTCCACTTGAGAAGTAATTTCTCAGTGTCATAGGCATCCTTACACGCAAGAAAATCCTCAGCTATCTCTCCCTCCATAACGTAACCCTCAGGTATATCAGGCAATTCATATCTAGGAGAGCTAGATTTAGCAGGAGCAAAAGTAGGTTCTATCTCAATAGTATCGGCAGTTTCAAAAGCATCACGAGCATTGGCAGTAACTCTAGCAATATGAGCATCAAGGAATACCCCTAGTGGAACATCAGGCCAAGTAGTATCTCTAGTAGTATCAAGCATATCATCTCTAGCAGTATCAAGCATAGCATCTCTGGCAGTATCAAGCATAGTATCATCAGGCATAGCATCTCTAGAAGTATCAGGCAAAGCAGTATCACGCATAGTATCAGGCATAGCATCTCTAGCAGTAGCATCATAAGCATCATCAAGCACATGCGACATATCAAGATTTCTAGCAGGAGGCGATGTCGCAAACTTACTCATAACTGAAGGTGAATCAAGTGCAGAGCTAGATGGAAATTACTTATCTCCCCTCGTAGTTGAGGGCAAGACTTTGGTTTTCGTATCCTTCAGATTCTTCATAGTGATCAGCAGATATAAATCCCAAGTGACTTAGAGAATATAGAAATACCTCCCCGGCAACGGCGCCAGAAAAATGTTGATTCAATGACAGCAGACCTTCCCCTGCAACGGCACCAGAAGAATGCTGCTAGCACTCTCCGGCAATCGAAACTAGAAGAATGTTGTTGACGGCCCACCAGCGCGTGGGATCGCAACAGTTTTAGAGTGTAGAGTATTCGACCCAAATTTGTTGGTTAGCCAGACAGGAGGTGAGAGGATACTCTCGAGTATTAGTAGTTGAATTTATCAGATTCAACCACACCTGAAAGATTAGTATCTGCAAGCAAAGTAGTAACAGCAAAGTAGAAGGACAAACTCGTAGGCAATGGGACGGTGATTTGTTTGGATGATATTCATCATGCAACAGTTATAACATGGAGAGATATGTGGCTAGCTCCCGTTCGTCAATGTGATGTAGGCATGCATTCTGTGTGTCATCATACGAGCTTAGGGAAAAGAACTTGCATGACATCTATTGTCCATCCCTCCCGTGGCAGCGGGGTCCAAAAGGAAACTACGGGATATTAAGGTTCTCCTTTTAATAAAGAACCAGACCAACGCATTAGCACTTGGTGAACACATGAACTCCTCAAACTATGGTCATCACCAGGAGTGGTTCCGGTTATTGTCACTCCGGGGTTGCCGGATCATAACACATAGTAGGTAACTACAACTTGCAAGATCGGATCTAAAACACACATATATTGGTGACAGCATAATAATTTCAGATTTGAAATCATGGCACTCGGGCCCTAGTGACAAGCATTAAGCATGGCAAAGTAGTAGCAACATCAATCTCAGAACATAGTGGATAGTAGGAATCAATCCCCGTCAAAACTAACTCAATTACATGACAGATCTCATCCTACTCATCACCGCCCAGCGAGCCTACGAATAGATTAGTCACGAACGACGAAGAGCTTCATGGAATTGCAGAGGTAAGAAGGTTGATGATGACGATGGCAACGATTTCCCCTCTCCGGAGCCCAAAACGGACCCCAAATCTGCCCTGTAGATGAAGAACAGGTTGTGGCAGCGCCTCCATATCACAAACGCGACGAAATCTTCTCTCTTGATTTTTTCTGGGACGAAAGTGAACTTATAGAGCTGAGATTGGGGGCGGCAGAGCCACGTGGGCCCCACAAGCTTGCCATCCGCCACCAGGGGGTGGCGGTGGCAGGGCTTGTGGCCCACTGGCCCACCTCCTCAGGTGGATCTTTGCGCAGGGATTTTTCATCTTTTCCAAAAATGTTCCCCGTAAATTTTCAGGACATTCTGAGAACTTTGATTTCTGCACAAAAATAACACCAAGGCAATTCTGCTAAAAACATCGTCAGTCCAGGTTAGTTCCATTCAAATCATGCAAATTAGAGTCCAAAACGAGGGCAAAAGAGTTTGGAAAAGTAGATACGATGGAGATGTATCAGTAAGCACCATCCAAGGGATGGAGAAGAAAGTATGTGAGATCTTGCTGAACCAGAAGAACCTAGAGAGGATCGTGGAGACAAAATTCCACGACTTGGATGTTAAGGTAAAAGAGTTGACTACCACTGTTGAGTAGGGGTGATTAGAAATTAAATTGTCAAATAACTCAAAGATTTGAAAATCACAAAAAATTATTTTAGAAAAATCTAAAAAAAAATATTTTTTGAAAAAAAAATCGAAAAAAACTTTTAGTCCGGGTTGGTAACACCAACCAGGACTAAAGATCCTCGAGCCCCAGCAGCCACGTGGAGGATTCCTATATCGGTATCATCGTATCGGTACCACCGAGATTGCTATATCGGTATCATAGAGAATTCAAAAGTTGCCACATTTAGTGTAACTTGGTACCACAGAGATTCATTTCGGTGTCATCGAGTTGGGGAATAATGTTGTAGCGGTTGGATTTTAGGGGATGCCTATATATACCCCTCCACCTACCTCTCATTCGCAGAGGAAGCACTCAGAACATGCTTATAGTTGCCACATCCATTTTTCTAAGAGATTGCCACCCACTCATGTGTTGAGTCAAGAGATTCCATTCCAACCATCTGAACCTTGATGTCTAGCCTCCCCAAGTTGCTTTCCACAAGATCAATCTGTCCTACCCATTGATACGTCTCCAACGTATCTACAATTTTTTATGGTTCCATGCTATTATCTTGTCAACTTTGGATGCTTTGTATACATTTGTATATCTTTTTTGGGACTAACCTATTAACTGAGTGCCAAGTGCCAGTTCCTGTTTTTTCCGTGTTTTTGACCTTTTTCAGAGGAGAATATCAAACAGAGTCCAGACGGAATAAAACCTCTGAAAAGATTTTTTCCGGAACATAAGATACGCAGGAAGCTTGAGAACCAAGGCAAAGGGCACCAGGGGAGGCCACAAGCCCCTAGTCGCGGCCTCGGGGGGGGGGGTGCCAAGCACGCTTGTGGGCCCCCTGTGGCTCCTTTTCCCTACTTCTTTCGCCTATAAATCCCCGGAAAATCTCAAACCACGGGAGAGAGGCACGAAAATACTTTTCCGCCGCCACAAGATTCTGTCTCCGCAAGATCCCATCTGGGCCACGTTCTAGTGCCCTGTCGGAGGGGGGATTCGAACACGGATGGCTTCTTCATCAACACCATTGCCTCTCCGATGATGCGTGAGTAGTTCACCATAGACCTTCGGGTCCATAGCTAGTAGCTAGATGGCTTCTTCTCTCTCTTGGATTTTCAATACAAAGTTCTCCATGATCTTCATGGAGATCTATCCGATGTAATCCTATTTTGCGGTGTGTTTGTCGATATCCGATGAATTGTGGATTTATGATCAGATTATCTATGAAACTTATTTGAGTTTCTTCTGATCTCTTATATGCATGATTTCATATCCTTGTAATTCTCTTCGAGTTGTGGGTTTCGTTAGGCCAACTTGATGTACAGTTCTTGCAATTGGAGAAGTGCTTGGTTTTGGGTTCATACCATGCGGTGACCTCACCCAGTGACAGAAGGGGTAGCGAGGCACGCATCATGTTGTTGCCATCAAGGGTAAAAAGATGGGGTTCATATCTATTGCATGAATTTATCCCTCTACATCATGTCTTCTTGCTTAAGGCGTTACTCTGTTTGTTATTAACTCAATACACTAGATGCATGCTGGATAGCGGTCGATGTGTGGAGTAATTGTAGTAGATGCAGAAAGTATCAGTCTACTTGTCTCGGACGTGATGCCTATATGTATGATCATTGCCTTAGATATCGTCATGACTTTGCGCGGTTCTATCAATTGCTCGACAGTAATTCGATCACCCACCGTAATATTTGCTATCATGAGAGAAGCCTCTAGTGAACACTATGGCCCCCGGGTCTACTTCACATCATATTTTCAGCCTTACACTTTCATTTTGTTGCATTTTCCGCCTTCAGATCTCACCTTGCAATCAATCGTGAAGGGACTGACAACCCCTTTGTAGCGTTGGGTGCATGTTTGCTGTTTTTGCGCACATACTTTGGAGACTTGGCTTGATTCTCCTACTGGATTGATACCTTGGTTCTCAAACTGAGGGAAATACTTACTGCTACTGTGCTGCATCACCCTTTCCTCTTCAAGGGAAAAACCAACGCAAGCTCAAGAGGTAGCAAGAAGAATTTCTCGCGCCGTTGCCGGGGAGCATCAAGTCAAGAATAGTCTTTCTCCTACGTGTCAAATTCTGGCACCGGGGATTATTCTAAGTGAAGCTTATCCAAGTAACTTTCAAAAATAATCTCTTGCATTTACTTTTTTGCCTCTCGTTTTCCTCTCCCCCACTTGTGAAAAACAAAAATTTACAAAAATATTTGCCTTTTTCGTTCGCCCTTTTCTTTCGCTTGCTTTGTGTTCTCTTGTGTGCTTGCTGAAGTCACCATGACTGAAAACACCAAACGTTGTGACTTCTTGAGTACTAATAATAATGATTTTATTAGTACTCCGATTGCTCCCGCCACTAGTGCGTAATCATATGAAATCAATTCCGCTTTGCTGAATCTAGTAATGAAAGAGCAATTCTACGGCCTTCCTAGTGAAGATGCCGCATCCTATCTTAATACCTTCATTGAGTTATGCGATATGCAAAATAAGAAAGATGTGGATAATGATGTGATTAAATTGAAGCTATTTCCGTTCTCATTGCGAGATCGAGCAAAAATAGTATTGATTCTTGGAACAAGTGCAAAGATGCTTATATATCCAAGTATTTTCCACCGGCTAAGATTATCTATCTCCGTAATGATATCATGAATTTTAAGCAACTATATCATGAACATGTTGCACAATCTTGGGAGAGAATGAAATTGATGATTAGAAATTGTCCCGCACATGGCTTGAGTCTTTGGATGATTAAGCAAATCTTCTAGGCTGGTTTGAATGTTGCTTCTAGAAATATCCTGGAGTCCGCCTCCGATGGAACCTTCATGGAAATCACAATAGGAGAAGCCGCCAAACTCCTAGACAATATCATGACAAACTATTCTCAGTGGCACACTGAAAGGTCACCTACTAGTAAAAAAGTGCACGCTATAGAAGAAATTAACTCTTTGAGTGCTAAGATGGATGAGTTAATGAAATTGTTTGCTAGTAAAGGTGCTCCTTTAGATCCAAATTATATGCCCTTGTATTCCTTGATTGAGAGTAGCAATGAGAGCTTGGATGTTAATTTTGTTGGTAGGAATAATTTTGCCCACAACAATGCTTTTAGAGGTAACTATATTCCTAGGCCTTTTCCTAGTAATCCCTCTAATAAGTTTGGCAATTCCTACAACAATTCTCATGGAAATTACAATAAATTACCTTCTGATCTAGAGCATAATATTAAAGAGTTTATCAACTCGCAAAAGATTTTCAATGCGTCCATAGAAGAAAAACTGCTCAAAATTGATGATTTGGCTAGGAGCGTTGATAGAATATCTCTTGATATTGATGCTTTGAAATTTAGAGGTGCTCATCCCAAGATCAATATGGATGAAACTTTGAAAGCTATGCGTGTTTCCATAAATGAGAGTAAGGAAAGAGCCGCCCAAATTCGTGCTAGACACGAATGGCTTAAAAAGGCGTGTTCTCGTGATGAGAATCATGAAGATCTTAAAGTGCTTGGTGTGACTCCCATTGAATCCTTGTTTTCTTGTGTCAAACCTAATGATGATGGGGCTGGATATGAATCCACTTTGGTTGAAAAACGCTCCAATGATTCATAGTCTATCTATCTTGATGCTACAAGCATTGAAAGTGGAGTCGAAGATATCAAAACTTTGAGTAGTAATGAAACTACTACTTTGGATTTCAAGGAATTCAATTACGATAGTTGTTATTTTATTGAATGTATTTCCTTGATGCAAACCATGCTAAACTCTCCACACGCTTATAGCCAAAACAAGGCCTTTACCGATCATATCGTCGATGCTATGATGAAATCTCTTGAAGAGAAACTTGAGTTGGAAGTTTATATTCTAGAAAACTTCATGATGTGTGGGAACCTACTATCAAAATCAATATCAAAAACTATGAATGCAATGCTTTGTGTGATTAGGGTTCTAGTGTTTCCGCGATTCCAAAGTCTTTACGTCATGTTCTAGGCTTCAATGAGATTGATGAGTGCTCTCTTAATTTGCATCTTGCGGATTCTACTGTTAAGAAACCTATGGGAAGGATCAATGATGTTCTTATTATTGCAAATAGGAACTATGTATCCGTGGATTTCATTGTGCTTGATATTGATTGCAATCCTACGTGTCCTATCATTCTTGGTAGACCTTTCCTAAGGACTATTGGTGCTGTCATCGATATGAAGGAAGGGAATATTAGATTTCAGTTTCCATTAAAGAAGGGCATGGAACATTTTCCTAGAAAGAAAATTAGATTTCCTTATGAATCCATGATGAGGGATACTTATGGTTTGAGCACCAAAGACGACGATACGTGATTCTATCGCCTTATGCCCAGCTAAGGGCGTTAAACAATAGCGTTTGTTGGGAGGCAACCCAATGAATTTATCTTTGCCTTTTGCTATCTATTTTGTTGCGTACACACCATCATAATTATGTTATGATTGTGTTTTTTGTGTTTCTTTTTGTGTTTGAGCCAATTAAAACCTTTATGACTAGTTTTGGTGATGCTTGTTTGATCGTGCTGAAAAAGACAGAAACGTTTCGCAGACAAAATTATTTTGCATTTTTATCCAGAAAGAGCTTTTGAGTTGATTCTTTTTGCTGCTGGTTGATATGCCAATGTTTCAAATTGTAGTAATTGTTCAGAATTTGTGAGATACCAGAAGTATATGAAATATACAGATTGCTACAAACTAGTCTGTTTTTGACAGATTCTGTTTTTGTTGTGTTGATTGCTTATTTTGATGAAACTATGGATAGTATCGGGGGGGGGGGGTACTAGCCATGGAAAAGTGAGAATCCAGTAATATAACAACACTATAAATAGAAACCAAGTTTGCTATAGTACCTAAAGAGTTGGTAGTTTGTTTTCTTGTGCTAATGATATCACGAGTTTCTGTTTAAGTTTTGTGTTGTGAACTTTTCAAGTTTTGGTGATGTTCTCATGGACAATGAGATAAAGAGTGGAAAGAGCTCAAGATTGGGGATTCCCAAGGCATCCCAAGCCAAATTCAAGGACACCAAAAAGCCTAAGCTTGGGGATGCCCCGGGAAGGCATCCCTCTTTCGTCTTCAATCCATCGGTAACGTTACTTGGAGCTATATTTTTATTCACCACATGATATGTGTTTTGCTTGGAGCGTCGTGTATTATAGGAGTCTTTTATTTTTTTGTGTCACAATCATCCTTTCTGCACACCTTTTGAGAGAGACATGCACTCATCGTGAATTTCCTAGAATACTCATTGAGCTTGGCTTATATCTTTCTAGTTAGGCAATTAAGCTCGCATGTGCTTCACTTATATCTTTTTGAGCTAGATAACTTTGCTCTAGTGCTTCACTTAGATATTTTTAGAGCACGGCGGTGTCATATTTTGGAGAAATAAGAACTCTCAATCTTCACTTATATCTTTTTGAGAGTGCTCTCTCTAAGTAACTCGGTAATTGGCTTGTGCTATGAAAGTAGTCCTAAAGATGTTGGGCATCCAAAGAGGATACAATAAAACTTCCGTATTCATGTGCATTGATTAGAAAGAGAAGTTTGATTCCTCTCAATTAGTTTTGAGATATGGATATGGTGATATTAGAGTTATGTTAGTAGGGTGTTGTGAATCTAGAAATACTTGTGTTGAAGTGAGTGATTCCCGTAGCATGCCCGTATGGTTAACCGCTATGTTAGGAAGTCGGAGCATAATTGATTTATTGATTGTCATCCTTTGTGTTGCGGTCGGGATCGCGCAATGTCTAACACCTACCAACACTTCCCCTAGGAGTATGCGTTTAGCACTTTGTTTCGATTACTAATAAAACTTTTGCAATAAGTATATGAGTTCTTCATGACTAATGTGAGTGCATGGTATAGATGCACTTTCACCTTCCACCATTGCTAGCCTCTCTAGTACCGCGCAACATTCGCCGGTGCACAAACCCACCATATACCTTCCTCAAAACAGCCACCATACCTACCTATTATGGCATTTTCATAGCCATTCCGAGAAATATTGCCATGCAACTCCCACCGTTCCGTCTCATGACTTGTGCCGTCACTTCCATATTGCCTTTGCATGATCGTAAGATAGCTAGCGAGATGTTTCAACATCATACGCTAAGCTAGATCGTTGCACATCCCGGTACACTGCCGTAGGCATTTCCTATAGAGTCATCGTTGTTCTAAGCATTGAGCTGTGAGTAAATAAAAGTGTGATGATCATCATTATTAGAGCATTGTCCTGTGTGAGGAAAAATGAAAAGAGGCCAAATATGCCCACCAAAAAAAATAAAAAAGAGGCGGAAGAGCACAAACAAAAGAGAGAGATAGAGAAAAAGAGAGAAGGGACAATGCTACTTTCCTTTTCCACACTTGTGCTTCAAAATAGCACCATGTTCTTCATGATTGAGAGTCTTTTGTTTTGTCGCCACCATATACTAGTGGGAATCTTCATTATATAACTTGGCTTATATATTCCAATGATGGGCTTCCTCAAAATTGTCCTAGGTCTTCGTGAGCAAGCAAGTTGGATGCACACCGACTAGTTCCCCTTTTGAGCTTTCACACACTGATATCTCTAAGTGCATTAGTTGCATGGTAATCCCTACTCATTCACATTGATATCTATTGATGGGCATCTCCATAGCCCTTTGATACGCCGATTCGATGTGATCATCTCCTTCTTTTTGACTCACAACCTCCACCACACTCTATTCCACCTATAGTGCTATATCCATGGCTCACGTTCATACATTCCGTGAGAGTTGAAAAAAGGTTTGAGAAAGTAAGAGTGCGAAAACAATTACTTGGCCAATACCGAGGTTGTGCATGATTTAAATTCGTTGTGTGGGGATGATGGAGCATAGCTAGACTATATGATTTTGTAGGGATAACTTTCTTTGGCATTGTTATTTCGAAAGTTCATGATTACCTTGCTAGTTTGCTTGAAGTATTATTGTTTTCATGTCAATAGCAAATTATTGTTTTGAATCTTACGGATCTGAACATTCATGCCACATGAAAGAAGTTACAAAGGACAAATATGCTAGGTAGCATTCCACATCAAAAATTCAGTCTTTATCACTCCCCTACTCGAGGAGAGCAGGAGTTAAGCTTGAGGATGCTTGATACGTCTCCAACGTATCTATAATTTTTGATGGTTCCATGCTATTATCTTGTCAACTTCGGATGCTTTGTATGCATTTTTATATCTTTTTTGGGAGTAACCTACTAACTCAGTGCCAAGTGCCAGTTCCTGTTTTATCCGTGTTTTTGACCTTTTTCAGAGGAGAATATCAAACATAGTCCAAACGGAATAAAACCTCCGAAAAGATTTTTTCCGGAACAGAAGATACGCAGGAAGCTTGAGAACCAAGGCAAAGGGCACCTGGGGAGGCCACAAGCCCCCTAACCGCGACCTAGGGGGGGGCGCCTAGCAGGCTTGTGGCCCCCCTGTGGCTCTATTGCCCTACTTCTTCCGCCTATAAATCCCTGAAAAATCTGAAACCACGGGAGAGAGGCACGAAAATACTTTTCCATCGCCGCAAGCTTCTGTCTCCGTAAGATCCCATCTGGGGCACGTTCTGGTGCCCTGCCGAAGGGGGATTCGGACACGGAGGGCTTCTTCATCAACACCATTGCCTCTCCGATGATGCATGAGTAGTTCACCACAGACCTTCGGGTCCATAGCTAGTAGCTAGATGGCTTCTTCTCTCTCTTGGATCTTCAATACAAAGTTCTCCATGATCTTCATGGAGATCTATCCGATGTAATCCTCTTTTGCGGTGTGTTTGTCGAGATCCGATGAATTGTGGATTTATGATCAGATTATCTCTAAATCTAATTTGAGTTTCTTCTGATCTCTTATATGCATGATTCATATCCTTGTAATTCTCTTCGAGTTGTGGGTTTCGTTTGGCCAACTTGATGTACAGTTCTTGCAATGGGAGAAGTACTTGGTTTTGGGTTACAACCGTGCGGTGACCTCACCCAGTGACAGAAGGGGTAGCGAGGCATGCATCGTGTTATTGCCATCAAGGGTAAAAAGATGGGGTTTATATCTATTGCATGAATTTATCCCTCAACATCACGTCATCTTGCTTAAGGCGTTACTCTGTTTGTTATGAATTCAATACACTAGATGCATGCTGGATAGCGGTCGATGTGTGGAGTAATAGTAGATTCAGAAAGTATCGGTCTACTTGTCTCGGACGTGATGCCTATATGTATGATCATTGCCTTAGATATCTTCATGACTTTGCACGGTTCTATCAATTGCTCGACAGTAATTCGTTCACCCACTATAATATTTGCTATCATGAGAGAAGCCTCTAGTGAACACTATGGCCCCCAGGTCTATTTCACATAATATTTTCAGCCTTACACTTTTACTTTGTTGCACTTTCCGCCTTCACATCTCACCTTGCAATCAATCATGAAGGGATTGACAACCCCTTTGTAGCGTTGGGTGCAAGTTTGTTGTTTTTGCGCAGGTACTTTGGAGACTTGGCTTGATTCTCCTACTGGATTGATACCATGGTTCTCAAACTGAGGGTAATACTTATTGCTACTGTGCTGCATCACCCTTTCCTCTTCAAGGGAAAAACCAACGCAAGATCAAGAGGTAGCACCCATGCCAAATCTGCGAGAGAGTTATTGAGTGTTGAGGAGACTATCTTTTGAAGCACAAGAGCAAGGAGTTCATTGTTCTACCGCATCTATTACCTTTTGGAGGGTGTTGCCTCCTAGATTGGTTAGGTGTCGCTTGGGATCCTCGTACTTTGTGTCGTGGAGTTGAACCAAGATGTTTGTAAGGGTAAGGAGATCGCCTACTTTGTGAAGATCTACTATGAGTGAGGCTTGTCCTTTGTGGATGAAAGCCGTGGTGGAATAGACGCCGCTTCTTCGTGGACCCCTTGTGCATGTGTAGGGTGAACTTGAATAGTCATAATTACTAAAACTAGCCAACAACTAAAACTGGGAAAAGGCTAAGTTTTTATCTTGTCAAGTAGTCTAATCACCCCCTCTATACATACTTTCGATCCTACATGAGGATATTGATTAGTTAGGAAATATGAGATAGACTAGGATTTTTCCTACCTTGTCTTGTACTCCAAGTTAGTCACTGTACTCCTATATATATGCCCATGAGGCTCAAGCAATGCAAGAACTATTCCACCAATCCCTCTATCCCTTCCGGCGGTGTTGACCATTGTCCATCCTTCCTCAAGTTTCCTCCAACTTCCCATGACTTGGTGCAGTAGTGGGTAACTTGGTGTATCTTTGATCGATCTCCACTCCTCATCGAGGCAAAGCACGCTTTTTGTGATTGAACCCAAATCTTCAATCCGACTGCTCTCCCGTGCACTATCTTTTTTTGAGATGGAGGCAAAGATTGCCTCATCTATTAATGAAGCATAAGAGAATTGCTAGTTAATTACGGAAAACCGAGGAAAAACCAGAACAACAAGGGTGAAGCCCCCTGCCATAGACCGAAACACTCAGGGAAAAGCCCACCCTAAATAACGACATGTCAACCTGCGGCCAGACAGCGGAGCTCCGACTCAGAAGGAGAACTCAGAAGAACAAAACCAGGCAAGGCTGGCACCATAGAAGATCCCCGAACAGACTGCCTGCAGCCAGTCATCATACACCACAGGGCCCCGCCACCGCAGCTTTGACTCTACAGCAACAGCAATACCGTGTACACGCTCGAGAAGAGCCGACTACCGTAACCATTGCCGCATCGCCGACCTCGCTCCCACCATCATCGTTGCCACAGAAGTCTGGACGCCATAGTGATACTTTCGGGGCCGCCGCCCTGACATCCACCGCTCCGTTGCACACAACACAAACAACCTGCACCGCCTTCCGGGGCCGCCGCCCCGACATAACACCGCTCCCCTCGAGCATCAACGCCGCACAAACCAACTGCCAGCAACCCATGCTGCTCAGGGAAACAGCTCGCAGACCACGAACGTCACACCACATCTGGGGTCGTCGCCCCGACGTAAATTCAGACCGCCCCATTTGGGGTGCATCGACCGTGCCGACACCCCTACCGCACAAGCGGGACAAGGATGCCACCCAATCAATGTCGAGATAGAGCCCCACCTCATAGAGCTACCACTCACATTGTTCCCGAGATCGCCATCTCAACACACAAACACAAACCACACGGATCTGCCGCCCCAACGCCCACTGTCCCTGACGATGAAGATATCCGTGCAAACTGCAGTATGCTGACTCTCCAAGGCGAAGCCTAAAAAAGGAAGCAACATAGCCGCCGACATCTCCCACTTCGACCATCCGAAGCTAGAGATTTCTCTCGGAGAGTCGTGCAATGGAGATCCATGGCAATGCATTCAAGAAGGGGAACGACACCATGGCGCCGCCATTACCGACACAGACTGAAAGTCAGGGTTGGGATTTTGCTCGGAGCTCCACCACACCTCACAATCCGGACATACCCGAAGCACTGCACATCACATAATGCCCATGGTTGACGTCCACCTGCTGCACCCGCCATCGCGCCTAGTGCGCACCGACACCACCACGCCCACTCCCTATAGTAGATCCGTGCTGCAAGAAGGCCTCCACGCCACACCCTGCACCACCCTACGCCACCATGCACCCCAGCACAGCCGCACCAAGCTGCCAGTTTGTCAGATCCACGCGCAACAGTCACACCTACACCTCCACTCTTCCCAGGCCATAGCCCGACCGTCCTCGTTGACTCCAGATCAGGGCGCCAGAACCCTTGATCTTCTGTACTCTGATCCACAGCCAACAGCATCGTGACGCCAAATAGGTGCACCGCGAAGCTCCGGGGCTGCCGCCCCGACATCCGGTCACCGCGAGCATCGGCCGCCGCCCCCAGCCGCAGTAGCCAGCCTCCAGTGGCGTTGAAGCCAACCCCGGCACGCGAGGCCAGTAACCAGGCCCGCACCCAGCTCCGTGCCACGCGCCACCTGTGTTCATGCATCAGCCATCACCCCTCGAGATCTGACGAGGCACGCGCGAGAGAAGAAAGCCCCGCCGACACCAACGCCACGCGGGCTTTGCCTGGCGGCACCCTGTGGCGGCGGTGAGGGAAGGGGGAGGCGGGAGGGAGCCGGCCACGGCGGCGCACAGAGTATGCCCGAGCCGCTCCTAGGAGAGCGACGCGGGGGAGGGAGGCATTATTGTTAATGTCGTATTCTCTTCCATGCACTATCATGAGCAAGCCACAACTCATACCACACCCTCATTACCGTCTGCTTCTCCGCATCTACCACACTTCCAAACTAGTCAAGCATCCATGATCGCATGCCATCCATATTTTTTTCCTAAATACGCGTAGTGCGTATCATTCCATTGATAGAAGGGGGAGAAATTACACGGTTGCAAGCCTCGTTGAGCGTTCATCGGAAGGCTCTCGTACGGATGCCATTGAGTAGTGGGTGGAGGGGTTGCTCAGCCCCAATTACAAGTGTCAGGTTATGGGGTTGATGATACTAAGTCTCGTGGCGCTCGAACTAGCCCAAGTGCGAGCTTCTTCCTGGATGTTGCACAACAAGTGGGTGTGAGAGGGTGTCGCTCCATTAAATATGCAAGCATTGTGGTGCTTCTAGGTCATCCATGCAGTGAGCTCGATGAGGGATGTGAGGCCCCCGTAGGTGGCTCGCCGGGGATGCACTAATAGAGGAGGACCATCACTCGAAGAACTCGGTCGTACCGTCGGGAGGTTGCGTGGTGAGGCGGCACCAATGAAAGATGTCATGCCAGACGGAGCGGGAGACGACGCAGACAACAAGGAGGTGGTGCATGGTCTCATCCTCCTGGTTGCAAAGGATACAAACCGGGGTGTGCAACAATCCGTGGCGGCGGCAGACGGTAGTCCAACAACGTCCGAGGCCGGCCAGCCATAGGAAGATCTTTGCACCCGTAGGGGCCCATCTTTTCCATGTCTGCCGCCAGTAGTGTGCTCGCATGGATCCGTGGAATAGAGCTAGATACCAAGACTTGACGGAATAGGCTCCATTGTCAGTCCAATGCCGATGATTGGAGTCAGGCTCCATGCCCAACAGGCCTTGTCAGAGGCGCCTCCAGATATCAACATACTCCACCGTGGCCACAGGTCCGAGAGCACCTTGGATATCCTGGATCCATGCTCGCTGTGGGATGGCATAAAATACGAGGCGTCGGTTACTCCACTGGTGAGGCACAGGGGAGACAACGGCGGCAGCGAGCTCAGTGATGGAGGCGCCATTGAGCTAGTGGTCGGTCCAAAACTTGCAACGCCGCCCGTCACCGTGCGTCCAAGAGGTGGAAGCGCACAAGATTTGCTTGACCTCGGGTTCGCATGGCATTTGCAGATGGCCCGAAGAATTCTATAGGTCAGTGGTCTGAAGCCACAGCCAATGAACACACAAGGCGAGACTAGATCAATGTAGACCACGAATGCCCAACCCGCCAAGCTCAAGAGGCAACAAACACGTTGCCGATTCACTGGGTAGTTCCCAGCTTTAGCCTACTTCCTTCCATGCCAAAGGAAGTCTAGAATGATGCAGGTAGCATGCTTGAGGATGGTGGGGAAGATTGCCAAGGAGAGCATAAGGTGTACTGGCATCGCGGTGAGGACGTGGTGCACCAGGGCAGGCCGTTCGCCATGGGTCAAGAGGGAGGCACGCCAAGATGATAGTTTATTGGCGAGCTTCTCAATCATAGGCAGAAGGGTGGATGAGTGGACTTTGCGGAAGGATACGGGCAATCCTAGGTATTTGGTGGGGAAGCTAGTCACCGAGCAGGAGATGGTCGTATCGATGGTACTCACAATGTCTAGGGTGAATTGGATGGGCATGATCGAGCACTTGTGGAAGTTGGTGCGCAACCCCGAAGCCATCCCGAAGTTGTTCAAAATTTCCTGAATGGCCACAAGCTCAGAGGGGTCCAGGTGGGAGAAATATGACAATGTCATCAGCAAATAGGGATATGTTGTGGGTGATTTGATGGTTGGTGAGGGGGCAGAGAATGCCGCTGCTGATGCCATGCCGCAGGAGAAAATTTAGCGCGTCGATGACCAAGACGAAGAGCATGCGAGAGATCGGGTCACCCTGGCGAAGTCCTTTGGCGTGGTTGATCGATGGCCCAGGGGGGCCATAGATAATGACACATGTCTTGGAGGAGGATACGAGGATCGAAATCCTCTTGTGCCAATGAGGCCTGAAGCCAAGATGCTGAAGCACTTGGAGAAGGAAGGGCTAGGATGCCGAGTTGAAGGCGCGTCCTATGTCCTATGCGGTGCAATTGTCTTGCCGTTTGTTGCACGAGTAACAAGTTGTCGTGGATGCTCTGGCCAGCCACAAAGGCGCTCTTGTTCATGGAGACGAGCTCGTCGAGGCATGGGGCGAGCCGTAGGGATAGCACCTTTGCGAAGAGTTTGGCAAAGATGTGTATGAGGCTGGTGGGCCGATAGTCGAGGAGGGTAGTGGCATCCGGTTTATTGGGCAAGAGGGTAAGCAGTGCCTTATTTAGCTTCTGTAATCCATGACATTCATGGCGAACAATTTGTCGAAAGCCTTGCAGAAGTCAGCCATAATGATCGGCTTGACCGAGCAGTTTCCGCAGCTACGTCGAGTGAGGACAACGCCATACTCTATGGACAATGATCTCCTCCCTCCCACACGCAATACTCACCAGAAATTGCCACCTTCAAATCATTTGAGCATATGCCATCCATGGCTTTGACCTTATTTGGGACATTTGTCACTATGAGCTCCATCCAGCTCATGTGTTCAGCAATCGAGTTGGACAAGGAGACCAGTGCTTTCCTCAATGCCTTGAAAGACAAGCCTAGGTGATACGCTCACCAGACAGTAAATATACCATTTTTGATGAAG
Source organism: Hordeum vulgare subsp. vulgare (assembly GCF_904849725.1). Classification (NCBI taxonomy): domain Eukaryota; kingdom Viridiplantae; phylum Streptophyta; class Magnoliopsida; order Poales; family Poaceae; genus Hordeum; species Hordeum vulgare. Next base: position 264,915,370 of record NC_058518.1, on the reverse strand, counting down.
TTACAAGTCCTATAATGATCTTTTCCCGACCCTCCCACTAAAATTTGTATGATATCTTGAGCATCGATGTGAGTAAATACTTCCCGTAGTTTACCCTTATCGCAGGTCATCCCTTGCTCAACTAGTAAATCGGCACCTTTCACAATATTTAGTACATAGAAAACACAGAGTGGTATGTTTCCTACCCTCGGTATCCAATGATCATGATCACATTAACTTTTGACCCATCACCAATTCGCCGTCTTGGTCCATGAGTCCGAAGATCCCTCATATGCATAAGAATCCTCCATGTATATGAGCAACCTTGTGGACATGAAGCTTCCATGATATCAATGTCCTGAAAATACCTTACCTTTAGCACCCGCGCATATAATGACATAGGGGTCATTAGGATCGTCCACACTTGTTAGAGCATATCTAGTAGACCCCGTATAATGCCGACCCGCAAAACACATTTGAAGTTCACGAAAAAATGACTTTTCGGATCGGCGCGGGCGAGGGCAGAGTCAGATCCCGCAAAACGGACCCGTGAAATGGATATTCGTAGAAGATGCTCTTTTACAAGTCGGCTACGTGGGGTCTGCTCGGGCGCCGCCGCGTCGACCCATAAACCGAAAACCCCAATAGACGAATTTGACAGCAGTTCCAACAAATGAGTTCAAATTCAAACAATAAAACATAGTTCGCAATCATCCAAATTACAATAATTATTAAAATTACCAAAGCAAACTAAATATTTCAATACAAAACTTTGAATTAAATGAAAATGAATGAAAAAATGGAATGAAAATGAAAATGAAAATGAATACAAATCACACATGAGTTAAATGAAAATGAATGAAAAATGGAATATGTTACTGCCCAACCCTTTGCGAATGGGGCTCAATGATAGTACCCCTTTGTGTATTCATGTCCATTGAGAATGTAGTTGTAAGGAGGAGCTGTTGGAAATATGCCCTAGAGGCAATAATAAAATAATAATAATTATATTTCCTATTTCAAGATAATCATTTATTATCCATGCTATAATTGCATTGAATGAAAACATAAATGCATGTGTGGATATATAGACAAAACTATGTCCCTAGTAAGCCTCTAGTAGACTAGCTAGTTTATCAAGGATGGTTAAGGTTTTCTGACCATATACAAGTGTTGTCACTTGATGACTGGATCACATCATTGGGAGAATGATGTGATGGACGACAAACTATAAACGTAGCATGTGATCGTGTCATTTTGTTGCTATTGTTTTCTGCGTGTCAAGTATTCATTCCTATGACCATGAGATCATGTAATTCACTGGCACCGGAGGAATACCTTGTGTGTATCAAACGTCGCAACGTTACTGGGTGACTATAAAGATGCTCTACAGGTATCTCCGAATGTGTCCGTTGAGTTAGCATGGATCAAGACTGGGATTTGTCACTCTGTGTGACGGAGAGGTATCTCGGGGCCCACTCGGTAATACAACATCACATATAAGCCTTGCAAGCAATGTGACTAAAGTGTTAGTCACGGGATCTTGTATTACGGAACGAGTAAAGAGACTTGCCGGTAACGAGATTGAAATAGGTATAGGGATACCGATGATCAAATCTCAGGCAAGTAACATACCGAAGGACAAAAGGAATTGTATACGGGATTATATGAATCCTTGGCACAAAGGTTCAACCGATAAGATCTTTGTAGAATATTTTGGATCCAATATGGAAATCCAGGTCCCGCCGTTGGATATTGACCGGGGAGTGTCTCAGGTCATGTCTGCATAGTTCTCGAACCCGCAAGGTCTTCACACTTAAGGTTCGGTGACGTTTTGGTATAGTTGAGTTATAGGTGATGGTGACCGAAGTTTTGTTCAGAGTCCCAGATGAGATCACGGACGTCACGAGGGTTTCCAGAATGGTCCGTAAACGAAGATTGATATATAGAATTGTTGCATTTGGCTTCCGGAAAGGTTTCGGGCATTGCCGGCAGTGTACCGGGAGTGACGAATGGGTTCCAGGGTTTTATCGGGAGGGGCCACCCACCCGAGAGAGAACCTAATAGGTCCATGGGTGGTATACCAGCCCTTAGTGGTCTGGTGTAGCCATCCCAATAGGGCTATTTCGGCCAAGGAGAAAAAACAATGCAAAAAAAGAGATGAGGTGGGAAGGAAGGAAGGGACTCCTCCCTCCAAACCGAATTGGAGGAGGATCCCTCCTCGTCCCACTTCGACCGATGCCCTAGAGGCTCCCTTGAGCCTCAAGGCTAGCCCCTCCCCTCCTCCTATATATACTAGCGGTATAAGGGTTTTTGAGACACAACTTTGCCACGTGCAACCGTAAACCACTACTTCGTAGTTCTTCCTCTAGATCGGATTTCTGCGGAGCTCGGGCGAAGCCCTGCAGGAATAGATCATCACCATCACCGGCGTGCCGTCACACTGCCGGAGAACTCATCTACTTCCCCGTCTCTCTTGCTGGATCAAGAAGGCAGAGATCGTCATCGATTTGTATGTGTGCTGAAAGCGGAAGTGTCGTCCGTTCGGTGCTAGATTGGGACGAATCGTGGGACGACGGTGATTTGAATCACGAAGCTCTTCCACTACATCAACCGCGTTTATTAACTCTTCCCGCTTAGCGATCTACAAGGGTATGTGGATCCGATCTTGCTCTCGTAGATGAACATCACCATGATAGGTCTTCGTGTGCGTAGGAATTTTTTTGTTTCCCATGTAACGTTCCCCAACAGTGGTATCAGAGATAGGTTCATGCTTAGGTGTAATCTCACGTAAAACACAAAAGTTTTTGTGGGCGTTCATGTTCAATTTACTTCCCTCCTTATATTTTCTCGATTCGGCGGTATTGTTGGATTGAAGCAGCCCGAACCAACCTTACTCGTACGCTTACGAGAGATCGGTTTCATCGACTAACATGCAACTTGTTGCATAAAAATGACTGGCGGGTGTCTGTTTCTTCAACTTTAGTTGAATCAGATTTGACCGAGGCGGTCCTTGGAGAAAGGTTAAATAGCAATTTGCATATCACCATTGTGGCTTTGCATAAGTAAGATGCGATCATACTAGATACCCATAGCAGCCACGTAAACACATGCAACAACAAATTAGAGGACGTCTAACTTGTTTTTGCAGGGTATGCATGTGATGTGATATGGCCAAAGACATGCTGTGATATATTGGATGTATGAGATGATCATGTTGTAGTAGTTAAATATCTACTTGCACGTCGATGCTACGGCAACCGACAGGAGCCATAGGGTTGTCTTTAAACTAACGTTTGTGCTTGCAGATGCGTTTACTATATTGCTAGGTTGTAGCTTTAGTAGTAATAGCATAGATAACACAACAACCTCGATGGCGGCACGATGATGGAGATCATGATGATGAAGATCATGGTGTGACGCCGGTGACGATGAACATCATGCCGGTGCTTTGGTGATGGAGATCAAGAAGCAAAAGATCATGGCCATATCATGTCACTTATGAATTAAATGTGATGTTAATCCTTTTATGCACCTTATCTTGCTTAGAACAACGGTAGAATTATAAGGTGATCCCTCACTTAAATTTAAAGATAAAATTGTGTTCTCCCCGACTGTGCACCGTTGTGATAGTTCATCGTTTCAAGACACCACGTGATGATCAGTTGTGATAGACTGAATGTTCACATACAACGGGTGCAAAACTGTTGCACACGCGGAACACTCGGGGTTAAACTTGACGAGCCTAGCATGTACAGACATGACCTCGGAACACAAGAGACCGAAAGGTCGAGCATGAATCGTATGGTTGATATGATTAACATAGAGATGTTTACCACTGAAACTACACTCAACTCACGTGATGATCGGACTTGAGTTAGTGAATTTGGATCATGCCACACTCAAATAACTAGAGGGATGTCTATTTGAGTGAGACTTTATTAGTAATATGATTGGATGAACTCTAATTGTCTTGAACATAGTCTAAGTAAACTTTGCAACATTTGTATGTTGTAGATCAATGGCTCGCGCAGTAGCAACCCTAAATTTTAATACGTTCCTGGAGAAAGCTAAGCTGAAAGATGATGGTAGCAACTTTGTAGACTGGGCTCGTAATCTGAGGCTTATCCTACAAGCTAGGCAAAAGAATTGTGTCCTTGATGCAGCGCTAGGACATGAACCACCTGCTACGGCTGATCAAGATGTTTTGAACGCTTGACAAGCATGTAAGGATGACTACTCAGTAGTTCATTGTGCACTCTTGTATGGCTTAGAACCGGGACTTCAACGACACTTTGAACGTCATGGAGCATATGAGATGTTCCAGGAGTTGAAGGTTATCTTTGAGAAGAATGCCCGGATCGAGAGGCATGAGACCTTAGATAAATTCCATGCTTGCTAAATGGAGGAGAATTCGTTTGTCAATGAACATGTGCTCAAAATGTCTAGGTACTCAAACCGTCTAGCTCAGCTGGGGATTGAACTCCCGCAAGAGGCTATCACTGACATAATTCTTCAATCACTGCCACCTAGCTACAAGAGCTTTGTGTTGAACTATAACATGCAAGGGATGAATAAGTCACCCGACGAGTTATTTGCGATGGTGGAAGCCACGGAGTCAGAAATCCAGAAAGAACATCAAGTGTTGATGGTCAATAATACCACTGATTTCAAGAAAAGCGGTGAAGGCAAGAAGGGTAATTCCAAGAAGAGCGGCAAAACAGTTGCCCCTCGGACAAAGAAACCCAAGGCTAGACCTAAGTCAGAAACTGAGTGCTATTATTGCAAGGGGATGGGTCACTGAAAGCGCAACTGCCCCAAGTATTTGGCTGATAAGAAGGCGGCCAACGCCAAACAAGGTATATGTGATATACATGTTACTAATGTGTACTTAACCAACTCTCGTAGTAGTGCCTGGGTATTTGATACCAATTCTGTTGCTCACATTTGCAACTCGAAGTAGGAACTGCGGAATAAATGAAGGTTGGCGAAGGATGAAGTGACGATGTGCGTGGGAAATAGTTCCAAGGTTGATGCAATCGCTGTCAGCACGGTCTCACTTCAGTTACCATCGGGATTAGTTATGAACTTAAATAATTGTTATTTAGTGCCTGCGTTATGCTTGAACATTATATCTGGATCTTGTTTATTGCGAGACGGTTAATCATTTAAGTCAGAGAATAATGGTTGTTCTATTTGTATGAGTAATATCTTTTATGGTCATGCACCCAATGTGAGGTGTTTGTTCATATTGAATCTTGATTGTGATGACACACATATCCATAACATTGAGACCAAAAGATGTAGAGTTAACAATGATAGCGCCACCTTTTTGTGGTACTGCCGTTTAGGTCATATTGGTGTAAAGCGCATGAAGAAACTCCATGCTGATGGGCTTTTGGAGTCACTTGATTTTGAAACACTTGACACGTGCGAACCATGCCTCATGGGCATGATGGCTAAGACTCCGTTCTCTAGAGCAATGGAGCGTGCAAGTGACTTGTTGGAAATCATACATACTGATGTGTGCGGACCAATGAGTGTGGATGCGCGCGGCGGATATCGTTATTTTCTCACTTCACCGATGATTTGAGTAGGTATGGATATATCTACTTGATGAAGCATAAGCCTGAAACATTTGAAAAGTTCAAAAAATTTCAGAGTGAAGTTGAAAATCATAGTAGCAAGAAGATAAAGTTCTTAAGATCTGATCGAGGGGTTGAATATCTGAGTTACGAGTTTGGTGCTCACTTAAGACAATGTGGAATCGCTTCACAGTTGACACCGCGTGGAACACCACAGTGTAATGGTGTGTTGGAATGTCATAATCATACTTTGTTAGATATGGTCTGATCTATGATGTCTCTTACCGATTTGCCATTATCATTTTGGGGCTATGCATTAGAGACAGCTGCATTCACTTTAAACAGGGCACTGTTGACGGACAACTATTCCTGACTTGATGCCTCCTCGGGAACAGAGCCAAAAAATTGTCTTGATAACCCTCAGGTATAAGGGATCGCAACAGTTTTCGAGGGTAGAGTATTCAATCCAAATTTATTGATTTGACTCAAGGGAAGCGAAAGAATATTCTCAAGTATTAGCAGTTGAGTTCTCAATTCAACCACACCTGAAAAATTTAGTGTCTACAACAAAGTATCAGCAGTAGCAACAGAGTAAGAGCAGCAGTGATAGGAGTAGCGACAAAGTAACATAGCAAGGACCAGTAGTAGAAGACTCGTAGGCATTGGATCGATGATGGATGATTGTGCCGGATGTGATTCATCATGTAACAGCTATAACACGGAGAGATAAGTAACTAGCTCCCGTTCGTCAATCTAATGTAGGCATGTATTCCGTATGTAGTCATACGTGCTTAGGGAAAAGAACTTGCATGACATCTATTGTCCATCCCTCCCGTGGCAGCGGGGTCCTAATGGAAACTACGGGATATTAAGGTTCTCCTTTTAATAAAGAACCGGACCAACGCATTAACACTTTGTGAATACATGAACTCCTCATACTATGGTCATCTCCAGGAGTGGTTCTGGCTATTGTCACTCCGGGGTTGCCAGATCATAACACATAGTAGGTGACTACAACTTGCAAGATAGGATCAAGAACACACATATATTGGCGACAACATAATAGGTTCAGATCTGAAATCATGGCACTCGGGCCCTAGTGACAAGCATTAAGCATGGAAAAGTAGTAGCAACATCAATCTCAGAACATAGTGGATACTAGGGATCAATCCCCGTCAAAATTAACTCGATTACATGATAGATCTCATCCAACTCATCACCGTCGAGCAATCCTACGATGAGATTACTCACGAACGGTGAAAAGCATCATGGAATTGGCGATGGAGGAAGGTTGAAGATGACGATGGCGACGATTTCCCCTCTCCGGAGCCCAGAACGGACTCCAGATTTTCTCTCAAGATGAAGAACAGGAGGTGGCAGCGCCTTCGTATCGTAAAACGCGATGAATTCTTCTCCCTGACTTTTTCGGGAAAAACAGAATATATAGAGCTGAGATTGCACGCGGTGGAGCCACGTGGGCCCCACGAGCCCTCGCGGCGCGGCCAGTGGGGGTGGTCGCGTCCCCTGGGCTTGTGGCCCACTGGCTCACCCCCTCCGGTGGACCTTTGCACAGGTATTTTTCATTAATTCCAGAAAAATTCTTCGTAAATTTTCAGGTCATTCCGAGAACTTTTATTTCTGCACAAAAACAACACCATGGCAATTCTGCTGAAAACAGCGTTAGTCCGGGTTAGTTCCATTCAAATCATGCAAATTAGAGTCCAAAACAAGGGAAAAATAGTTCGGAAAAGTAGATACGACGGAGACGTATCAGGCACCATCAAAATCCGTTGAGATGACACCATATGAGCTACGGTATGGCAAGAAGCCAAAGTTGTCGTTTCTTAAAGTCTGGGGATGTGATGCTTATGTAAAAAAGCTCTAGCCTGAAAAGCTGGAACCCAAAGCAGAAAGGTGCATCTTCATTGGTTAACCAAAAGAGACAGTTGGGTACACCTTCTATCTTAGATCTGAGGGCAAAGTGTTTGTTGCTAAGAATGGAGCTTTTCTTGAGAAAGAGTTTCTTTTGAAATAATTGAGTGGGAGGAAGATAGAACTTGATGAGGTTTTGGAACCTCCGCTCCCACAAGATGGTGGCGCAGGGAAGGGGTCAATCTCTGTCAGGGCAACACGAGTTGAGGAGGAAGCTAATGATGATGATCATGAAGCTTCGGATCAAGTTACTATCGGACCTCGGAGGTCGACAAGATCACGTACTGCTCCTGAGTGGTACGGGAATCCCGTCTTATCTATCATGTTGTCAGACACCAATGAGCCTGCGAATTATGGAGAAGCAATGGTGGGCCCAGATTCCAACAAATGGTTAGAGGCCATGAAATCCGAGATACGATCTATGTATGAAAACCAAGTGTGGAGTTTCGAAGTATTACCTAAAGGTCGCAAGGCTATTCAGAACAAATGGATCTTTAAGAAGAAGACGGGCGCGGACGGTAATGTGACCATTTATAAAGTTCGACTTGTGGCAAAGGGTTTTTCACAAGTTCAAGGAGTTGACTACGATGAGACATTCTCACCGGTAGCGATGCTTAAATCCGTCTGAATCATGTTAGCACTAGTTGCATTTTTCGATTATGAAATTTGGCAGATGGATGTCAAAATAGCATGCCTTAATGGGTTTCTTAAGGAAGAGTTGTATGTGATGCAACCCGATGGTTTTGTCGATCCAAAGAATGCTGACAAAGTATGCAAGCTCCAGCGATCCATTTATGGACTGGTGCAAGCATCTCGGAGTTGGAATAAGCGCCTTGATGAGGTGATCAAGGCATTTGGGTTTATACAAGTTGTAAGAATCTTGTATATTTAAGAAAGTGAGTGGGAGCTCTCTAGCGTTTCTTATATTATATGTGGATGCCATATTGCTGATTGGAAGCAATGTGGAGTTTTTGGAGAGCGTAAAGGATTACTTGAACAAAAGTTTTTCAGTGAAAGACCTAGGAGAAGCTGCTTACATATTAGGTATTAAGATCTATAGAGATAGATCGAGACGCCTGATAGGACTTTCACAAAGCACATACCTTGAGAAAGTTTTGAAGAAGTTCAAAATGGAACAATCCAAGAAAGGGTTCTTGCCTGTGTTACAAGGTATAAAGTTGAGTAAGACTCAATGTCCAGTAACTGCGGAAGATAGAGAAAAGATGAGTACTGTCCCCTATGCTTCAGCCGTAGGGTCTATCATGTATGCAATGTTGTGCACAAGACATGATGTCAGGCAGTCATAAGTATGGCAGGCAGGTTTCAAAGTGATCCATGAGTGGAACACTGGGCAGCGGTCAAGAATATTTGCAAGTACCTGAAAAGGACTAAGGAAATTTTTATCGTTTATGGAGGTGACGAAGAGCTCGTCATAAAGGGTTACATCGATGCAAGCTTTGACACTGATCCGGATGACTCTAAGTCTCAAACTGGATACATATTTATTCTCATTGGGGGTGCGGTAAGCTGGTGCAGTTCCAAGCAAAGTGTCGTAGCATATTCTACATGTGAAGCGGAGTACATGGCTGCCTCAGAGGCGGCTAAGGAGGGTGTCTGGATGAAGCAGTTCATGAGGGATCTTGGAGTTGTGCGGAGCACACTAAATCGAATAACTCTGTTCTTTAACAACACCGGTGCCATTGCTCTTGCCAAGGAACCAAGGTTTCACAAGACGACCAGACACATCAAACGATGCTTCAACCTCATTTGCGACTATGTCGAAGGAGAGGATGTAAATATTTGCAAAGTGCACACGGATCTGAATGTTGCAGATCCGCTAACTAAACCTCTTCCACGAGCGAAGCATGATCAACACCAGAACTGTATGGGTGTTAGATTCATTCCAATGTAAATCACATAGCGATGTGAGACTAGATTATTGACTCTAGTGCAAGTGGGAGACTGTTGGAAATATGCCCTAGAGGCAATAATAAAATAGTTATTATTATATTTCCTGTTTCAAGATAATCGTTTATTATCCATGCTATAATTGTATTGAATGAAAACATAAATGAATGTGTGGATATATAGACAAAACTTTGGCCCTAGTAAGCCTCTAGTTGACTTGTGAAATATCGGATCATGACACTCGAGCACTAGTGACAAGCATTAAGCATAGCAAAGTCATATCAACATCTATCTCGGAACATAGTGGATATTAGGGATCAAGCCCTAAAAAAACTAACTCAATTACATGATGAATCTCAACAAGCTCTTCACCGACTAGCAAGCCTACGAAGGGATGACTCACTCCCGCTAGAGAGCATCATGGAATTGGCAATGGAGGAGGGTTAGTGATGACGAAGACCGAAGATTCCCCTCCCCGGAGTCCCAAAAGGACTCCAGATTAGGTTTCTCGATGAGGAACGGGAGGTGGCGGCGGCTTCGTATCATGAAACGCGATGAAACTTCCTCTCTGATTTTTCTCCGCAAATAAGATTTTATCACGCTGGAATCAGGGTCAACGGAGCTATGTGGGCCCCACTAGACACCAGGCCATACTAGGGGGGCCTCGCTCGCCCTGATGTCTTGTGGGTGCATGTTGCCTCCCCTCTGGTGGGTCTTGGTTCAAGTATTTTTCATTTATTCCAGAGAAAATCTCCAAAAAGTTTCGTTCCATTCCGATAACTTTTATTTCTGCACAAAAACAACACCATGGTAGTTGTGCTGAAAATAATGTTAGTCCCGGTTAGTTTCATTCAAATCATGCAAATTAGAGTCCAAAAAAGAGCAAAATAGTTAGGAAAAGTAGATATGATGGAGACTTATCAACTCCTCCAAGCTTAACCCATTGCTTGTCCTCAAGCAATTCAGTTGTGCTGACAATGATAAAGAAAAACGTTTATGAAATCTTTTGTTCCTGTTTACATATACATGCTTAGAGGGCACCCAGGTTTAAGCATAAATCATGGTTAATAATATCGACAATAATAATTGTGCAAGACTGTCGTGGACTAAGCTAGAATCTGCAACATTGAATTCAAAAGGGGAAGACAAGGTAATATGGGCTCTTTATTGGATCAACAACAATGCATATGAGAGCCACTCAATATTTTTATCGTGGTGTTCCCCTTGGGAATAACTCAAAGAAGGGAAAAGAAATTTAGAGGAACACACTAAAATATTTTTGGAGTTTTTCAAGAGGGTAGAAAAATAAAGAAGGAAAAACTAAAACAAGAAAAACTATTTACATGGGAAAGCTCCCAACAAGTAAAAGAAGAAAAAGATTTTTTTGGGTTTTCTGCAAATTTTTCAAGCACACAAGAAGAAAGCAATAAACTACATCTAACAAGGATTATACAATGCAAGAGTGTGATTACCGACAACTAGAATATGCACGCATGAATGCAAAGCCGGTGGAAACATGTACTCCCCAAGCTTAGGCTTTTGGCCAAGCTTGGTAATTACCACCCGTAGTAGCCTTGCTAATAGTCAATATGGTAGCTCATGGAAGCCCTTGGTGCAACCTCTATGGCCTGACAAGAAGCCTCCACTGCCGCCTTGTACTCATGCGCCTCCCTCTCATAGACATAATATCTTCCTTTTCCCTGATAATCAAAGAGGGAAGGTGCAGGGAAAATAACACGCACAACAGATTTCTTCTTAAACATTAGTTTGTGCTTATAATCAGTAGCGGTGGCCTTTATGAACTTGTAGTGCTCCATGGCCTCAAAATAAAAATAACGAGTAGGAAGAATAGAGTCACTGGATCGCGGTGACATGCCACACTTCTTAGCTAAATGGGAGGCATAAATTCCGCCATTAAAATTTTCACTGTCAAAATTGCGTTGCAATGTGCATGCTACGATTGCTCCAAGATTATAACATTTAATTCTAGTTAACTCACTATGTAGGAGACTCAAGTTTGGGGCACATAAAGTACTACAATCTTTCTTGCCCACTATGCATTTTCCATTAAAGAGTGCTAGGTAACGAATTGAAGGAAAATGTAAACTATTTATTCTACCTTGAGTTACTTCCTCATCTTCACCACAGCAAAGACTAGTTAAAAATGCCTCATATTCAGATTTTGGTGGTTCATCTATCGAACCCCAACGTAGAATTTTACATGCATCAGAGAAATCATCTAGAGGCATAATGAAGGCATTTTCGTAGAGGGTAAAGGAGACTCTGAATTCACGAGGATAAAATTTAAATCCCTTAGTGAAAGTTCTAGTAAGATGATAATGCTGCATGCACGTATCTTCTATGAGGGGTGCGAGCTTAGTATTATGAATATATCACTCAAATTCTTCCTTAATGCCTGCACCCAACATGAAGTCATCACTTGGCCAAAGGCATGATTTTGCATGGGCTTCTCGCACCAAACTTTCACTTGGCTCAACATAAAACTATCGTATCAGAGTCTCACTTGATGATGCCTCCGAGGACTTCCTCCTCGAAGAAGTCATCTTGAACCAGCTGATTATTCCTACCTACAAATTTCTGAATATTTTTGGGTCAAAAACTAAGGTTAACAAAACTTCAGAAGAATAAAAGAAACTACTCAACGGGGTGCCTAGAGCCTAAAACAAGCATTCGAACTACTTGGAAAGTCAAGAATTCAACATGCAAGCTCATCTACAACAGCACCGAGAGTAGCTAATTACTTCTAAGATAAACCACCTAAGCAAAAACTAATTGGAGGAGCGGGGCAGTTACATACAAAGGGGAAATTCCCCAAAACAGTTTCAGAAATGGAGTTTCGAGCAAAGAGATCGAAATCCACGGGTTTGAGTGCAAGAACATGGGGGAGAGAGGTACATGGACTTTTTTATAGAGGTAGGTGACGAAGTGAGATAAAGGAATAAGTGAGGGGACCCCGCGAGGGGCCCATTAGACACGTGGCCGCGCCGGGGGCTGGCATGCCCGGGTGCCTAGTGTCCACCTTGGACATCCCCGTGCAGTGTTTTTAGTGCCAGATATTCTCAAATATTCAGAACAAAATCATGTGAAAATTTTAGGTCATTTGGAGAACTTTTATTTTTGGGCACATTTTATTACATGGGAAAAAAAAATCAGAAATACGATAATCATGACATTATTGCTTTTAAATAAAAATAACAGGAAAAGTAAAGTGGATACAGACAGTTGTGCCTACTGAATTCATCGACCGCATGCCTCTTAAAATGATTCATTAACAAGGTTGATCAAGTATTGTTAACAACCACTTCCAATTAGGATGATCCCAAATAATTTCCGTAAAACACTAGGTTACCTCAATGGGGATGTGCATATCCCCAACAATTAGTATCTCATATTTATTTTTGGCAGTACATAGAGGTAGTTGAAAACTTTCATTGGTGGTTGCTACTGCAACAAAAGACCTTCCAACGGCGCCAGAAATAGGCACGTCGACAGGAGAATACTTTGCTTGATCTTTCTGCTGCGGCTACGCCTTAAGGGACTTCCTAGGCAAGTATGCAAAGGATTTCCCCCGTGGCCTTGGAGCCTTGCGTTGGTGTTCCCTCGAAGCGGAAAGGGTTATGTAGCATAGCGGTGGTAAGTATTTCCCTCAGTTTGAGAACCAAGGTATCAATCCAGTGGAGGAGTATCTCAAGATCCTGCACAAACACAAAAGCTTGCTCCCAACGCTATGAAGGGGTTGTCGATCCCTTATAGATTGTTTGCCAAGTGAGAACTAAAAGCAACAAAGTAACAAAGCAAAGTAAAAGCGGAGATGTAAACGATGCATGTGAATAGACCCGGGGCCTGTAGTGTTTACTAGTGGCTTCTCTCATGAAAGCAAGTAGACGGTGGGTGAACAAATTACTGTCGAGCAATTGATAGAACCGTGCAAAGTCGTGACGATATCTATGCAATGATTATATCTATATGCATCACGTCCAAAGCAAGTAGACCGATACTTTCTGCATCTACTACTATTACTCCACACGTCGACCGCTATCCAACATGCATCTAGTGTATTAAGTCCATAAGAACAGAGTAACGGCTTAAGCAAGATGACATGATGTAGAGGGATAATCTCAAACCAATGATAAAACCCCCATCTTTTTACCCTTGATGGCAACTACTTGATGTGTGCCTTGCTGCCCCTACCTTCACTGGGAAAGGTCACCACATGGTAGAACCCAAAACCAAGCACTTCTCCCATTGCAAGAATCATAGATCTAGTTGGCCAAACAAAACCCAAGACTCGGAGAGACTTACAAGGATATCAAATTATGCATATAAGAAATCAGCAAAGACTCAAATATATATCATAGATAATCTGATCACAAATCCACAATTTATCGGATCTCGACAAACACACCGCCAAAGAAGATTACATCGGATAGATCTCCATGAAGATCATGGAGAACTTTGTATTGAAGATCCAAGAGAGAGAACAAGCCATCTAGCTACTAACTACGGACCCGTAGGTCTGAAGTGAACTACTCACGAGTCATTGGAGGGGCGATGATGATGATGAAGAAGCCCTCCAACTCCAAAGTCCCCTACGGAAGGGCGCCGGGAAGGGTTTCGAGATGAGATCTCGAGGAAACGGAACCTTGCGGCGGCGGAAAAGTATTTTCGAGGCTCCCCTGATTTTTTGCTGAATATTTGGGAATATATAGGCCAAGGATCTAGGTCAGGGGGCGGCCAGGGAGGCCACAAGCCCTGCCACCGCAGCCTCCCCCCTGGTGGCGGAGTGGGGGCTTGTGGGCTCCCTTGAGCCCACCTGGCTTGGCCGAAAGGCCCCCGGATCTTCTTCAGTTCGGTAAAAAATCATTTCGGGGTTTTTCTTCCGTTTGGACTCCGTTCCAAAATCAGATCTGAAAAGAGTCAAAAACAAAGAAAAAACAGGAACTGGCACTTGGCACTGAATTAATAAGTTAGTCCAAAAAAAGATATAAAAGGTACATAAAACATCCAAAGAAGACAAGATAACAGTGTGAAACCATCAAAAATTATAGATACGTTTGAGATGTATCAAGCATCCCCAAGCTTAACTCCTGCTCGTCCTCGAGTACGGAAGTGATAAAGAATGAATTTTTGATGCTTTCATGCTACCTAGCATAGGTGTCCTTTGTAATTCCTCTGATGTGATGTGAATGTTCAGATCCATTAGATTCAAAACAATAGTTTGCTATTGACGTGGAAACAATAATAATTCAAGCAAACTAGCTAGGTAATCGTGAACTTTCAAAATAACAAGGACAAAAGAAAGTTATCCCTACAAAAGCATATAGTCTGGCTATGCTCTATCATCATTGCACAACGAATTTAAATCATGCACAACCCCGGTATTGGCCAAGTAATTGTTTCACCCCTTTACTTTCTCAAACCTTTTCCACTCTCACGCAATACATGAGCATGAGCCATGGTTATAGCACTATAGATGGTGTGGAGTGTGGTTGTCACATCCCTAAACCTTAAGCTAGATAGCATTGTGCTCATGTCTTCTTTGCATTTGCATCTAAAAAGTTTCAACAAAACCAACAAAGTGGCAAAGGAAAAACTCAAAACCCTAGCCACCATTTCAATTAAAGGAAATTTCAAACTAGTTCAAAATCAATGAACCCAAAATGGCCTCAAGAAATGTTCAAACTTTCTGATAAATCATGAAAGTAAATGAGCATTGGAGAAAACTATTTTCTTGACACTTTAAGCATTTTAAATAAATGCAAAAGCCACTGGTTTCAAAATTTAAATTTGAAATCTGAAACTATAATTTTCCAAAAAATGTTGAAAGTCTTGGAAATGAGTGGGGACATTATAACAAATATTTCAGGAGGTCAAAATTAGTTTTTACTTTTTGTTCTGGAGCTGAAATAATTAGCAAAGCAACAAATAGCAAAACAGAAAAACAAAAACCGAAGAAAAAGGAAAAGTCTTACCTGACGCCCACGCCAGGCCCAGCCCATCTCGCCGCTCGTCCCCTTCCCCGCGCCAGTAGGCAGCAGGAGGTGGCCGCCGCCTCCTCCGGCGCGGCCACGCACCTGCGTGCCTGCCTGGCCGCCGGTTCGCGCTGGCGACGACGGGGATAAGCTCCCCAGAGCCTCCCCTATCCATTCCCCGCCTCGGTTCTCCTCCTCCGCCCGGATCCCCTCCTTCTCCCTGCTGCCGCCATTAGATCCGAGCTCGAGCTCGAGCTGACCGTGCCCCTGGCCATAGGATCTCCTCCGCGAGCACGCCATTAGCTCCGCCTCGTCGCCTGGTCATCTGTGCAGAAGCCGAAGTCCCCTCGAGCCCTGCAACGCCCGCAACGCCGTCGTCTTCCTCCTCCGGCCGCCGGACCTCTCCCGTCGATTCGTCGCCCCCAGGCCTCCCCCGAGCCGCCTGAGCCCTGCGCTACTCCCCCTGTGAGCATGCGGTGGTTTTCCCTAAGCTTTCCCCGTCGATCCCCTCCTCTAGCCCTAGTTCCACCGGAGCCCGACGAGCACCGCCGCTGACGCTCGTCGCCGGTAGCCCTCCGATGTCCAGCTCGTCCTCCCGTGAGCACCAGAAGCTCCAGGACGACGCGTAGATGCCGTAGCAGCTAAGATCTAAGCGTGGATCACTCTGATTCAAGCCCCCCGACGACGCCCGAGCTTCGGCCGCCGCTCCGGCTCGTCGCCGACGCCTCTTCCGGCGACCCTAGCCTCCCTAGTTGGTCCTGCCAGGTCGGCCGCTTCGCGAGCTTGCTGTAGCTGCCATCCGCGTGCGATTTGGTGCTGTGCAGCGCCGTCTAGGTCGCCTCCGGCGAGCCCTCCGCCGCGGGTTTGGTCGCTGGCGACCACCCTCCGGTGGCCGTCGACGTGGCCGGCCATTAGGGCCTAATCGCCCTCCTCTGAGTCGCTGACAGAGGGCCCCACGCCTGGTCAAACCCCAATTAGGGGCTGGTCAGTGCGGGATTAGCCCCAGAGAGGCTGACCAGTGGGGCCCCCCTGTCAGGTTTGACCTGCACAGGTCGGCTGACCTGCTGACAGCCTGATGCAATAAATGAAATTTCCAGTATAAAAATAATTCAAGAAATTGCTAAAAATTGCAAAAATCATAGAAATTAATCTGTAACTCCAATGAAAATAATTTATATATGAAAAAGTATCAGAAAAATTCAAGGATTCTGATTATGCTATTTTCAGCTATGTTTGAAAAAGTTACAGAACCCTAAATTGTGAAATAAGGAATAATTCAATTCTTTTAATCACTTTATAAATGGAATTTGCAAAAATATCCAAATTTCATTATAAATGCAATGATCACACACTGCCCTAGATGTAAATCAGTACCATAACATGACATTTCATGCATGTTAACATTAGATTGTTCTGAGCATCAGGTCGAATCAATTAAACCGGTATCCGGGAATACCCGTTTGAATTGCTATTCGAGTGTGGTTCAAATCAACTCTAAACCTAAAACATCTTGATTATAATAACTTATCACTTGCATTCTCATGCCAAGCTCATGCATCATTTTGATTGCATATGATTGTTATTGAATGTTCCCATTCATTTCGGTAGGCTCCACACCCCCAGATTCCACCGAATATCCGTCTAACGGATATCGTTCCTCCTCTGAGCAACAAGGCAAGCACCCCTTTTGATCATCCCGATAAGACATATGTTCCTGCTCCTGCACCTATTTAATGCATTAGGATCAAATGCTTCAACTGCTTTTGCCACGATAGTTGGACCCACTTCCTTTGCATGACTTAACCTTGTCACAGTAAATAGCCGAACCTTGCAACCTAGCATACCTGGTAGTTGCTTGAGCTATGATGTGCCTTATCCTGCTATGCATGCTATGCTTAGAGTTGTGTATGGTCTGTCATCTGGGAGATGAACAGAAATGTGGAATGTGTTCGGTGAGCAAAGGTCGTGTGTTGAACTTGATTTGGTAAAGGTACCGGTGAAAGGCTGTGTAGGAGTACATGGCGGGTTGTTTCATTGGAACCGTCCTTAGGAACTGAGTTCCGTGTATGTAATCCAAGACTAGATACTACCACATGCTGGGCCCTGAAATATGACCCCGCTCGGCCTATTAATCGCGTAGTACTCGGTCCAGGAGTTGCAAGTAGTTTCTGGTGTTTATAGTAATGCTGGAGGCCGTGCATGGTGCTGACCTGAGAGGTGGACCGTGATGCGGTAGGCAGTGGCACGGTGTACCAAGTGGCACCCGGATGGTGGGCTTGGGAACCCTGCGCACATCGTTTGAGGCCGTGGCGGAAACCTCGGCCGGACTTCCGTACGGGTTACTCTCAGATAGGCGATAAACCTGGACTAGGTACTAGTGTGGTTAACGGTCGTGGCCGACTCCCTCGCTGGGCTTCCGCTTGAAGGTTGCCGAGGTGCATGACGTGCACATGGCGATAAGTGGCGGGAGCGTGTGTGACGAAGTACACCCCTGCAGGGTTATGAACTATTCGAATAGCAGCGTCCGCGGATATGGACTACTTGGAGACATATGTTGTTCATAGATAATTTCAATGGCTACTCCTAAAATTGTCAAGATAAGCGTGAGTGTCGTGGACGGCATTTCCGTATGGAGACGGAATGATTCCATGATAGTGTATTGTTGTGGTGTTAGTGGACTCGTGTGCGAGAAATCAAGTTGTCAAAACTAATTTCAAAAGCAAGTTGTCTAGCCACGAGTCAAATGCTGGCTTCCCGCATGAAACCCCACAATACCTTCTTGATACCTTGCATGAGTAGTTAGCCATCCTAAAGTCTTGCTGAGTACCTTCGTACTCATGTTTGCTTAATAATGTTGCAGAGGTTGCTAATGACCCTAATGGAGGGTTCTTCGTAGATATCGACGACGATGAGTAGCTGGTGTCCCAGCTACGATCTGGCCCTACGTCGGCTCTGTAGTATAGTCAGGCCATGTGCCTTCTAGTTGCTCTGTCTGTACCCAGACAGTTTATAACTCTTCCGTTGGCTTGTATTGTATGACTGCTATTATGGGTCGTGAGACCCTTAATGTGTAATAATATGTGTGTGGCTCTTCCGAGCCTCTTAAATAAAGCTTGTATGTTTATGGTTATGTTGTGATGCCATCGATGTATCTATACATACCGGTATGCCATGCGTACGTGTGTCTTACTTGATATGTATGGGGTTCGAATACCTAGTCGTGAACTTTAGTAGTACTCCTTACAAGGAAATGCCCCTTTGTGATCCAACGAGCCTTGGTAGTTCGCTACTGCTCCGGACACATTGGTTGACCGGCATGTGTCCTTCTTAGCTGTTGTGTCTCTCCCCTTTGGGGAAATGTCACGCGACGTAATGGAGTCCTTGTAGCTTGCTACGACTCGTCTACGTTCGTTGATGACCGACACCTGCTTTGTTGGGTCATGTATGCCTGTCCTTGTGCGGAACTGCCACTTTCGTTTATGACTAGACATGTCGATCCGGGTTCTTTGACATTGGAATGCTAGCGACACGATCGCATACGTGAGTCAAAAGACGCAAACGGTCCCGGCTAAGGTAAGGCTGCAACCGTGGAGTTAACCGTGCGTGAGACCACAAAGAGATGCGATGTGTTACAGGCTGGATTCCTATGGCTTAGGATCGGGGTCCTGACAGCGTTGGTATCAGAGCCTGACTGACTGTAGGATTACTAAGCCAAACTGGTCGAAGTTGAGTCTAGAATTTCTTAGTTATATATAAGGGAATTGTTTGTGGAAGGGAACGTAACACTCTTGTTCTCTTCTCAAGATATTCTATTCTGGCCATCCTCGTCTTTTCTGCGGGAATTAAGGACTAGGTTACTCATCTTCTCCTAGGCTCGGATTTCTGATCGGTAGATTATAGGACTGCGGGTCGAGAGATATTGGGTTTCTTTTATTCCTAGGAAGCAGGAAGTAAGTTTGATGACCAGAAAGTTGAACTTGATAGTTGAGTGGTGACGCTATTTCATTTTTGGGTTGTCTCAAAATTTGTTTTTGAGCATTTACAGCCGTTATGCTGCCCAATTTTGCATTCAGAGCTCTAATGCTTTTTGCATTACTCTCTATTTACAGATGCCTGGTCGTCCTTCTCGTCAGGTGGTACGTCTGACCAGGTGCATTGATGTACCAGGTCATACGGCCATGCTGGTCAGTATGATGTCGGTGTGCGGTTACCGCTGGTACCCCGAGTACACAGTGGAGGAACAGTACCGAGACTTCAACCAGAGCCAGTACAGCTGCACTGTTAGGGTATTTCGAGACTACCCTGGAGCGGAGAAGCCAATCCATTGGTCCTATGGGTTGGGAGTCACTGTTGACATGGCAGTACAAGATGCTGCCTATTCAATGCTGACTATTATGAGAGCGAGACATGCACTGTTGCAGAATTCAGAGTTCTGCTATGTTCCGGCCTCTCAGTCTGGTGAAGAGGGATACCTCAGTGGAGTCTATTTTGATTCTTCTATGGAGGACCCACTTCTGCAGTCCACTGTTGAGATGCTAGAGAACAGAGACAGGGATGCTCGTGCTCTCCGCATGGAGCTTTATGCTACCCGTGCCCGCCTGTGGACAGCTTTGACGCAGCTGGCACCGGTAGTCCAGACAGGGTATGGAGAGATGGAGATGCTGAACCCTGTTAGGACCCATCTTCCGGCCCACGTTGACTGGCCAGCTATAGGAGGAGTCACACCTCTTCGGGGACCCCTCTTACCACCAGTCAGGGGACCAAGGCCACATCCGTGCCCCTATGGACCCCAGGGATCTCAGGCTAGAGTGTTTCCTGATCCGCAGGTTGAGCTTCCAGGTCATGGAGGTAATCTCTATGAGATGTTCTATGCGGATGCCTGAGCTGTGAGCGGAAGGATAGTATGGTAGTAGCCGTACGTTCACAGTCCTGTGTGACTTGTGGAGTATGGTAGTAATGTGAAATGAATTCCGGAGGCCTAGATAAATAATGTATAGGAAGCTTGTAAGCCTCTGATGAGTAGTTCCACCATTTCAGTAGTTTGCCCTTCGAGCAAGTTTGTACTGAACTATGTAAGGGTGTGTATGAACCATGGTGTATATATATCAGTTGCTTGTTACCATGTTGTTCGGATATTCATTTCCGCATTCCGTGTGTTCAGTACATTCTTAATCCATAGCTAGTGATGATATGATATTGGTCTAAGCTATGAGTTTGTTTGTCAGGATGGTGTTCACCAGGTTGAACTGTGCCCCAGCTCATGAGCAAGGTGAGGGTAGTCAAGCGTCGCAGGAAGACCTGCCTCAACCACCTTCTCTGGTAGAAGTGATGCTTGAGGCAGAAAGAAACAAAAGGGAGACCAACCGACTGCTAGAGCGTATTGAGCAGAATACGGCTCGACAGCCTAGGAATGCTGCAGTATCCCTCAATGACTTTGTGAAGCTGAATCCTCCAAAGTTTCATCATTCCGTCGATCCCCTCGACGCTGATGACTGGCTATGCAGCATCTCACGCAAGATTCGCTCGGCAAATGTATCTGAAGCCGACAAGGTGACCTTTGCGACGTATTTCCTGGAGGGACCCGCCAATCTGTGGTGGGAGAACTTTGAAGCTATGCGTCCCGCTGAACCAGTGGCCACATGGGCAGACTTCAGTGCAGCTTTTCCTCTGCACCATATCCCAGAGGGTCTGATGGACAGAAAGAGAGAGGAGTTCTGTGCCTTCACTCAGGGCAAGTTGTCTGTGGATGCCTATAGCCGCGAGTTCGGTAACCTCGCCCGCTATGCAACAGAGGAGGTGTCTACTGACGCCAAGAAGCAAGCAAGATTCCGTAAGGGTCTGAGCCCTGAGCTCCGTCGAGATCTGCGCCTCCATGAGTGTGCAAGCTTTCAAGCCCTGGTCAACAAAGCGATCAGTGCGGAGACTGGTCATACTGACTTCGAAGCCACAAGGAAGCACCCCCGTGATTTTGGTTCGTCATCTGGTTCCGCGTTTCCAAAACGCAGGCTGTGGGTTCCAAACAGTTCTCTGCCGCCAAGATACACTCCGAGGCCATCCTACGTGGCGCCTCAGACGAATCAGGCCAATCCCCCAGCAAAAGCTAATGGTGGTCCAACTAGCAATGCTGCACCACGTGCCAACCAGGTGATATGCTACAAGTGTGGAGAACCAGGGCATTATTCCCGTGAGTGTCCTCAGAATGTGGGTGCCAAGCAACCCAGAAAGTCCGTCGGGCAGGCCAAGTCGGGCAAAGCGTTTTATGTGAAGCCAACTCCTGCACGTGGCCGTGTGAACTATGTGTCAGCAGAAGAAGCTGCAGAGGATCCCGACGTCATGCTGGGTACGCTTCTTGTTAATCATCACCCAGCGTCCGTTCTCTTTGACACTGGGTCTTCTCATTCCTTCATTTCAGAAAGTTATGCACAGTTGCATAACATGTCATTTTGTGATATGCCAATCCCATTGGTGGTCCAAACCCCTGGTAGTAAGTGGCAAACCTCTAGGATAACCTATGACAATGAAATTCTAGTAGACAGGCTAGTTTTTCTAGCCTCATTGATAGCATTGAAATCTTCGGATATTAATATCATCTTGGGCACGGACTGGATGTCAGCTCACTATGCCAAGATTGATACTCACTCTAGAAATGTCCAGCTTACCCATCCCTCGGGTGAGATAGTAAATGTCTCTACTCGAGTTGCCAAATGCCAACTCTATTCCCTAAATGCGAACCCTCTTCCGGAACTTGAAGACATTCCGGTAGTCTGTGACTTCCCGGATGTTTTTCCAGAGGAACTGCCAGGAATTCCACCTGACAGAGATGTAGAGTTTGTGATAGATCTTGTTCCGGGAACTGTCCGGATAGCTAGAAGGCCTTATAAGATGGCACCCCTGGAGCTAGCCGAACTTAAGAAGCAATTAGATGAGGCCTTGAGCAAAGGTTTCATTCGTCCTAGCTCTTCTCGTTGGGCTTGTCCCGTCCTCTTCGTCAAGAAGAAAGACGGAACGGATCGGATGGTTGTAGATTACTGACCAGTTAACCTGGTCACCATAAAGAACAAGTATCCGCTCCCCAGGATCAACGATCTGTACGATCAGCTCGCTGGATCCTCAGTCTTCTCCAAAATGGATTTGAGGTTGGGATACCATCAAATCAAGATTAAGAACGGGGACATTCCAAAAACGGCCTTTGTTACTCGTTATGGCCAATATGAGTACACCGTTATGTCCTTCGATTTAACCAATGCCCCAGCCACCTTCTCTCGACTGATGAATTCAATCTTTATGGAGTATTTGGATAAATTCGTCGTAGTATACCTTGATGATATTCTCATCTACTCCAAGAATGAACAAGAACATGCCGAGCATCTAAGGCTGGTATTGATGAAACTTCGAGAGCATCGCCTTTATGCCAAATTTTCAAAATGTGAATTCTGGTTACCAGAAGTGACCTATCTAGGCCACGTAATCTGTGGTAAGGGTATTGCTGTCAATCCCGAGAGAGTTCAAGCTGTCCTTGATTGGACTCAACCTGAATCGGTTAAGCAAGTTAGGAGTTTTCTTGGTCTAGCGAGCTATTGTCGCCGCTTCGTCGAGAATTTCTCCAAAGTTGCAAAGCCTCTGACTGAACTCCTCAAGAAGGATAAAAAGTTCGAGTGGACACCACAGTGTGAGCATAGTTTTCAGGAACTGAAAAGACGCCTGACCTCCGCACTTGTGTTGCTACCACCAGATTTTTCTAAGGACTTTGTTATCTATTGCGACGCCTCGCGACAAGGATTAGGTTGCATTCTCATGCAAGATCGTCATGTGATCGCATACGCATCTCGCCAGTTGCGTCCACATGAGGATAATTATCCCACACATGACCTTGAGCTTGCAGCTGTGGTCCATGCACTAAAAAACTGGCGACATTACCTTCTGGGTAATCGTTGCGAAATATTCACTGATCACCAAAGTCTAAAATATATCTTCACCCAGCCGGATTTGAATCTCAGGCAAAGACGGTGGGTTGAGTTGATCTCGGATTACGACTTAGGGATAACTTACACTCCGGGGAAGGCCAATGTTATGGCCGATGCACTAAGTCGTAAATCTTATTGTAACAATTTGATGCTACAACAGGGTCAACCACTTCTCCATGAGGACTTTCGGAAGTTGAATCTTCATATCGTTCCTCAAGGATTCCTTTCTACCCTGGTGGCGAAGCCTACTCTTAAGGATCAAATTATAGCTGGCCAAAAGCGTGACAAGGGTATATCACGGATCAAGGAGAATATTTTTAGCGGAAACGCTAAAGAATTTTCCATGAATGATCAAGGTGTGGTGTTCTTCCAGAATCGTTTAGTGGTTCCTAAGAACCCACCTCTAAGGCAGTTAATTCTTAAGGAGGCTCATGATTCTCCTCTCACCATTCATCCCGGTAGTACTAAGATGTATCAGGACCTACGCCAGAGGTTCTGGTGGACTAGGATGAAGAGATAAATTGCTGAGTTCGTTGCTAACTGCGACGTTTGTCGTCGAGTTAAGGCAGAACATCAAAGGCCTGCTGGCACCCTTCAACCTTTAGCTATTCCTGAATGGAAATGGGATAAAGTTAGCATGGGTTTCATTACCGGATTTCCCAAGACCAAAAAAGGAAACAATGCCATCTTTGTGGTCATTGACCGTCTTTCCAAAGTGGCTCATTTTCTTCCTGTTCGTGAGAGTATAACAGCTAGCCAGCTAGCGGAGTTATATATCTCTCGAATAGTGTCTCTTCATGGTGTTCCCCTGGAAATTAACTCAGACCGTGGAAGTATCTTTACTTCTCGATTCTGGGAAAGTTTTCAGAATGCCATGGGGACTCACTTATCTTTTAGCACTGCTTTCCATCCCCAGTCAAGTGGTCAAGTAGAAAGAGTGAATCAAATCCTAGAAGATATGCTCCGAGCTTGTGTTATTTCGTTCGGTATGAATTGGGAGAAGTGCCTTCCATTCGCCGAATTCGCTTATAACAATAGTTATCAATCAAGCTTGGGCAAAGCCCCTTTTTGAAGTTCTCTATGGACGAAGATGTCGAACACCTCTTAATTGGTCAGAAACTGGAGAGAGGCAACTCTTTGGCCCGGACATGATCCAGGATGCAGAAGAGCAGGTTCGCATTATTCGTGAAAAGTTGAAAACAGCCCAGTCTCGTCAAAAGAGCCAATATGATCGTCATCATAAGGCTGTGACCTTTGAAGTTGACGAGAAGGCTTACCTTCGGGTTACACCTTTGAAGGGTACTCATCGTTTCGGTATCAAGGGCAAGTTGGCTCCTCGTTACATTGGACCTTTCCGCATTCTTGCCAAACAAGGAGAAGTTGCCTACCAGTTGGAACTTCCTCCGCATCTTTCCAAAGTTCATGATGTTTTCCACGTCTCGCAACTCAGGCGTTGCTTTTCGGATCCTATCCGTGAAGTGGACCACGAAACGCTTGATCTCCAAGATAACCTTTCTTACCGAGAATACCCCATGCGTATTCTCGATCAAGCTGAGCGTACCACTCGACGTCGAAATCTCAAGTTTCTTAAAGTTCAATTGTCAAATCATTCTGAAAAGGAGGCAACTTGGGAAAGAGAGGATCGTCTCCGACTTGAACATCCTGCGTTATTCCCGACGACTTCTAAATCTCGGGACGAGATTCTTTTGAGTGGGGGTGAGTTGTCACATCCCTAAACCTTAAGCTAGATAGCATTGTGCTCATGTCTTCTTTGCATTTGCATCTAAAAAGTTTCAACAAAACCAACAAAGTGGCAAAGGAAAAACTCAAAACCCTAGCCACCATTTCAATTAAAGGAAATTTCAAACTAGTTCATAATCAATGAACCCAAAATGGCCTCAAGAAATGTTCAAACTTTCTGATAAATCATGAAAGTAAATGAGCATTGGAGAAAACTATTTTCTTGACACTTTAAGCATTTTAAATAAATGCAAAAGCCACTGGTTTCAAAATTTAAATTTGAAATCTGAAACTATAATTTTCCAAAAAATGTTGAAAGTCTTGGAAATGAGTGGGGACATTATAACAAATATTTCAGGAGGTCAAAATTAGTTTTTACTTTTTGTTCTGGAGCTGAAATAATTAGCAAAGCAACAAATAGCAAAACAGAAAAACAAAAACCGAAGAAAAAGGAAAAGTCTTACCTGACGCCCACGCCAGGCCCAGCCCATCTCGCCGCTCGTCCCCTTCCCCGCGCCAGTAGGCAGCAGGAGGTGGCCCCCGCCTCCTCCGGCGCGGCCACGCACCTGCGTGCCTGCCTGGCCGCCGGTTCGTGCTGGCGACGACGGGGATAAGCTCCCTAGAGCCTCCCCTATCCATTCCCCGCCTCGGTTCTCCTCCTCCGCCCGGATCCCCTCCTTCTCCCTGCTGCCGCCATTAGAGCCGAGCTCGAGCTCGAGCTGACCGTTCCCCTGGCCATAGGATCTCCTCCGCGAGCACGCCATTAGCTCCGCCTCGTCGCCCTGGTCATCTCTGCAGAAGCCGAAGTCCCCTCGAGCCCTGCAACGCCCGCAACGCCGTCGTCTTCCTCCTCCGGCCGCCGGACCTCTCCCGTCGATTCGTCGCCCCCAGGCCTCCCCCGAGCCGCCTGAGCCCTGCGCTACTCCCCCTGTGAGCATGCGGTGGTTTTCCCTAAGCTTTCCCCGTCGATCCCCTCCTCTAGCCCTAGTTCCACCGGAGCCCGACGAGCACCGCCGCTGCCGCACGTCGCCGGTAGCCCTCCGATGTCCAGCTCGTCCTCCCGTGAGCACCAGAAGCTCCAGGAGGACGCGTAGATGCCGTAGCAGCTAAGATCTAAGCGTGGATCCCTCTGATTCAAGCCCCCCGACGACGCCCGAGCTTCGGCCGCCGCTCCGGCTCGTCGCCGACGCCTCTTCCGGCGACCCTAGCCTCCCTAGTTGGTCCTTCCAGATCGGCCGCTTCGCGAGCTTGTTGTAGCTGCCATCCGCGTGCGATTTGGTGCTGTGCAGAGCCTTCTAGGTCGCCTCCGGCGATCCCTCCGCCGCGGGTTTGGTCGCCGGCGACCACCCTCCGGTGGCCGTCGACGTGGCCGGCCATTAGGGCCTAATCGCCCTCCTCTGAGTCGCTGACAGAGGGCCCCACGCCTGGTCAAACCCCAATTAGGGGCTGGTCAGCGCGGGATTAGCCCCAGAGAGGCTGACCAGTGGGGCCCCCCTGTCAGGTTTGACCTGCACAGGTCGGCTGACCTGCTGACGTCAGCCTGATGCAATAAATGAAATTTCCAGTATAAAAATAATTTAGGAAATTGCTAAAAATTGCAAAAATCATAGAAATTAATCTGTAACTCCAATGAAAATAATTTATATATGAAAAAGTATCAGAAAAATTCAAGGATTCTGATTATGCTATTTTCAGCTATGTTTGAAAAATTTACAGAACCCTAAATTGTGAAATAAGGAATAATTCAATTCTTTTAATCACTTTGTAAATGGAATTTGCAAAAATATCCAAATTTCATTATAAATGCAATGATCACAGACTGCCCTAGATGTAAATCAGTACCATAACATGACATTTCATGCATGTTAACATTAGATTGATCTGAGCATCAGGTCGAATCAATTAAACCGGTATCCGGGAATACCCGTTTGAATTGCAATTCTAGTGTGGTTCAAATCAACTCTAAACCTAAAACATCTTGATTATAATAACTTATCACTTGCATTCTCATGCCAAGCTCATGCATCATTTTGATTGCATATGATTGTTATTGAATGTTGCCATTCATTTCGGTAGGCTCCGCACCCCCGGATTCCATCGAATATCCGTCTGACGGATATCGTTCCTCCTCTGAGCAACAAGGCAAGCACCCCTTTTGATCATCCCGATAACACCTATGTTCCTGCTCCTGCACCTATTTAATGCATTAGGATCAAATGCTTCAACTACTTTTGCCACGATAGTTGGACCCACTTCCTTTGCATGACTTAACCTTGTCACAGTAAATAGCCGAACCTTGCAACCTAGCATACCTGGTAGTTGCTTGAGCTATGACGTGCCTTATCCTGCTATGCATGCTATGCTTATAGTTGTGTATGGTCTGTCATCTGGGAGATGAACAGAACTGTGGAATGTGTTCGGTGAGCAAAGGTCGTGTGTTGAACTTGATTTGGTAAAGGTACCGGTGAAAGGCTGTGTAGGAGTACATGGCGGGTTGTTTCATTGGAACCGTCCTTAGGAACTGAGTTCCGTGTATGTAATCCAAGACTAGATACTACCACATGCTGGGCCCTGAAATATGACCCCGCTCGGCCTATTAATCGCGTAGTACTCGGTCCAGGAGTTGCAAGTAGTTTCTGGTGTTTATAGTAATGGTGGAGGCCGTGCATGGTGCTGACCTGAGAGGTGGACCGTGATGCGGTAGGCAGTGGCACGGTGTACCAAGTGGCACCCGGATGGTCGGCTTGGGAACCCTGCGCACATCGTTTGAGGCCGTGGCGGAAACCTCGGCCGGACTTCCGTACGGGTTACTCTCAGATAGGCGATAAACCTGGACTAGGTACTAGTGTGGTTAACGGTCGTGGCCGACTCCCTCGCTGGGCTTCCGCTTGAAGGTTGCCGAGGTGCATGACGTGCACATGGCGATAAGTGGCGGGAGCGTGTGTGACGAAGTACACCCCTGCAGGGTTATGAACTACTCGAATAGCCGCGTCCGCGGATATGGACTACTTGGAGACATATGTTGTTCATAGATAATTTCAATGGCTACTCCTAAAATTGTCAAGATAAGCGTGAGTGTCGTGGGCGGCATTTCCGTATGGAGACGGAATGATTCCACGATAGTGTATTGTTGTGGTGTTAGTGGACTCGTGTGCGAGAAATCAAGTTGTCAAAACTAATTTCAAAAGCAAGTTGTCTAGCCACGAGTCAAATGCTGGCTTCCCGCATGAAACTCCACAATACCTTCTTGATACCTTGCATGAGTAGTTAGCCATCCTAAAGTCTTGCTGAGTACCTTCGTACTCATGTTTGCTTAATAATGTTGCAGAGGTTGCTAATGACCCTAATGGAGGGTTCTTCGTAGACATCGACGACGACGAGTAGCTGGTGTCCCAGCTACGATCTGGCCCTACGTCGGCTCTGTAGTATAGTCAGGCCATGTGCCTTCTAGTTGCTCTGTCTGTACCCAGACAGTTTATAACTCTTCCGCTGGCTTGTATTGTATGACTGCTATTATGGGTCGTGAGACCCTTAATGTGTAATAATATGTGTGTGGCTCTTCCGAACCTCTTAAATAAAGCTTGTATGTTTATGGTTATGTTGTGATGCCATCGATGTATCTATACGTACCGGTATGCCATGCGTACGTGTGTCTTACTTGATATGTATGGGGTTCGAATACCTAGTCGTGAACTTTAGTAGTACTCCTTACAAGGAAATGCCCCTTTGTGATCCAACGAGCCTTGGTAGTTCGCTACTGCTCCGGACACATTGGTTGACCGGCATGTGTCCTTCTTAGCTGCTGTGTCTGCCCCCTTTGGGGAAATGTCACGCGACGTAATGGAGTCCTTGTAGCTTGCTACGACTCGTCTACGTTCGTTGATGACCGACACCTGCTTTGTTGGGTCATGTATGCCTGTCCTTGTGCGGAACTGCCACTTTGGTTTATGACTAGACATGTCGATCCGGGTTCTTTGACATTGGAATGCTAGCGACACGATCGCATACGTGAGTCAAAAGACGCAAACGGTCCCGGCTAAGGTAAGGCTGCAGCCGTGGAGTTAACCGTGCGTGAGACCACAAAGAGATGCGATGTGTTACAGGCTGGATTCCTATGGCTTAGGATCGGGGTCCCGACAGCGGTGGAGGTTGCAAGACAAAAAAGGAGAAGATAGTCACATTAACTAGGCATATCAATGAGCTGTGGAGATGCTCATCAATAGATATCAATGTGAATGAGTAGGGATTTCCATACAAATGATGCACTAGAGCTACGAGTATGTGAAAGCTCCTAAAGAAAACTAGTGGGTGTGCATCCAACTTGCTTGCTCACGAAGACCTAAGGCAATTTTGAGGAAGCCTATCATTGGATTGTAAGTGCATCTAGTGCCCCTTAGTGATATTGGTGGTTTGCAGACTTATAGGTTAAGTATCTAATGTGTTTATGAGTGTACACATGATCTATAAGTCACTCATGAGTTTGAGAGATTTGATGAATATCGGCCCATAAAAATGTATATCTTCGGTTGAAGAAATTGGTCTGAAGCTGAAGAATTGAATCGCGAAGAATCTGCGATGAAATCGATATTCCTCATGAAGATATTGAAATTGAGGAATTTGGTGTGTCCTGAAGAAAATCATTATGAAGACTTTGAAGCATGAAGATTTAATCTTTTTGTTTTATTTTCTTCACACTTGAGTAATAGGAATACCGTACTGTTAAAGGGGGTCGAAGTTACACTTTGGAATGAATTTCCTCATGATGCTCAACCCAAGCCTAATCCTACCAAAATCCTCAAGTGAGGAATACGAGTGACATGAGGACTCTCACAGTTGAGGGTTCCGACCGTTTCGATAGCCACGCCAAGTCATTGGTCTTATCCACACCAACATTCATATTATTTAAGGGCATTAGTGTCAAATCATGTCGGGATGCTCACACGCTATAAATAGCTGCCCCCCACAACCATTAGCTGGTTGGCTGCTTCGTTAGAAACTGAAACTTGTCATAAGAGCAACTCAATTCCTCAGAGTCTTCGAGAGTAATTCATCAGTGAGGAAATACCCCATACACCGAAAGCACAAACCTAGAACCAAGTGATTGAGCATCACTGAAGAAGTTGTTCCTGTGTGGGACTGAAGCCTTTTACCTTTGAGGACTGTGCATCCTCCAAACGGTTAGGCGTCATGGTCTAGAGCTTTCCAGCAATTATTGTGGATCGCCGGGTGACCAAGTTTGTGAGGGTTTGGAAGTCTGCCCTGAAGACTTACCACGAGTGTTGGGCGAGGACTGTGTGTTCTTAGCCCATGGAGAACACGGTAGGGACTATGTGTCCCGGGACTGTGTGTCCTTTGGTTTCAATACCAAGCCGTTCCAAACCAGATGTACAACTGTCACAGCAGTTGAAACTGGGTCATCAACTACTGTCTTCTCTGTGAAACGGGTTCTAATTCCTCAACTCATTACTTTCCTTAGATTATGTGTTGATGACTTTCACTATTACTGTTTGAAGAATTTGCTGAAGACTTTCTCTGAAATTACTCAACCCCAAATTCTTCACGCTAGTTAATCCTCATTTGTTTTCTGCATGCCTGCTCACTGTGCAATCTATTTTCACATTCCTCACACTGAAAAACTGTTGTTGTGAAACTTTGCACTTCTGATCCTTTACTGTTTCCGCTATAAGTTAGTCATCAGTGACGAATTTCCTCAAAAGGAATTTCCTCAGTGATGAAATTCTAAAAATCTCCTATTCACCGCCCCTCTAGTCGATATAACGCACTTTCAATTGGTATCAGAGCAAGGTACTCCCTTGTTCTGTGTGATTTTGGTTTAACCACCTGGAGTTTTAGTTTTGTCGACTGCAGGCATGTTTAAGGTGACTACACCATGTCCTACTTTCGAAGGAAAGAACTTTCCATTCTGGAAGAACAACATGCAAATGCATCTACAAGCTATTGATAATGATCTCTGGTATATTGTGGAACATGGCGTCCCCATCATCTCTGCTAGTGTCTCTCTTGCTGATGTGAAGAAATTCAAGCAACTTGATTCTCAAGCGAAGAATATCATCTGTGGCCATCTGAGCCCAGGCCAGTTTGGAAGAGTGAGTGCTTTGGGCTCTGCAACACTGATCTGGGAGAGACTATGCAAAGTAAATGAAGGAGTATCAACCCAGCATGACTCTCATGTTGATATTCTTCGCAATCTCTTCAATCGCTTCAAGATGCATGACAATGAAAGCTGCCAAGACACCTTTGATCGCCTCACTAACATATCAAATGAACTGCAAGCACTGGGAGCTCGAGACATTACTGATCACGAAGTTGTGAAGAAACTGCCGAGATCTTTGGATTCTTCATTTGATACTTTAGTTCTGTGATTCAAGAAAGACCAGACTACAAGATGCTTGATCCAGCTGATATACTCGAAAGGCTAAATACTCATGAATTCCAACTAGAAGAAAAGAAAGATCTGTATGGACCAAGCTATTCTAGACCACGTGCACTGAAGGCTATAGTAATTTCCTCATCTGAAGAAGAAGATTCGGATGACAGCATTGGTGACCCTGAAGAATTTGGACAGGAGCTTGCAATGCTCGTGAGGAAATTCCAGAGGCTTACACGATGTGGCCAGTTCGGTAAATCTTCAAGAAGAGACATGAGGAAATTAGAATCTTCATCTAAGGACTACAAGAAAAGAACCTGCCACAAGTGCAAGAAATCAGGTCATTACATTGCTGACTGTCCCCGTTGGGGAAATGAATCAAAGAAGAAGAAATACAAGGATGACAGTTCTGATGACTCGAAGAAGAAGAAGAAATCTTCAAAATCGTCATCTTCAAAGCCCTCATCGCACAAGAAGACTAGTTTCAGAAAGGCTCGGGCACTTAGTGGCAAGGAAATGGATTCCGAGGCAGAATCAGAGGAATGTGATGAAGAAGAGGGTTCTGATGAAGACTCAGAATCCGGACAGGCTAGTCTTGCACTGGAAACCACATTCGTCGGCAAGTCAATCTTCAACCTTGAAGAAGATGATAACACCATCCACACTGATGACTATGCTGATGACTTCGCTCTAACCTATTGCTTTATAGCAAAAGGTTCAAAGGTAACGAATGATGCTTCCTCCTCTGATTCAAGTGACTGTGAACCTGATGACTATAAAAAACCCAGTTACAGTAAACTTGCTATCATTGCCACTAAACAACAAACTGCCCTGGAAAAGCTTCAGAAACTGCTAGATAGAAGTGATAATCTGTTGAATGATGAAATGAATCTTACCCAAATCCTCACTCAAGATGTAAAAAGTCTTCAGTCTAGATTTGATAATCTTCAAGATCGTTATGATACACTCCTCGCTGATCATGAGAAACTTTCCTATGAATTTCTTCAAAGGAAGCTTGATCTAGAGAAGCTGAGGATTTCTCATGATGATCTTCGTATGGAAAATGATTCATTACTAGCTCAACAGATCAGTGCTGCTCAAGCTGAATTCATTCCTCCATGTCTTAAATGCATTGAACGTGAAACTGCTAATTCTTCACCAGAATCATCAAATGCTTCTATTGCTACAAATTCTTCAACTGCACCTGTAGTGTCTATTTCCTAACTTGAGGAAAACACAAATGTTACTGATGAAAATGCAGGGTTGAAGGAATTGTATGTGACAGGCATATACAAAAGCCTCAAAGGACATCAAACCCTTTGTGATGTGCTGAAAAAGCAGATCTTGAACAGGAACCCGAGGAAAGAAAGAATTGCCATTGAGAGGAAATTAAATGCTGATGGATCTTATTGGAAACCTGAGCAGTATCCCAAGACCTCATGGGTTGCTGCTACTGGGCCTCCTTTTGACCCATCCAATCTAACTGGCTTTTCATGTGAATTATCCTATTCCTCAGATGAGTCATTTGACTCCAATTATAAATTGTTCAAAAATCAATCTGGTGAAGTATTTGCTCGATATGTTGGAACTAACTGCAGGAATAGCTCTCCCTTGAGGAAAATCTGGGTTCCCAAAAGTTGTCTTGAAAATCTTCAGGTGAATGTCCTCATGACACCACCAATGAAGAATCTGAACCCCAGATCAGAATCCTCAAGGGGACCAAAGTCTTCAGGAGGATCAAAATCCTCAACTGGTCAAAATTATGCTCGTACCCGTGCTAATGCGTCTAACATGCAGGGAAACTACAAGGAATATGAATATGAGCGTTACTCTTCAAATCATTATGTTCATAAATCCTCAAACCAGTTCTCTGCATATTCATATGAGTACTTTAACCCCCTATTGTTAAGAGAAGTGCATTAGCTTCAATGCCACCTTTCTCATATGGTGCTCGCAGGATGATGAATGCTTTACCACCCCTTGAGATGTGGGTGGTGAAGAAATCAAACTAATCACTTCTGCAGGTCAGGTCTCTAGATGAAAATCATCATCTGAAGAATTTGTTGGAGACTTGTGGAAATGCTTGATAGGACGCAAGCTAATATTGATGAAATAGAAATATTTCACACGTCCTTTAATTCTGTTATGATGAAATTCTTATCTGATGAAATTGATATCATATTCTTCAAATCTGAAGCATATGAGATGGTAAGTTGTATTAATTCATCCGCATGATGATAAACCCAAGAATATTGAGTGGGTTCTTGATAGTGGATGCACACATCACATGACTGGTGATAAAAGCTTGCTGATGAATATGCCACTAACTCCATCACCTCTGAAGCAAATCACATATGCTGACAAAGGTAAAAGCAAGGTATTGGGACTGGGCAAAGTGGTTATTTCCATGGATAGGCATATGGACAAAGTGATGCTTGTTGAATCCCTTGGTTTTGACCTCATGTCAGTCTCAATGCTTTGTGATCTTGATATGATTGTTATCTTTGGTAGATATAGATGTGTAGTCATCATGGAATCTGACAGATCCAAAGTCTTCGAAGGTGTAAGAAGAGGGGACTTGTACATTGTTGATTTCTCTACAGGTCCTCAACCAGCCACTTGCTTACTAGCAAAAACCTCAGAAGGATGGCTGTGGCACCGAAGACTAGGTCATGCAGTCATGAGGAATTTGCACACGCTCACGAAGAAGAAGCATGTCATCGGCATCGAATTAGTCAAATTCCTCAAGGATCATCTCTGCGGTGCATGTGAATCTGGGAAAATGACGAGATCCAAGCATCCCTTGAAGACTATCATGACCACTACTCGTCCATTCGAATTGCTTCATATGGATCTATTTGGACCTACTCACTATGCCACACTAACCAATGCATCATCTTTATATGGCTTCGTCATAGTTGATGATTATTCCAGATATACATGGGTGCATATCATAGTATATAAAACTGAAGTGCAGGAAATCTTCAAACGATTTTCTTCAAGGGCCTCGACGAACTTTGGCATCAAGATCAAACATATCAGGAGTGATAATGGAACAGAGTTCAAAAACACTGGTCTTGATGATTATCTTGATGAACTTGGTATTACTCACGAATTATCTGCTCCTTATACTCCTCAGCAGAACGGTGTCGTCGAAAGGAAGAACAAGACTCTGGTTGAGATGGCAAGAACTATGCTTGAAGAATATCAGACTCCTAGTCGCTTTTGGCCTGAAGCAATCAACACTGCATGCCATATCATCAACATGGTATATCTTCACAAATACCTCAAGAAAATCTCATATGAACTCCTCACTGATAAGAAACCCAATGTAAGTTATTTCAAAGTCTTCGGTGCAAAATGTTGGATTAGAGATCCTCACCATAGCTCAAAATTTGCACCTAAGGCACATGAGGGTTTTATGCTCGGTTATGGAAAGGACTCGCACACCTACAGAGTCTTCAACAACTATCACAACAAACTTGTTGAAACTGCAAATGTGCGGTTCCATGAAACTAATGGCTCGCAAAGAGAGCAGTTGCCTTCTGATCCAGATAAGCTGTCTCGTGAGGAAGCAATAAAGCTCAAACCTACTGAATACATTGTTCCCACTAAGGAAATTGATGAAGAAACCATCCCCATCACTGATGAAAATCAAGAAGGTGCTCCTGAGGAAATTGCTCCAGAACCACTTCCTCAGCCCAGACGAAATCCTCAACCAGCTCATCTGGGGATTGCAAATGAAGAAGAACTTGACAAAATCCTCAATCACATCAACGCGCCAGGTCCTCTCACTCGCTCAAAAGCTTCACACTTAGTTAACTTTTGTGGGCATTTTTCCTTTGTATCTATCACAGAACCCTCAAAAGTTGCTTAGGCTTTCCTGGAACCGGAGTGGATCCAAGCTATGCAAGATGAACTTCTTCAATTCAAGATGAATGATGTATGGGAGCTCGTCAAACGACCAGATCCTCGCAAGCACAACATCATCGGTACCAAGTGGATTTTCCGAAACAAGCAAGATGAGGATGGTCAAGTGGTTAGGAACAAGGCAGAACTTGTAGCCCAAGGCTACACCCAGGTTGAAGTAATAAATTTCTATGAAACTTTTGCACCTATTGCTAGACTTGAAGCTATTCGAATACTTCTTGCTTATGCTAATCATCATAACATCATATTATATCGAATGGATGTGAAAAGTGCATTCCTCAATGGTAAGCTTGAGGAAGAAGTGTATGTTGCTCCGCCCCCAGGTTTTGAGGATCCAAAGAATCCAGACAAAGTCTTCAGACTCAAAAAGGCGCTCTATGGTCTCAAGCAAGCCCCTCGGGCATGGTATGACACATTGAAGGAATTCCTCATGAAGAAAGGCTTCAAACCTGGTTCACTCGATCCAACTCTTTTCACTAAATCCTATGATAATGAGCTATTTGTGTGCCAAATTTATGTCGATGATATTATATTTGGCTGTACTGACAGACAATACATTGATGAATTTTCTTACATGATGAGTGAAGAATATCAGATGTCTATGATGGGGGAGCTGAAATTCTTCTTAGGTCTTCAAATTCGTCAACAACGCAATGGAATTTTCATATCAACGGAGAAATACCTCAAGGATGTTCTGAGGAAATTCGACATGCATGAATGCAAAGGTGCCAAGACTCCAATGCCTACCAACGGCCATCTCGGCACTGATGAAAATGGTAAAGAATTTGATTAGCAGGTATATCGCTCTATCATTGGCTCTTTATTGTATCTATGTGCATCTAGGCCAGATATAATGCTTAGTGTTTGCATGTGTGCACGTTTTCACGCAAAACCGAAGGAATCACACCATAAGGCTGTGAAGCATATTCTTCGATACTTAGCTCACACACCAACACTAGGATTATGGTATCCCAAGGGCTCCAATCTTCATCTGGTAGGATATTCTGATTCTGACTATGCTGGTGATCGTGTGGATCGCAAGTCAACTTCTGGTACATGTCATTTCCTCGGAAGATCACTAGTTTGCTGGTCCTCAAAGAAGCAGAACTGCGTATCACTTTCCAGTGCCGAAGCTGAGTACATTGCTACTGGTTCATGCTGTGCTCAATTACTATGGATGAAGCAAACCCTCAAGGACTACGACATCAACATGAATAATGTGCCTCTCTACTGCGACAATGAGAGTGCAATCAAGATTGCTTACAACCCAGTACAACACTCGAAGACTAAGCACATCCAGATTCGTAATCATTTTCTTCGGGACCATGTCCTCAAGGGCAATATCCTCATCGACCATGTGAAGACTGATGATCAACTGGAAGATATCTTCACTAAGCCCTTGGATGAGAAAAGGTTTTGCAAGTTGCGGTGTGAGCTAAATATCTTAGAATCTTCAAATATTTTGTAAAAACATGCACACATCCTAACACTTATGCAAAATTGATGACTTAGATGTGCAACACATGATGAATCGATTTTCTTCAATTGATCAAGAATGTCACTCTGAATGTGAAGAAATCAACAAAGAAATTGATTCTCACGGCCCTACGACAATTGTGTGCGGCGTCTGTAATCAACATTCTTATATGGTGGGTCACGCCACCGCCCAACGTGAAATTCCTCAAGTTGATTCTCTTCAATGTTTCATTTCCTCAAAATGTGTTTTTCTTCAAAACAGTTGTTCTTCATTGTGACGATTTATCACAAAATCCTCAAGTTACTCAAATCTTCAAAAACACTTGATGACTTTCGTTTGACTAGATAGACTGTGATTTCAAGTCTTCAATAGCATTCACTTATAGCTATTTCTTCAAGTTGATATTTCATCTAAGTGAATGTGATCGGACCCTTCTTTCCCTCTATGCTATTCTCATCCAGTCTATTTGATTCTTCATATGCATTCTACTTGAAACTTTGTTCAAAATCCTCACTGCGTCCTTGTCAGCTGATGATTATGTAACAAAATCCTCAACTCTTCAAAAATGTTTCTTTAATGCACAGTAACTGAACCCCACTTCCCACGTCGGATAACCATGATCTCCACTATCTCCACCGCCTTGTTCGGGAGCTACCCGTGTCCTGCAGAGACGTAGAGGCAGGGGCTGTTTGGTCCGAATTCTTCACGCCAACAGTAACTGTCTGGCTATAAATATGTCCTTATCCCCCTCGGAAAACACTTCTTCGCCCCATCTCTTTCGTGCTGAAGCAAAAAGCACCGAACCCTAGCGCCACCACTGGAAGTCTCGTCGCCAGTGAAGAAGAGCTTCACTGCCTCGACTTCTCCGTCGTCGGAACCATGCCAGAGTCGGATCATCTTCGTTCGCCGCCGCCGTAGACGTCCTCTGCCGCCGGGTTAGGGCGCATTGGACATGCAACCGAAGAGCTTCTCTCCACAACTTTTCTGTGTTCTTCGTGCGTGCCTTCAAGGGTAAATAAAAACCCCATTTTTACAACAAGTTAGATCTACTATTTTACATCTCCGATGTGAAATCTGTTTTCCTCAAGAATCGATATGCACTTGATTCCTCAAACACTGCCTATCACCACACCAATAATGAACTTCACTAAGCATCTAAGATTTCCACGAGATTCCTCAATTGTGCGAATTTTCGGATCTGTACAACTCTGGAACCCAAGAACAGTACGCTTAGGCTAATTCCTCAACCACTGGTCAAATTCCTCATCTGTCAAACTTTTTCATTTTCTTCAAATCTGAGAACGCATATGACCTCTCCAAATTCTTCGCAACTATACTCTATTCACAGGTACACACATGTCAGCTGATGAATCTCTCGGTTCTCATCACATTAGCTCATTTGCAGCATTTCTTGAAGAAAATCTTCAAGTCTCATCAGAATCCTCAAGAATTCAATCTCATCAGCAAAATCCTCAGCTGAAGAAAATGGAGGATGACAGGAAACAGAAAGGAGGGAAGAAACTTGAGCAGAACACAGCTTTGGATATCCCTGAGGATATTTACTTGGACTATTGCACACCTGATGAATCTGAAACAATGGCCAAGAGAAAGATTCGACTTCAGAAGATAGAACGCCGATGGGCAAATGAGTGGAAAGAATACAGATTTGTCATTCCCAAGTATGCGAAGAAATTCGCTCTGAAGCCTCCTGGCAAACGGGCCCTACTTGAGGCTCATCAAGTTGCACACCTCTCAAGCCTCAAGACCCTTGATGACTATCCTGATGAAAAGAAGAAGCATTTGGCTAAGCTCAAGAAGCAGGCAGATGCTGCGGTGAGGAAATTCAATGAATCCTCAGCTGCTGCTTCAACTACGGCTACTTCCTCTGCCGCAGAGACCTCTGGTTCAGTCATTCCTCAACCAACGTCTGTGCCGTCAAAAACAAGGGCTCCAAAGCCTCAAGAGAAATCAGCACTGAAGCCGGTCATGAAGCCAATGCCCGCTACCTCCAGCTCCTCACTCCCAGCTGCAACCAGTTCGGAGACAAAGTCTTCACCACCTCCTGTGAAGACTCAGGTGTCTGCTAAAAGAGCAACACAGCCAAGCCCCAGCAAAATCATCACAGTCCCGTCTGCATCAAAGGGTAGTGATGAATATGATGATCAAACCCTGCAAGCAATAATCAGAAACAAGCAAGGGAGGGTAGCTCAAGCATCTGGCGGCGCCATTCCTCTAGCCATGGACCCCAAGGTCCTCCTCCTAGACTACATAAACATCTGATAGGAGGATCCAAACACTCTGCTTGATGATTTGAAACGCCCCCCTGGAATCAGCCATATGGTGGCCACTTTCATCAACGAAGCCAAGTGGAAAGAACAGCAAGCTATCTGATGCACTGGCCAAGGTTGCTAAGGTGAAAAAGGAGAAAGTCCTCAAGCAGAATTTCCTCAACTTTACGCCTGATGCACTGGTGTCAACACAGGATGTGCTGAAGACTTTGACAGAGAAGTACTGAAATCTATCTGATCGTCAGAGTCTCAAAAGCAGTTTCATCAAATTTGCCACTAAAGCTGTTGATGACTACAACAAGACTGCTGCCCCTCGAGCACCAACTCCTCAGCCTCTGATTGAAGAGTCAGCCGATGAATCTCCTCAAGCTGATGCAACTCCTCAAGCTGAGGAAATACCCCAAGAAAGCCGTGTGGATGTACCGGCTATT
Source organism: Hordeum vulgare subsp. vulgare (assembly GCF_904849725.1). Lineage (NCBI taxonomy): Eukaryota > Viridiplantae > Streptophyta > Magnoliopsida > Poales > Poaceae > Hordeum > Hordeum vulgare. The sequence goes on along the minus strand of NC_058518.1, from coordinate 264,875,755 downwards.
GAAGAAATCACCATGGAAAATCCAGCTGATGAACCTGCTGCAGCTGGTGAGACTGCCCCTGACCCAGCTACTTCATCAAAGCAAGCGGATGACTCTGCTCCAGCTGGTTCCTCAAAGTCAGCTGATGAATCTGTCGAGAGAACCCCTTCACAAAAAGCTTCAAAGGTGAAGAAGATGACTCCGTCTGCATCAGACGTGAAGAAAACCAGGGCTGCTGAGAAGGAAGACAAAAAGAGAAAGGCCTCCTCAGCAGAAGAAGAAACATTGGCCAAGCGCCTCAAAGCGCTTGAAGATAATGCTCCACTGGACCCTGTGCCCCTCAACGTCGCTCCGTCTTATGAAATGGTCATCCTTGCAGACCAAGAGAAAGGGACAGATAAGTAAATGAAGGATGCCTCATCCGAGGAACACACTGACGAAGAAATTCGTATTGACGACAGTCCTCAGCCCTCCATTCCTCAGGAAGTAACTGCGCAAGGATCAGCTGCACCAGCTGATGAAACTGCCTATGTCACCAAGCCAGCTGAGGAAGAGCAAAGTGAAATTCCTCAAGCTGATGAAATTCAAAGTCCTGAGAAAAATCCTCAAGATGAGGAAGACGCTGACCCAACTCCTCCATCGGAGCAAGATCTTCACACTGAGGCTCACAATGAACCTATTCCTTCTCCGGAGCAGAACCCTCAAGAGGATGCTCCAGTTGATGAAATTCCCCAGCCTGATGCCAGCCTGATGCCCAAGCTGATGAAATTCCTCACACTACAGGAATCACCTTTTTTGCCGTCTGCCATGACAGACGGCAAAGACAATACCACAAACGGCAAAGATTGTCACGGCCGGCAAAATTTCTGCGTCAGCCGACGACGGCATAGGACCTTCTTTGTCGTCTGCTCCCCCAAAGCGGACGACAAAGAGCTTTGTCGTTAGCTTTCCTTAGGAGCAGTCGGCAAAGCGTTTGAGACGGCAGCCGATAGGCGTTGCCTCCGTTAGGGGTTAACGGAGCCTTTGTCGTCTGCCTCCCCGTGAATCTTTGCCGTCTGCCTCCCCGTCAATCTTTGCCGTCTGCCTTCTCCTCCCCTCCCCTCCCCTCCATCTTTGTCGTCTGCCTCCAGGACCATCTTTGCCGTCTGCTGGGTCCTCCCCTCCCCCCTCTCTCCACTCTTTGCCGTCTGCCTCCTCCTCTGTGCCCTCTTCTTTGCCGTCTGCCCCCCAGGAAGCAGACGGCAAAGAGACTATATGGCCAGCTGCTACTGCCCAGGTTGCACAGCTGGGCGCCATGTGGCACCTTTGCCGTCGGCTGGCTGACGGCAAAGGCCTTTGCCATAAGCTGACAGACGGCAAAGAGCCTATATTGTCACATTTTTATTTATTTTTTCTATTTCACAGCACATATACATATAATTCATAGCACATATATCATAAATAGATCACAACACATATATGATATACATATAAAGCTCATCAATGCCATTTGTTCATCAACGTACATCCCATATATCAAAAGAACCAACACATACAAAGTTTCATCCATATATACATACATATAGTTGCACATATATTGTTCATGAACCCATTGTTCATCAACACATACAAAGAACCAACACATTGTTCATCAACTCAAATAAAAACAGAAACTAAAGCACTCCAACGCCAGCTTCCATGCATGTAGTACATCCAATCTGCAAAATGGGAATAAGAAAGTCAGAAGAAGAAGAACAACAACATATATATGACAAATAAGCTAAATTGAAGAATAAAGAGAAGAAGCAAGAAGAGAACAAGGAGAAGAAAAACAAGAAGGAGGAGGAGGAGGAGGGGAAGGGGAAGGAGAAGGAGAAGGAGGAGGAGAAGAAGAAAAAAGAAGAGAAGAAGAAGGAGGAGAATAAGGAGAGAAGAAGAAGGAGAAGAAGGAGGGATCCTTCTGCTTCTTCTTCTCCTCCTTCTCATTCTTCTTCTCTTCTTCTCCTCCTCCTTCTTCTTCTTCTCCTTCTCCTTCTCTTCTTCCTCTTCTTCTTCCTTCTCCTTCTTTTTGAGCTAAATATTCCAATTATGTCATTTTAGAGGAAAACAAGCTAAGTATATAATATCCATGAGCTAACCAAGGTTCTTATGCCATTTTGAGCTTATTATGGTATTTTGGAGCTAAATGGGCTAATTATGTCATTGTTGGGTTAATTAAAGCAAGGATAATATGAAAGAGGATAAGAAAGAGGAGGAGGAGGAGGAGAAGAAGAAGAAATCAAGAAGGAGGAGGAGGAGGAGGAGAAGGATAGAAGGTCCTTGGCCTTCTCCTCCTCCTACTCCTCCTCCTTCTTCTTCTTCATCTCTTCTTCTTCTTCTATCTTTTCATTTTGCCTATTTCTTCTCGTCTTCTCCTCTTGTTGGATCTAAATTACCTAATTATGTATTTTTTGAGCTAAATATTCCAATTATGTCATTTTAGAGGAAAACAAGCTAAGTATATAATATTCATGAGCGAACCAAGATTCTTGTGCCATTTTGAGCTTATTATGGTATTTTGGAGCTAAATGGGCTAATTATGTCATTGTTGGGTTAATTAAAGCAAGGATAATATGAAAGAGGAGAAGAAAGAGGAGGAGGAGGAGAAGAAGAATAAAACAAGAAGGAGGAGGAGGAGAAGGATAGAAGGTCCTTGGCCTTCTCCTCCTCCTCCTCCTTGTCCTTCTTCTCTTCTTCTTCTTCTTCTTCTTCTTCTTTCTTTTCATTTTGCCTATTTCTTCTGCTCTTCTCCTCTTGTTGGAGCTAAATTACCTAATTATGTCTTTTTGAGCTAAATGGGCTAATTATCCCATTTTAGAGGAAAACAAGCTAAGTATATAATATTAATGAGCTAACCAAGGTTCTTATGCCATTTTGAGCTTATTATGGTATTTTGGAGCTAAATGGACTAATTATGTCATTGTTGGGGAAATTAAAGCAATTGCAAGGATAATATGAAAGAGGAGAAGAAAGAGGAGGAGGAGGAGAAGAAGAAGAAATCAAGTAGGAGGAGGAGGAGAAGGACTAGAAGGTCCTTGGCCTTCTCCTCTTCCTCCTCCTCCTCCTCCTCCTTCTCCTTCTTCTCTTCTTCTTCTTCTTCTTCTTCTTTCTTTTCATTTTGCCTATTTCTTCTCCTCTTCTCCTCTTGTTGGAGCTAAATTACCTAATGATGTCTTTTTTGAGCTAAATGTTCCAATTATGTCATTTTAGAGGAAAACAAGCTAAGTACATAATATTCATGAGCTAACCAAGGTTCTTGTGCCATTTTGAGCTTATTATGGTATTTTCGAGCTAAATGGGCTAATTATGTCATGGTTGGGTTAATTAAAGCAAGGATAATATGAAAGAGGAGAAGAAAGAGGAGGAGGAGGAGAAGAAGAAGAAATCAAGAAGAAGAAGGAGGAGGAGGAGGAGGAGAAGGCCAAGGACCTTCTGGCCTTCTCCTCCTCCTCCTCCTCCTCCTTCTTCTTCTTCTTCTTTATTTTCATTTTTCCTATTTCTTCTCCTCATGTTAGAGCTAAATTACCTAATTATGTCTTCTTCGAGCTAAATGGGCTAATTATCTCATTTTAGAGGAAAACAAGCTAAGTTTGGAGGAGAAACTTACCGTAGTGGTCATCAAGGAGGAGAAACACCACGGTTGCTCGCGCCGGCTTCGTTTGGAGACGGTTGCCCTGGAGAAGGGTCGTGCGATGCCGCTCGGGAGTTATTCTGCAGAAAAGATATTTTGCAATGTCTCAGTTATCATGATGACACTCAATTATTAATACTAGTTTATAATAATTCGCACCGTGCCAATCGAAGAGAAGACGGGCATCGGCGGAGGGACTTGACCGCTCTTCTCGCACAGACCCTGAAGAGTGGGTCGTATTAGTTAGTATTGAAACAGACATTACACACACGATTTGGCTAATGTGAAAAAAAACATACCACAAAAAGCTCGTACAGGGCCCGTTGACCCGCCTCATTCCGGGCCCTCTCCTCCTCAAGCAATCGTGCCGTGGTCTGGTCCCTCTCATCAAGAGCAGCCTGAAGAGCAGCCTAGCTTGCCAATCTCTCTTTCTCAAGAGCAGCCTGGTTTGCCGCTCTCTCTTTCTGAAGAGAAGCCTGAAAAACCATTCCTCGTTACCACAGTAATGATCTATGGTGACACACATAATGAAATGGATGAAAGTGTTCTTAGTCCGTACAACTAACCTTGATGGCAAGTTCGACTAGCCGTGGACGAGGCGTTATCTCAGGACATCTGCTCGACTAGCGCGCCTTGATCTCCGGAAGAGTGAGTGGACAACGTATTATCCCATCTCCAATGGCTATCGAGCCATGGGGCCTCCCGCCACCAGATATCATCACCAGCTCTGGATCCAAAGGTTCCTGGCTAGGGTTAAAGTCATCCCCTTTCGTAGCCTTCCCCGCGTCCCTGTATGCCACGAGCTTCTGGTGGGATGATATGTTGGTGAAGTTACTGGGATCATCCAGGTCAGACTCAGAGAATGCCTTCGCCTTCTTGTACGAGGCAGTATGGGCCATGCCATAAATGTCGTACAAGTGTGGCATCTCAGTCTTATTGTGATGCGCCTAAAAGAGAGGAACAAAATATAGCATCAAGAATGAATTGCATGAATCATGAAGCAAATCACATACCCAGTTTCGTCCAAACTGAAGTAAGTTGGCGCTACCTTGATGGTGTGGCACACCAACCATTTGGCTACGCCGATCCTTCGCATTCTCGTGGACGGCTCGCCAGCTGCCTGTGCACCACTCATCAACCAACGCCTCCCAACAATCCATCTTATCCGCACACCATCTCGGGGGCACCTGTAAGTTATTAGAAAGAATTTTCAGCACTACGCCTATGAATGAAATCAAGAAAACTACGTAGAAGGACTTAAGAATAGGTAATTACCTTCATGTATTGCAAATTCTTCAGAAACTTTCCGGCAATCCTTCTTCTCCTTCTTAATACCACGCGTGGCGTAGTAATCTCAAATAGCCTATGGCCGAGCCTCGTGGCGCAAGTTCTGTAGTAACCGCCTACACTCGACCTCGAGAACCCTGGCCGCCTCCTCCTCATATCCATCCTCACACCTATAGAAGGTCTGCAATCAAACGTGAAAACATCGATTAGTACAATAATTAGGTATATTGTTAATTTTAGATTCTATAAAAGGATAATTTACCCAAAAGCTCCTGATCACCATCTCGGCCCTCGTGTGGCACAAGACACCATCTATAATCTCCTCCGGCGGGGCCTGCGCAGCCTGGTAGTGCTCCCAGGTAAATCCTAGTGTAGGAACCTGACCCTCACCAGGCAACGTGACAAACCCCGGGAAATTTGTCCAGCAAAGCACACCAAGGACGGAGTTCGGCCTGCGGACTCCAAGAAGGTGTACCCATCCCCTGCAGTATGATAAGGTCAGCGCATTAGATATTTGAACAAACTTGAAGGCAAAAGCTAAAAAAAGGGTAAATGTACTTACCTATCTCCTTCAGGTTTAATAACCAGCCTCTGCTCGCGGGTAGCCGGGGCGACCGGGAGACGTGTACTACCATGCTTGTACACGGTGGCCCCGTCCACCTGCACATCGCCCTCACTATCCCTAAGCTCATCCCCGCCATCCCCGCCCCCTGAGCCACCCGGACCCTCGGTCCAATCCGGCAACTCGGTACGACGGCCAAGGCTCCCATCCGGCCCTCTCCACGTCGGGTGAAGCCTCCGGAACCGTAATCTCCTCCGGCTGCTCCTGGGCCGAATGCACCTCGACCCGAGGCTACTCCTGGACCGGAGTCTCATGGGACGAATGCCCGTGAACACCAGGCTCCTAGACCGGAGTCCCCGTAGCCTCCTCCGCAAACGGGTCGACCATACTAGTCGTATGCTCGGGTGAATGAGGTGGTGGTGGTGGCGAGGACGGCTCAACAGTCCTCCTGGATCTTCCGCGGCCACCACCTCTCCCTGTACCCTTCCCCTTCCTCCCTACCCGACCAACACCTCTCCCAGTGGGCAATGCCGCCGACAAAGAAGAACCCCCGGCTGGTGTCGAAAGACTGTCTGCCAAGGCTCTACGGAGAGATAGGGGTGGAAGGGAAGTACCACCCCTCGTGCGGGGCGCCTGGGAAGAACCCGTCGAGCGCTCGGGACCCGCGCCCACCATCTTTCAACACCTGCCATGATAAAGATTAAAAGAAATTAGTACAACATAAAAAAATTGAATGACTGACATGAATAATAATATGTACATGAATAATAAAGATTAAAATATATATAATTTAAGTTGTGAATCTTACAAACTAATAATCATCATCAATAAATGCATCATCATCATCACTATCACGCATGTCTTCATGAATGACGTGCTCATCGGGTTCAACGGCGTAAAGTTGTGAAAGGCCTTCCTTTAATCGTTGAAGCATTGACAGGTCATCCGCATCAGTAACCTCTACGAGTTCCAGGTCTTCTGGTTCCGGCTCAGGGCTGGAGTCGGATTCATTGTCGCTGTCTACTTCCATGTTCTTGGATGAAGCATGGCGGTTCTTGAAACGTTTCTTGGAAAGACGTGCTTCTTGGAAGAATTCTCCATCATATGTGTCTGGGTTAATGTGAGGTTCATAATCCTGTTCATTTGGGAGAGGTGGTCTGACATGTGGCGGCACTTCACAAACAACATACCAACCTTCCAGATTCTTATCCGTTTGGCATGCCCACGGTAGATAGAAAACTTGGGTCGCCTGTTGAGCCGTAATATAGACATCGGGAACATCTAAATGGGTGTTTGGATTGATTTCGACTAGTCCTATATGTTCATGAGTCCTTCTAGTCTTTTTCGGCTGGAACCAATAACATTTGAAGACTACGATGTTTGGTGGGTTTTCACCGTAGAATTGAAGTTCATAAATTGCTTCAACTCTACCATAATACTCGATAACACCTTCGCCGATAGCAGAGACACCACAATTTGTAGATTTCCGGTCGGGCATAGATAACTCTTTGCCAAAGGTACGAAAGAGATACCCGTAGATGTTGTATTTTTCAAATGAACGGACCTTATAGTCAAAACCATTAGCGACTTGTCTCAATTCGGCGTCCATAGACTCTGAATTAGCCTACAAGTTTAATACGAAACGGTTGTTGCATTAGCCGCAAGTTAGACCAAGAATGAAATGTCCATTATTGATAATTACCGTTTGTTTGAACCAAGAGATGAAACCGGGATAGCCGCCTCCTGTCTTTGACAGAAGCTCATACTCTTCGACCAAATCATTTTCGATCACCGCTCCATCCGAGAATTTGACGACGTAACGGCTGTTTGAAATATCCGGGAATAAGAGAAGTTCAAATGAATTAGAAGTTACGGGAAAATGTGCCGAGAACTCACTCGATATACGGCCACACTTCTGTTAGGTTGTTGAAGATATACAACGAAATGTTCCGCCATTCTTCGATATCCAACGTTATTGGTTTCGAAGCACCGGCTGGTGCGAGCTTCCCTTTGAATAGGCTGAGGTTGGACCCACCTTTTTTAGGGTCTCCATCATTGTGCCGAGGCTTCGGATTATGCAAATGATGATTTTTGGCTTCGTAGTGTGCTGTCACAAAGTTTGCCACCTCCTCAGTAATGAATGCCTCGGCCATCAATTCTTCAATTCTACGCTTATTTTTACATTTAGCTCGAAGGGTCTTCTGCATCCTCTCAGTTGCATAGCACCAACGATCTTGCACGGGCCCACCCAATCTTGCCTCGGTCGGTAGATGTAAAATCAAATGCTGCATTGGATTAAAGAAGCCCGGTGGAAAGATCTTATCTAACTTGCACAACAACTCCGGTGCAAACTCCTCCATGTCTTCTACCATGCCAGGCGACAATTCTTTCGCACAAAGAACACGGAAGAAATAGCTCAGCTCCGCCAGTACTAGCCATTCATCCTCAGGAATAAAGCCACGTAACATCACCGGCATTACCCGCTCTAGCCATATGTGCCAATCATGACTCTTGAGACCAAAGATTTTTAATTTTTCAAGACTCGCTCCCCTCTTTAGATTCGCTGCATACCCATCGGGGAACATCAAGTGCATTTTGACCCACAAGATAATTTCCCTCATAGCTGGCCTTCCAAGATTGAACCAGGCCTTTGGCTTCGACCACTTCTTCTTTCCTTTGCCTTCTCGCATGTTTTGTAACGGTCTATGACATAGTGTCTCTTGATCAACTCTAGAATTAATATTATCCTTTGTCTTCCCATCTATGTCGAACAATGTACCAAAAATAGCCTCTCCGATATTCTTTTCAGTGTGCATCATGTCGATATTGTGTGGAAAAAGGAGGTCTTTGAAGTAAGGCAGATCCCACAAGCATGGCTTGTGAGTCCAGGCATGTTTTGAATTATACCCCTTGAAATACCCTGGACGCTCTGGATCAGGCTCGAGGGTGTTTAACTGATCCAGGATCTGTTGGCCTGTGAACACAGGTGGTGCCAAGTTTTTGACAACTTTACCTTTGGTAAAGTTCTTCTTGTCTTTTCTGAACTGATGGTCAGGATCCAGGAACTGTCTATGCAAGTCAAAGCAAGAATACTTCCGA